>NW_020174933.1:3980429-4199231 GCF_003031525.2 Neophocaena asiaeorientalis asiaeorientalis | reverse complement strand
GGGGGGGGATGGAATGTCAAAGTTGAGAGTTTTGACTAATATCTTGGCCTGGACATTCAAATTCCAAATTGAGACTGTTTTCCATTTAAAGCGACCTTAGGACAGACTATTTCCTAAGAGGAGCAGAAAAGGCAGCGCCTGCCAGCGTTTTCATCCCGGGCCAGGGAACATTAATCCCACCGAACACATTTCAAAGGGGCAGCAGCAAAGAAACCCTGAAGTTGCATGCCCAGTACACCGCGAGCCAGGTTTATTCAACATGCTGGTTGCAAAGGCTGGTGAAAACATCTCAGTGGAATGGAGCATCGCTGAGCTCATGTGAAAGGAAAAAATGCAAATTTGTTTTCGGTGTCACTTTGAAGCTTCCTGCGCAGAGCCCTTGGCCTTGACAGACTCGCACTGACGTCAGCGCAAGTTAGCCAGATCCCAGCAGCTGTTCACCTCCTCCCTCGACGGCCTCGAAACCTGGTGCACAACATGCTGATTTTGTTTCACGGAAGATTAAAAACATTTGCTGCTGCGTCCATAATTCACAGGCCCTGTTATCACTGGGACCAGGAATCCTGAACAATAAATGCTTAGTCCCCTCTCAAAACCGAGGAGCAGCCCCCAGAGAGAGGCCAGACACAGGATGACGCATCATCTGGGACCCAGCCCAGAGCTGGGTCATTACATCCTTTGCCTTTCTTCTGGAACAAGAGGAGAAGGATCTATACACCCTTCAGAACACGGTCATGCGCCCCAAGCTGCTTTGTCCTCACATGCTGTAAGAGAGATGGGGCTACATAGCCCTGGATAAGCGCCCCCTTTCCTCCCATCTCACAGCAAAGCATCAGCAAAGCAAGATGAGAAATGAGCTCCCTGGCTCCTCACAGGGGTGTAGCAGGGCTGGTGTTGATGGTGGCAAAGCTGATTGTCATGCGGCCCGCCCTGAACCTGCAGCCGGGACCCCAGCTCTACCTGGAACCTTCTGGTCCCTCCCCGCACCCAGGAGGAGACTTGGGCAGGCAAAGCCCAGCTGAGATGGTTCCTGCAGCAAAGAGCCAGTTCTTCTCCAGAAATCCTGGTGGGACAGATGGTTTGTCAAGCTGGTAGGTAACTCCACATCTTTCCATCAGGCTGCTCAGACACATCCCTTAGGTAACTATTGTTTGGCGCCTCCTCTGTTAAAATTCAGCAGAGGCCAGTAGATTCTTTATCCCTTTCATTTGTTTAGTTGCAGGAAGTAATGCTCTTCCCTAATTAAGCCAGTGAGTTGGGCGAAGAGAAGGGATGTGAGAGAAGGAAGCAGGGACTGGGGGAGGGCTGGAATGACGGTCACACCTCTCTGTGGTCTTCAGATGCTCTCAGCAGGGGCCTGAAACATGTGGGTGTGCCTCAGAGGTAACCCTCCCCACTCAGAGCCAGCAGAGACCTGAGTCTGATTCCTCCCCGTGCCATCACTTGCTCTGGACACAGCAGTGTTGGTCTGAGCACTGCACCAAGCTCCAGCTAACGCTCAATAGCTGGACCTTCCCTCTCCCCTCTCCTGGGGGTCTCCCCTGTGCCTCCCACCCAGAGGCTGTGTGGGACCCTTCATCTGAGATCACCTCCCTCATCATGGTTGGCTGCAGTGGGCTGTGGCATTTCCCAGTTGGCTGTGAGCCACGGGAGGGTGGGGACTGTGCCCTGTCTAAACCCCATCACATAAAATGCAAAATGAAGTATGCCAACCTCAGAAAAAGAGTCGAGATGTTACTGTTATTGTTGCACTGTTGTTATTTATCTAGTAGAGTAAGTCCCCTACACACAAACCTTCAAGTTGCGAGCTTTCAAAGATGCGAACACGCGTTCCATCAACATCAGGCGTGAGTGAAATTGCAGCTTGCCCTCCGTCTCCTATTGCTGACGATCCTTCAGCTCTACCATCTCCCACCTCCTCTCCCTCCTCCAGTCAGTAACTCTTCTTGCCTGTTCACTCTATACCAGCCCCTGTATGCCCGCTGCTGTACTGGACTACTGTACTTTTCAAGGGACTGTACTGTGAGATTAAAAACGTTTTCTTTGGGGACTTCCCAAGTGGGGAAGTGGTTAAGAATCCGACTGCCAATACAGGGGACACACGTTCGAGCCCTGGTCCGGGAAGATCCCACATGCCGCAGAGCAACTAAGCCCGTGCGCCACAACTACTGAGCCTGCGCTCTAGAGCCCGCGAGCCACAACTACTGAGCCCGTGAACCGCAACTACTGAAGCCCATGCACCTAGAGCCTGTGCTCTGCAACAAGAGAAGCCACCGCAATGAGAAGTCCGCGCACCTCAACGAAGAGTGGCCCCCGCTCGCCACAACTAGAGAAAGCCTGCATGCAGCAACGAAGACCCAATGCAAGCAAAAATAAATAAATTAAATAATTAATTCTTTTTAAAGTTTTCTTTATTTTCTGTGTTTGTTTCTTTTTAATGTATTATCTTTGTGAAAAGTATTATGAACCTGTTATAGTACAGTACTACATAGCCGATTGTGTTAGGTGGGTACCTAAGCTAACTGTTGGACTTCGGAGCAAAGTGGACTTACAAACGCACTCTCGGAAGGGAACTTGTTTGTATGTAGGGGACTTACTGTAACGATAAATAACCACGTTTCTCTTTATGGAATCTGAGTAAACCCATAAGATGCTGCGGATTCACATCACGGACTGTCTGCACTCTATTTGAAGTTGGGGGACTTTTCTGGAGGAAGGCAGACTGAAAGAAGGAGTTATTTTTGCTGTTGTTACTTGTAATCAATCTTTTACTCACAGCTGCAAACCTTTACTCAATTATGGATGAAACGTAAGAACCTTTTTGAAATGCTAAGAAAGGAGTGGGTACCAAGGGACCAAAGTAAAAACCCAAAAGCTGAGTGGGGAACAGGCGGGGCGTCCACTGCACATGAGCCACACAGAGGCAGAGAGATGGTGGCACCGACGGGAAGGAATTCGGGAAACTCTTGTCTCCCCGCAATTGCTAAATGCTATTGAAATACTATGGACAGAACAATGAGAGGAGGTTCAAGGTTGGCGTGAAAAAGTCAAGAGGCCGTCAAAAAAAAAATTTAATGGGACTTCCCTGGAGGTCCAGTGGTTAAGACTCCGTGCTTCCACTCCAGGGGACATGGGTTCGATCCCTGGTGGGGGAACTAAGATTCCACATCCCACATGCCGAATGGCTTGGCCAAAAAAAAAAAGATGCCATCATTCCCTCAGCAAACATTTATTGAGCCACTTCATGTGTCAGGTCACAACTGTAAGGGGACGCACTCATTGTCCCCCAGAAGTTCCCAGCCTCTGGGAGACACTGTCTCACCAGGCTGAGCAAATGCTATACAGTCAGGTCTGGAGGAGCAGTGGGCACAGAAAGGGGATGCTACATGGAGGCTCATGGTAACAGCTCAACCCAAACACCAGGCAGACCCGGGCCAAGCCCTGGGTCCGAATCTTGTTAGCACTGGGACCAAACCTTGCTAGCACTGGGACCATTGCCAAGTTATTCAATCTCTCTCAACCTGTTCATGCCCCTTGAAAATGAGACTATCAGTGCCTGCCTCAGAGGGTTATCATAAAATGATTAAATAGAACATACAATAAAGTGGCCAGCCTAGATCACTGCTTGAAGAAAATACTCAGTAATACTGACTTTCATTCTTATTCACCTGTCGGACAAAGTCAGACACTTCCACAGAGGAGGTAAGATTTTAGATGCATCAGGGCTTACGAAGGAGGACCGGGGATTTGGTGAAAAGGAGATGTCATTCACAAAGAGACCAACACGTACGTAAATGCATGGCATGTTTGGAAACCAGCAAGGGGTTCAAAGTCTTTGGCCTGAGGGACTCACAGGAGGGAAGAGCTGGACAAGTGGATTTGATCCATGCTAAGGAATTTGGACTTTGTCCTGTGGGCATTTGGTCAAAAGACAATGGGTTCTGGAATCGAATAGTTGGATTCCATCCCCACCCAATATTGTGGGTGGTGAGATCGGGGTTGAGGGGGGCAAGCAAGTGCGATTAATAACATCCAACCTGATGGGCTCCTGAATGGTTTACATCTGGGGTCAGAAAACTTTCTCTAAAGAGCCAGGTAGTAAATATTTTCGGATGGGCAGGCCATACGTTTTCCGTTGCAACTACTTAACCCTGTCAATGCAGCATGAGAGCACCCATAGACCATACGTACATGAGTGAGTACAGTTATGTCCTAATAAAACTTTATTTATAAAAACAAGCAGTGGGGGCTTCCCTGGTGGCGCAGTGGTTGAGAGTCCGCCTGCCGATGTAGGGGACACGGGTTCGTGCCCCGGTCGGGGAAGATCCCACATGCCGCGGAGCGGCTGGGCCCGTGAGCCATGGCTGCTGAGCCTGCGCGTCCGGAGCCTGTGCTCCGCAGCGGGAGAGGCCACAACAGTGAGAGGCCCGCGTACCGCAAAAAAAAAAAAACAAGCAGTGGGCAAGATTTGGCCTTCAGGCAGTAATCTTCCCACCCCTGCTTTAGATCAGGAAACAAACCTGAAATCCCCTACAACACGGTGCCCCCCTGCCCCTTTCCACATGCCAACAACCAGCACGGTTCTTAGATCCTTATAGCAGGTCCAGTGGCTCCAAGACATTGATTGCTAAATGATCTGAAGATTATCCTAAGCTCCCCCAATCCAAGCTCTAGAGGCTGCCATGCATCAAGATAATGTGTTCCACAGAATGAGAACTGCTTTGCCCCTGAGTGTTTTAGTAATCAACCAATCAATCACTCAGAGAAAACTCATTAAGCACATGGTGCTGGAAACGTTAAGATCACTGAGGCTGGATCTGCAGGAAGAGCACGTGGTTCGGTGAGGAAGTCCCGCTTCCCAGTTGCCTGAGTTCTACTCACAGTTTTACACAGTTTTGGTTGTGCGCAATCCTCGAGAGTCACAGTTTCCATTTCTTAATCTGTACGATGAAGGAATTCAGCCAAGCGAGGGTGTGGAGAAAAGGGAACCCTCCTACACTGTTGGCGGGAATGTAAATTGGTGCAGCCACTATGGAGAACAGTATGAAAGTTCCTCAAAAAACTAAAAATAGAGTTGCCATATGATCCAGCAATCCTACTCCTGGGCGTATATCAGGAGAAAACTCTAATTCGAAAAGACACATGGGCCGCAATATTCATAGCAGCACTATTTACAATAGCCAAGACATGCAAACAACCTAAATGTCCATCAGCAGAGGCATGGATAAAGATGCGGTACACAGAGGACCTGCACGGAAGGGGAAAGGCAGCACGTGGAAAGGAGGGCCTCTGGAGTGTGGAGTTCTGGAGTTTGGAGCCATGTGGCTGACAGAGTCTTGGTGTTCCAGCCGGCTGTCAGGCCTGTGCCTCTGAGGTGGGAGAGCTGAGTTCAGGAAATTGGTCCACCACAGACCTCCTGGCTCCACGTAATATCAAATGGCGAAAGCTCTCCCAGAGATCTCGATCTCAAATCTAAGACCCAGCTCCACTGAACAACCAGCAAGCTACAGTGCTGGACACCCTATGCCAAACAAATAGCATTTGAAATCCTATCAAGTATCTTTTCTGACCACAATGCTATGATACTAGATATCAATTACAGGAAAAAAATCTGTAAAAAATACAAACACATGGAGGCTAAACAATACACTACTAAATAACCAAGAGATCACAGAGGAAATCAATAAATACCTAGAAACAAATGGCAATGTAAACAGGACGACCTAAAAGCTATGGGATGCAGCAAAAGTGGTACTAAGAGGGAAGTCTATAGCAATACAATCCTACCTCAAGAAACAAGAAAAATCTCAAATAAAGAACCTAACCTTACACCTAAAGCAATTAGAGAAAGAAGAACAAAAAACCCCTAAAGTTAGCAGAAGGAAAGAAATCATAGAGATCAGATCAGAAATAAATGAAAAAGAAATGAAGGAAATAATAGCAAAGATCAATAAAACTAAAAGCTGGTTCTTTGGGATTTCCCTGGTGGTGCAGTGGCTAAGAATCTGCCTGCCAATGCAGGGGACACAGGTTTGAGCCCTGGTCCGGGAAGATCCCACATGCCGCAGAGCAACTAAGCCCGTGCGCCACAACTACTGAGCCTACTCTCTACAGCCTGCAAGCCACAACTACTGAAGTCTGTGGGCCACAACTACTGAAGCTCGTGGGCCTACAGCTTGTGCTCCGCAACAGGAGAAGCCACTGCAATGAGAAGCCCACTCACCGCAACGAAGAGTAGCCCCTGCTCGCCACACCTAGAGAAAGCCCGTGTGCAGCAATGAAGACCCAATGCAGCCAAAAATAAATAAATTAAATAAGGAAATAAAATATAGTTTTTTTAAAAAAATAAATAGTAAAAGCTGGTTCTTTGAGAAGATAAACAAAATTGATAAACCATTATCCACACTCATCAAGGAAAAAAGGGAGAAGGTGAAGCAGCCACATAGCACAGGGAGATCAGCTTGGTGCTTTGTGACCACCTAGAGGGGTGGGATAGGGAGGGTGGGAGGGAGATGCAAGAGGGAGGAGATATGGGGATATATGTATATGTATAGCCGATTCACTTTGTTATACAGCAGAAACTAACACACCACTGTAAAGCAATTATATTCCAATAAAGATGTTAAAAAATGTTAAAAAAAAAAGATGTGGTACATATATACAATGGAATACTACTCAGCCATAAGAAAAAAGAATGACATAATGCCATTTGCAGCAACATGGATGGACCTAGAGCTTATCATACCAAGTGAAGTAAGTCAGACAAACACCATATGATATCATTTATATGTGGAATCTAACATATGACACAAGTGTTCATTACCTACGAAACAGAAACAGACTCGCAGACATAGAGAACAGACTTGGGGTTGCCAGGGGGCGGGGTGGGATAGGGAAAGACCGGGAGATTGGGATTAGCAGATGCAAACTATTACATATAGGATGGATAAACAACAAGGTCCTACTGTATAGCACAGGGAACCACATTTAGTATCCTGTAACAAACCATAATGGAAGAGGAAAAAAAAAAGAAATTCAGCCAAATGGCAATGTGATTCTGAGTTTGCTTCAGAGGGCTTCAGGAGTGGGGGAGGGCTTTCTGGTGCCACCTTGAAGGAAGCCATGCCCATGGGTTGGCCTTGAGGGGTCAGGCTGGCATTCTTTGGGGGAAGGGACAGCATGAGCCATGGGGAGGGGAGGTAACTGGCAACCAGTGTATGAGCCTTCCTTCATTGAGAAAGGGTTCAGGGAGGGAGATGCAATAAAATGGGAGAAACGGGTGGAGCCAGTGCATTGAAGACTCTTCGTGTTTTCTGCTGTCATTGCAAGAAGAAGGAGACTTTCTGGTGTATAGTATAGATCAGGAATCAAAAACACAATACCTTCAGGGGCTAGACAGGTAGGAGTGAGTATGCGGGACGGATATAACCACAGGGAAGCATAAGAACAGGACAGACTGGCGAGTGCAAGCCCTGCCTAGGAGAGGTTCTGGCACTTAGATCCAGATGACTGACTGCCGTCATGTGGTCTTCATGGCTCAGCGTGGTTGATCTGATTTTTTTTTTTAAGAATGTTGGAAATTTAGGTTTGTATGTGAGAGCTCCTGTTTTTTAAAAATTGACTTAATTGTTTTTATTAACATCATGCCAGCCAAACAAAACACGGCTGGTTAGATTCTGCCCAAGTTGCCAGTTTGAAACTTCAGCTGTAGATGGTGAGGCTGATTTCAGAATGAGCTCTGGACAACCAGCAAAGCCAAAGAGCGACGCTGAATCCAGTCCCAGCCTCTGCAGACGGAGGCCTCCTTCAGCATTAGATCAGCTACAAGCTTCACCTGAAACTAGGATTAGCTAGTTACAGGACCCCCAGTTAAATTTGAATTTTAGATAACCAGAATACTTTTTTAGCATAAGTATATCCCAAATATTGCATGGGACATAGACTAAAAGGTATTCAGTTTATCTGAAATTCAATTCAAATGTAACCGAGCATCTTGCATTTTTATTTGCTAAACCTGGCAGCTGTCCCTGGAACCTCACCCCAGGCTCCAATGGGGTCAGACCCTCCCAACTCCTCTCAGAGCAGCAGACTCCACCCTCGAGGACACAGGGATATAGTCCACGATGCAGATTTCAAAGGAAAGGGAAGCAGATCACACGTTTGAGGACCTGAACATGGCCGTAACTTCAGGTGATCTGTATTAACTACCCTTGGCATCAAAGGATGGATGTTCTGGAGCCATCTCACCTCTCCAGTTGTATGTCCTTTGGCCCTCTGAGCCTCGGTTTCCTCATCTCGTAAATGGAGAAGGGAACTCCAATCCCACAGGATTGTCAAAAGGATGAAATGGAATAGATGTAAAAGCATTATCACACTGTGTCTGGCACCGGGGCAGACGCAGAACAAACATTTGCTGTGTGTTCAGTAAAATTCTTCCACCTCAGAATGACTGTCTTCCTACTGCTCCCATCACCAAGCCAAGACCTGTCTACTGAGGGTCCCAGAAGGATGAGGCAGGGCAATATGAGAAGCCCACCATGGCAGGTGACATCTCTGGGGACGGGGGAACAGCCAGGTTGCTGAGCTCCTGGTGAACCACCAGGATCACAGTTCAGGGGGAGAATGAGACCCTGGCTTCCTACACTTTCAAGGCTGGAAGTCAAGTGTGCAGAAGCCTCCATTTATTTGTTTGTTTGAAATATAACACTGTAAGTTTAAGGTGTACATGTTTTGTTTTGGTTTTATTTACAGTGGGTCCTTGTTGGTTTTCTATTTTAAATATAGCAGTGTGTACATGTCAATCCCAAACTCCCAGTCTATCCCTCCCCCCGACCCTGCTCCTCTGGTCACCCACAAATTCATTCTCTAAATCTGTGAGTCTGTTTCTGTCTTGTAAATAAGTTCATCTGTAACATTTTTTAATGCCATTTGCAGCAACATGGATGGACCTGGAGATCATCATTCTAAGTAGATCAGATAGAGAAAGACAAATATCTCGAAGTCTCGCTTATGTGCTGAATCTGAAAAAGACTGATACAGAAGGTGAAAAATATGTTGACTTGAGGCGTTTATATATTGTAACATGATTGCCACTGTACCGATAGTTAGCACTTCTGTCTTGTCCCATAATTATCATTGCTTTTTTGTGGTGGGAATAATTAAGATCTAGTCTCTTAGCAAGTTTGATAAATATAATACACCCGATGTTGCTGTCTATATTCACTATACTGTGCGTTAGATCCCCAGAACTCATTTATCTGCTAGTTGCAAGTTTGTACCCTTAAATAACTCTCCAATTCCCCACACCCCAACCCCTGGAAACCACCGTTTTACTATTTGTATGCATTTGGATTTTTTAGATTCCACATATAAGTGATACTAATATTTGTTTCTCTCTGTCTGACTCACTCAGCCTAATAATGTCCTCAAGGTCCATCCATGTTGTCCCAAATGTCAGGATGTCCTTCTTCCTCATAGCTGAATAATATTCCATTCTGTATATATACACCACATCTTCTCACCCATTCATCTGTTGGTGGACACTTAGGTTGTTTCCATATCTTAACTACTGCGAATAACGCTGCAATACCCATGGCAGTGCACATATCTCTTCAATATCCTGTTTTCATTTCATTTCCCTTGGGTATATACCCAGAAGTGAATTTGCTGGGTCATATGGTAGTTCTATTTTTTAACTTTTTGAGGAACTTCTATATTGTTTTCCATTGTGGCTAAAGCAATTTACATCCACCAACAGTGCACAGGGGTTCCCTTTTCTCCACACTTGTTATCTCTTGTCTTCTTGATGAAAGCCATTTCTAACAGTGTGAGGTGATAGCTCACTGTGGTTTTGATTTGCATTTCCCCAATGATTAGTGAAGTTGAGCATCTTTTCGGGTACGTGTTGGCCATTTGAACGTCTTCTTTGGAAAACTGTCTATTTAGTTCCTCTGCCCATTTTTAATCGAATTGTTTGGGAGTTTTTGTTATTTTGGATATTAACCTTTTATCAGGTACAGGGTTTGCAAATGTTTCTCCCATTCTATATGTTGCCTTTTCATTTTGTTGATTTTTTTCTTTTGCTGTGCAGATGCTTTTAAGTTTGATGTAGTCCCACTTGCTGATTTTTGCTTTTGTTTTTTGCGCTTTGGTGTCATATATCCAAAAACAATCACTGCCAATGCCAAGTTCAAGGAGCTTCTTCTCTACGTTTTCTTTTAGGAGTTTTATAGTATCAGGTTACATTTAAGTCTTTTTGATCCATTTTGAGTAAATGTTTGTAAGTGGTATAAGACAGGGGTCCGATTTCGTTTTTCTACATGTGTTTATCCAGTTTTCTCAACATCACTGTGGAAGAGACTATCCTTTCTCCATTGGTGTTCTTGGTTTTCTTGTCAAATATTGGTTAACTGTATATGCTGGTGGGGGGTGTAATTTTGAGCTCAGAATTCTTCTCAATTCATGGTCTGCCACTGTTTTTCAGCAGCATGGCTACTCTTGTAGGTAGTACAGAGATGGTCTCTTATGCACTCAGAATGTTTCTTGAGAGGCTCAAAGAAACCCAGGACTAGCTCCAGCCACCCTCCCTACCTCCATGTTCAGGCCTGAGAGCCAAACCCAAACACAGAACAGCTGGGAAGGCCTTCAAGCATTCTGAGGCACAAAACAGAACCAGGAGCTTGAAGTTCTCTGATTCCTTCCTCAGACTGCTTAGAGGATGACAAAGGATGTCTTCACTCAAACACAGAGATGCCACTGCCACACACTTATCTGATACACACACACACACACACACATTAAAGGTCTCTGTGAGAATCTGTTTAAACTACGTCCCTTGGGAATACTGTATCAGTTTCCTAGGGGTGTGTCTTAGTCTATTCATGCTACTATAACAAAAGCACCATAAACTCTGTGGTTTATTAACAACAAACATTTATTTCTCACAGTACTAGAGGCTGGAAGTCCAAGATCAAGGCACCAGCAAGCTCAGTGTCTGGTAAAGGCCTGCTTCTGTGTTCACAGAGAGCAACCTTCTCACTGTGTCCTCACAGTGAGAAGGGATGAGGGAGCTTCCGGGGTCTCTTTTATAAGGGCACTAATGTCATTCACAGGGGCTCCACCTCTTGACCTAATCACCTCCCAAAGGCCACACATCCTACTACCCTCACATTGGGCGGTTAGGTTTCAATCTATGAATTTTGGAGGACACATACATGCAGCCCATAGCACCAGGTGACCTCTACGACTTGAAATCCCTGTAAAGGGAAGCCAGCCCTTCATTCCACGGTTAAACATAGGCTTAAATGCAAACGAAATAGCTTAATCCTCGTTTCCTATGAAACTCAACTTCAAAGTAGCTAAAAGATAATAATTATGCCTGGCATCTGTCTTTGTGTTTTTAGGCACTTTGATGTATGCTCACCACACTCACACCAAGAGGACCCCCAAAAGGAAATGCAAACTTTATCATTCTGGAAACCAGAGTAAGTGTTAGATTTCTAGAAGCCTGACCAGGGACTCTGGGCACTCAGGATTGGCCTAACTGACCCCTTCCAAGCACACCCTCCAGGAAGGGGAAGGGCGCGTGGGTAAACCAAGCTCTCATCCAGACACCACTGCCATGGGAGACCAGCCGTCCCTGTTCTGTGCCTGCACGGCCTGATCAATGAAATGCGGATAACGGACTTGATTTCTCTCATTGAAATTCTTGAGAAGTGTTAGGTGCCGATTAAAGATGTGTCTAAATGCTTGACCGAAATAAGAGTAAGCCACAGAGAACGTGACTTGAGCTGAAGGCGGCAGGATTTCTGGGGAAGTTTGCTTCCCTCTGTTCTTTCCTCCCTCTTTCCACAAGTGGTTCTTGGGTCTTGAGTACCTTGTGCTAAGTGCTGTGATCAAAGTGACCAAAATAGAGGGTCCACTGTCTGCAAATAATCAGTTCACTGGGCCACACAATCCCCCCCAAATAATCCCAACACCTGTAATCATGGGGCAGCTTGCTCAGGTTCACAGGGCCTGAGGAAGCAGTGCTGTCCTCCAAGCAATAGGAAATGAAGGTCACAGGTCATCCGTTGGCTGCAGCTCAGGCAGACGGGCTAGATGCTTCCTCAGGCTCCGGACAGGCCTCTGATTCATTAAAGTGAATAGGATCGTAGGTCCCTGGGCTGGACAAATTCTAGGGGTCAGTGAGGCCAAAGCTCTCCCCTAACAGATCCGGAAACTGAGGACACCCAGGTGGGGACCAAACCTCCCACACTTCCTCAAAACAGACCAGCACCCCAGGCCTTCTGTGTAAACAGAGTCGATTTTCCCTGCCTAGCGATTTAATTTATGAGGTTCTTTTATGGTAATGAGCTGGAACCGCGCGCGCGCACACACACACTGAAATGTAGCGCAAACCACTGTGAGAGCTGAAAAATGCTAATCTCCCTCCAACATCTCCACACCATTCTCCTGAAACTACCTACTCCTGCAAGGTTCCTGCGCGTTAATTATTGCTGCAGAGGAAATGGCAGTGATTTGCATCAACTTCCATCTACTGGAACAAGGCAATGTCAGTCCTGCGTGAACAGGCTTGGGTTAACCTATGAGCCCCACTGCTTACAGGTAAGAGGGATGCAGCTTTGACCCACAGCACCGCTTCCCTCGACGAATCACACACAGTGCCCCTGCCGCCTGCGGCGATGTGGTTACCTTCTCACCTGTGCTTGACACATCTGATACTCCCGGAGCTTTCCCACCTGCCCCTCGTGGCAACAGCCTGAGGCCCTAAGCTCAATTTGGCCTGGTATTTCATTTGGCCTGTTTGAAAGTTCCATCCATACCTGGTGAGCTCATCAATAACCATCAAAGCCATCTTTCTTCCTCTCCAAGTTCCAGGCTTTTTATAATGACTGGCTCCCAGCAGAATTTCAAAATTTGGCTGGCTAGTGCAGGCCAGGCCCACTTCTGAAGGCAGGGCCAGTTACCAAACAGAATCACGTGCGTTCAGGGAAAGCGTAAAGAAATCGCTATATAGGACTGGCCTCTGGGGTTCTGAACGCCTGAGTCCTCTGCTCTCATATTGCAGGGAATTTGAAAGCTCACTGGCTGTTTGTCCACCTGTGTGTGTAACAGGGCACCGACTAGTTCTGAGAAAAGGAAGCGTCTGTAATCCATACACTGATATGCAAAGGTGAGATGCATTGTGAGAGATGCACCTGAGGTAGGTTCCCATTCTGCATTTCACCTTTATCCTGGGATTCCTGTGTCACACGGCTGCCCAAAGAGGGTTTCGAAAGGAAGTTCTGCTTGTACACACAGCTCATCTACAAAAATCTTTCACTGAGCCACGTTTCAACCAAAAACACTAATATGTTTGCATTCGTACGTGTGGACTGTCATTAGGTGATGAGGCACCTAAGGGCACCAAGAGTTTCACATCAAGATAGTACCTGTCCTGGAAGATTCTTGATGGTGCTAAGTATGTTCCTATGTATAACAAGTATTTCCTATTTATAGATGCTGCTGCATTTTCTCCCTGAAAGGCGCTGAGCAACCCTGTACTGATAACCGTGGGCCCCAGGAGCTGTTCTCAGAGCGCTTAGCTCACTCCCTGTGGCTGGTTCTCACAAGCTCTGGAGGGCAGGACTGAGCCCATCCTGTTTCTCTACCTGGGCTGAGGAGGGCAGCTGGCTTAGCGGGTGCTCAGTAGCACTGGGGCAGGAGTGAGTGGGTGAAGGTGTGTAGGGATGGACAGAAAAGCAAAGTCTACTTCGTAGAGAGCGAGCCGGTCGGGGAGGAAGGCTGTGGCCACCAGAGAAACCCCACTAGGTGAGCGTGAGAGGCAGAAGGGGGCTGCTGCCTGTGGTTGCCTAATGTGCAAGATGGCAAGTATCTGCCGAGGAGCTTGGCACAAAGCACATGGCATCTTGTATGACTAGCTTCTAGGGATCTTCCTGGGGGGCAAAATATGGAGGACTAAGGAAGTGTAGCAATGGCCGACCTGGTGGCTAATGCCAGGATTACACACACTGATCAAGATCGAGCCCATCCAGGTGCTACTCAGGACCACCCCCCAGCCCTGACAGGTACTACGGAGGCCAACAGCTGGGCCCAAGTCCCCTCACCGATGGGCATGTCCTTCAAATGCTGCCCAGGTACAGTCGGAGCTGCACACCTAGGCGCCATGCCATCTCAGGGTGGGCTTGTGTCATGGCTGACGGCCGTGACCAGTGACTGGGCTTCCCCACATGTGTGACGCCCGCCTGCACCTGCAGCAGCGCGGAAAGGAGACCTGCCTGCCTACAGGGGCCTCACCCAATCCCTACCTCCCACCCATCCTCCAACCCCCACTCCCTCCTACTCCCACCAAATCCCCCCCGGCCACTCCCACCCAAGCCCCACCTTCCACTCTCATCCAGGAGTTGCTGACAAATACACTGAGTCAAAACAGAGTCCACTCCACAGCCTCCACTTTGCGGCTCCATCATACTGTCTAACCTTAGATGACCCAAAACAGCGCTACTACCTTCCTCAGCCATCGCCCCTATAGAGAAACACAGCTGCTAATGTCCTTAACCATTGCCAGCTGAAGCCACATCCTGTCAGTGCATTGGCCTTTATAACCAGGCCTGCCCACAGGCCAGGGGCGCACAACACCCCTGTGCTCCCCGCTAAGATGTGCGCCCAGGTGTTGATGGCAGGAAGAGAACTCTGCAGCGGCCCCCGAGGTTCACAGAAGGCTCTTGGCTGCGTTATCCTATCAAATCCTTGTCTCCTTCAGCAAACTGAAGCTCAGAGAGGTTCAGAGTCAGAAAATGACAAAGCCAAATCAAGCTCAGGTCTTCTGACCGAAAAAGGAAATGTGAGAGCAGTCAACCACCCCAGAAAGGGGGAGAAGAGCCCTGTAACGTCTCTTGGGGCCCTGCAACGTGTTTCTCTTTGAATATTATTAGCCGTAAAGAGGCCTAAGGACCAGGACCAAGGACTTTTCTTTGTAATTTCCTAGAATATTTGAGGTCTCAATTCAACACATTTACTGAGAATCTACATGCTATACGTCGTGCTAGAAACTGGGTTGTACAGAAACAGTTCCTGCCCTCAGGATGGCCACAGTCCCAGAGATGAGAGCAGCAAGAAAGGAGATAATGGCAATAGAGTCACGGGGAAAATGAGAGAGGTCTCTGTGCAGTTCAGAGGAGTGTGACTGATTCTGCCTTAGGGAGGAAGCTGTCTTTGGAGGAAGCTGTGGTGACACTGAGTGAGGATTTTGCAGGATGAATAGGAGTTTGCCAGGCAGTTGAGAAATTGGGAGTTATCCCTGGCAAAGGCAACCATACCTATCAAGGCCATGGGCATGACCAGCACGCAGATGCTGGAGAACACAAGTTGCTCAGTACTTCTAGATCCCAGAGTGACAGGAAATGAGGCCAGAGATATAAAGAGGGTCCAGGTCATGGCACCAGCTTGGCATGCTAGGCTAAGAGCTTGGATGTGACCCACAACTAATCAGCAGTCATGGAAGCATTTCAACAGGAGTGCATAAAGAAGATGTGGTACATATGTACAATGGAATATTACTCAGCCATAAAAAGGATGAAATACCGCCACTTGCAGCAACGTGGATAGACCTAGAGATTACCATACTAAGCAAAGTAAGTCGGAAAGAGAAAGACAAATACCATATGCTATCACCTATATGTGGAATCTAAAATATGACACAAATGAACTCATCCATGCAACAGAAACAGACTCACAGACATAAGGAACAGACTCGTGGCTACCAAGGAGTGGGGGGGGTAGGGGAAGGTTGGATTGGGAGTTTGGGGTTAGCAGATGCAAACTGTTATATATAGGATGAATAAACAACAAGGTCCTACTGTATAGCCACAGGGAACTAAATTCAATATCCTGTAATAAACTATAATGGGGGGAAAAAAAACCAGGAGCTCATGGTCAGATTCCCACTGTCAATGGTCACTCCACTCACAGTCTGGAGAGAGTTTCAAAGGAGAAGCAAAGAGACTAATAGATCAGCTATTGCCATAGTCCAGGCAAAAGAGATGTGGACCCAGGTGGGGCTGCCGAGCTACTGAAGGGAGGACTGCCTCAGGTGACAAGAGTTAGAAAGTAAACTCGATCAGTAGACTAGAATAGGGGAGGTGCGGCAGAGTCGAGGATGATGTCCAGGTTTCCTGCCTTGTGCACCTGGATGAGCTGTAGCATCCCTGACTGACGTGGGAAATACCGGGAGATGAGCAGACTTAGGAGGATGGTGTGTTCGTTCCTGGCCATCTTGGATTTGAGATGTCCGTGGGACCGTCCTGTCCAGGTGCCCCTCGTGCACCTGGAAATGTGAGTGTGGAAGAGAGCACAGACGAGTGACCTTAGCAAGCGTGTTTTCCGTGGGCTGGTAGGGGAGTTGTGAGAAAGTGAAAACCAGAGTGTAGACGAGTCCTGAGTTAGTGCAGCTAAGGGTGAAGAGAAAGAAAATCAAAGTCCTGCAGGGCCACGGAACTGACTTCCCAGCGACACGAGAGAGCCGGAGGGAGTGAGAGGTGGCCTTGGGGCCAGGATGCAGGCATACGTGCAGATGGGCGGCCAGGAATAGGAAAGGGCAGCTTGTTCTCAGTTCCTGGAGAGAACAAGAGACAGATGCATGAGGGCAGACATCACTTGGTAAAAAGCTGAAACAAAGGGGGACAAGAAATCGAGAACTATATGTTGTTCTTCTTTATAAAAAATGAGCTTAATGAAAAAGTTATCTAGGTAATTAGGTTACCCTTTAAAGTGACCAGGTAAGAGAGTCTTTAGAAAGATAAACTAATTCTAAGTATAATATGCTCATACCTCTCCGTAGCGTATGCACATACATTCGTGATACACCAAACGCCATAGGGTAAAACTCCTCTTGGATCTGACAACACTGAATTATTTTACTACGATTCTTTAAAACCATAAGGACAATAGGTTCCAGTGGGTTTTAAAACCACTGCCTATCGAACACCATGTAGACTTTGGCTACCCCTACTTAGAATAACCAAAATCCATGAAAATATAACATAAATTTCCGCTCATCTGAGAAAAGGGCTCTCTGTCTCGGTATCTGTTCTTCCAAACATCACCAAACTCGAGAGCAGAACACAAGCTTCAACCTCCCAAAGGAGAAGCATCTCCCATCGCGCAAAGTAAAAATGCCTTTGGAGACAAATTTGAGGGCATTTGGAAGATTTTGATGTGCAGAGAAATCTGAAGCTTGAAAGAACAAGAAGCAAGACGAAATAAACATTTCCAGTATCTTAAAGAACCAAGGCATCAAGCTGCTCATTTGACCAAAGGGAGACTTACAAAAGCCTTGGTATGCAGGTTGAATCCAAAGTGGATCGCCATGGCTACGCGCTTTTAAACCATCACTCGCTGAGGACAGGAGTGGGTGTCGGGTCCACATTTGGGCCCCATCCATCAAACACCCGCCCCTGCAGAGCACAGTGCAGGCGCTATACAGACGCAGGTCCCACCACCCTGGGGTCACCCTGCAGGACAAACTGCAAGGCAATTACAGCATCTGCCACACAGGGGCGCTGTGAGAGATAAGGGATGTGGTCCAGAGTGGAGCAAGGTGGCCCCTCCCACTGCCTGAGAAGAGGAGCTCATACCTCCCCACCAGCAGCACTTGGGCAAGAGAAAGGACTTGAAGGCAGGGGGCTGAGCGTGTCCCCTGGCACCAGGCGAATCCCAGCCCGTCAGCGAGTCACTCTTTGGCTGTGCTTCTCAGGAGTCCTGCTTTCTCTGCCTCAAGAGTTTGGGGGATCAAATCAGGGTCTTCACGCAGGCTTCTGGCTCCAGAAGCTCACTGTTCAACTGCCATAACCTCTTAGCAGGATAACTGGGGGCAGGAGAGGAAAGGAAGAAGATTCGGGAAATGTGCTTGCCTCCTGGGAAGGAGGAGACCCTGGATGCTGCACCGGGCTGGGAGCCCAAAGGCTGGGTGTGATGCAGGCACCAGAGGAGCAGATGGCAGAAACCCTCCGCGCAAAGCTGAGGACTTGGGCATCCAAATGAGACAGTCTCCTCTTCCTGATCGCATTATTCTCCTCTTGGAAAGGTTTTTTTGTACATCTTGAGTTCAAAGGAGGGTTTTGGGCAAAAGAGAGGCTGTCCCATCCCCAAAGCGGGTACTTGTCGGAACGTGTGATTTGCCGAGTGTCGACGGGGAAGGGCAAGGAGTCCTGGACCGACGTCCCTAAAGTCCTGAGGCAATAGCAGGGCACCCGCTCTGAGTCAGAGGAAGGGCATGCTTCTACTATGACCAGCTCCTCCAGTACCGTGTCTTTCTCCTTCCCACGTCCCTCGGCTGAGAAGCAGGTGTGGTCCATTGCGGCAGGTTTACATCAACGAAAATCACATTCCTGGGCGCCTTGATTCTTTGACATATGCAGTTTCTGAGGCTGAATGACCCCTGACCTCTGGCCAGTCCGTTTACTCCTCTGCACAATCCACTCATCCATCAGGGAGTGGCCATGCCCTTGGGAGGCGCCTCCAGCTCAGCCCCAGGGGCAGCCTTGCAGGGGTCCAGGGGCGCACAGGTTGCCCGATGCTGGTGCCCAGAGCATCCTCGAGGGTGCTTGCTGGGCGCCTGCTCATATGAACCCACCCCACCCCCGCCCACCTACCTCCGTGTCAGCGGCCTGGTTGCATTCATTCATTCATTCATTCATTTGGGGGGATAGGTACCGTACGTCCCCAGTGCCAGGCTTTGCCAGGTGTCGGGGATGTGATGGGAGGTAAACCAGGCACAATCCCATCCCTGACGGAGCTCACCTTTTGGTGAGAAGAGATGTCAGAAGCAAACAAGCAAAGAAACCAGGTTCTGGTGGTGGTGAGTGCCATGGAGAGCATCGAGATTGTTGGGGGCATGGGTGTTAATACCAGGGAAGCTCTCTGAAGAAGGGACACTGAGCTGAGGCCTGAGTGATGACCTGCAAGGATATTTCAGCTCTGGTCCCTGAGCAGGAGAGCCCAAAAGGAAGCCATGACGGAGGGCCAGGTCGCAGGTGTGAGGCAGAAGGCCCCAGCACTGTCCCAGCTCATCAAATACAGGTGCCTGGGACTGCCCTGGTGGGCCAGTGGTTAGGACTCCAAGCTTCCATGGCAGGGGGCATGGTTTCGATTCCTGGTCGGGGAACTAAGATCCCTTGGCCAGAAAAAGATACAGACGCCCACTGCCCAGAACATTTGCGACAGTGTACGGGCCTCTGTCCCCACCCCCCGACCCCTGAGGCACAGGGCTTTCATGGACGCCGGCATAGGTGGCATGCTGTGGACTCCCTCACAAAAGGAAAGCAAGCACGGCCTGCTCAACTGGGAAGAGAGGTCATCCCTGCGAGGACACTCCGGTAGCTCACAGTTGGTCCGATATCCCCAGGTGACCCTCCAGTCACATCCATCACAGGATCCAAAAGACCTCAGCCAATGGAGGCAGTCAGCCAGCTCCTGTAACTGGCACCCTTGCCTCAGCTCTTGGGTGTGAACCCCACTTAGTATTTGGTCCCTTTCTCGGAAGAGGGGCTGGTTCAGGTATGGCCAGGGTCCTCGGGGCTCTGGGCTCCTGGGCCTGGCTGCCTTGCACACACTACCTTCTGGAAGTTCCCCTTCTCCCCGCCACGTGGAAAGGTGCCAGGCCACACCGTGCCTTCGCTTGGGAGCAGGGCATCTCCCTCCTGAACATCGCAGGTCCACGTGCTTCCTGAGGTGATGAGTGACCTTGACTCATGTGGGTGAAATAATGGCCTTCAGTCTCAACCTTCTTGGTCACGTTGCAACACAGCCCTCTGGAAAGAAGAACTAGTTCCCAGTGCCAGCTCAGGGAATTTCAAACACCTCCCAGTCTGGGCTTACCACACTCACTGTCAAACGATCGGTCCACGTGCCAGAACCGCCCTGGCCCGCTGCCACAAAAGGTGCAATGGCAGGGCCTTGGGGAGGTAGAGGCTGGAGGACTGGGGCCGATTCCCAGCTTTCCCTTTGCTGTGTGACTTTAGACGAATAACTCAACCTCTCTGAGCTGCTGCATCTGTATCCGCATGTGAGTTGTGGGGAGAATCGAGTGAGAAAATGGCCGTGAAAGCACTTTGTTAGTTTGAATGCACCACGCCAGTGACAGTCCTTCTGTCCGGTTGAAAAATTGATCCTAATGGGTGAACTTCTGAGTTTTTACCCAAGGAGCTCTTGGGTTATGAGAAATGATATCCCTGAATCCACTTCAGTGTTTTTAGTATATCAGCAAGTAAATTTCCGGGGTAAAATCCAAAATATAAACTCCATGCCACATTGTAGAGCATTATGATAAGATGTCAGGAGATCCCCATAGATGTAAACATCATAATATATTCTTTGCTCCAAAATAATTCCTTGCAGACCCAGAATTGGAACTTCCATGGCACTACTGGCTATGAGTTGACCCTGCAATGAGATACAGTATTGGGGCCCAATAGGGCCTTAGGCTGTCTTCTCTGAAACAAGTCTTTTTGTAGCTTACAACTTATACTATGAGAGAAGAATGAACAAGTTCTTCGAAGCTACATGCTTTGGAGTTGCACAAAGAATCCTGCCCTCCTGGTCAATGACCCTTGCTGCTCACATGGGTCCATGTTCCTCAAATGCCTCTCCTTAGAAGAAATTGCTAAACTTTCACCATTCCATTTTATCAACCAAAAGAGAGGCAAGACTCAGGTCCTCCCTCACCCACAGGTAATAACATCAGCCTAATTATGATGCCCAAGGACAAATGACCAAGGATGTGGCTGTGAACAGAGGTGGGCTGGACAGGAAGGGACAAGCAGGCTGGGTCTGCAGAAGGCTGTTCACCACATCACACACACCAGTCTTGGCTAGTCTCCTGCCCCAGCAGTAGGAGAGACCTCCCCCACATCAGAAAGTAGGAATCTGATCCTCCTTGAAAAATACGGGGTGTGAGGGACTTCCCTGGTGGTCCAGTGGTTAAGACTCCGTGCTTCCACTGCAGGGGGCCCGGGTTCAATCCCTGGTCAGAGAGCTAAGATCCCGCACGCCACGTGCAGTATGCCCCCCCACAAAAAAACAATATGTATATATATGTGTGTGTGTGTGTGTGTGTACATATGGGGAGTGAGCACTGGAAGGCTCCAGTACATTCAAAACCAACTGCAGTAGAACCGTCCATCTTTCTTCTCCATGATCTCAAAGGGAGAGGTTAGAAACACCAATACCCAAGCCCCACTTGCAGCCAGCTAGAAGGTGGCATCCCAAACGCCCCACGTCCAAGACCATCCTCTTCGTTTCCCCTCTCCATGTGCTCTTCCTAAGTCCTCCCCATCTCAATCCATGGCTCCATGCTCCAGCTCCAGCAAACACCCAGAAGTCATCCTTAATTCCTCCCTCCTTCGTGCCCCGTGTCCTGTCCATCACAATCGTATCACTTCTCACGGTCTTGTGAAACTACAGTTTGCTTGGAAAACACTCTGAGCAACTTGGGTAAAGGTGCCTGTGGTTCAGATGACGTACTGCCTCTCCAAGAAATCCGGGCTCACGTACTCCTTCCCCTCGCCCGGTCCCCTGGCCAACGACCGGCTTACTCCCAGCGTCGCCTCTTGCAGTGTCTTTCTCCCTAACCTGTGAACAGGCCACCCTCATTTCCCTGTTGGGGCCTCTGCCCGGCTGCCCCCTCCCTCTGGAATGCTCGTCCCAGGTCTGGCCCTTCCCCATCATTTGGGATGAGCTCATGTAGACTGCTCTGCTCCCCTAACTAAAGTCGGTCCTCCCCCGCAGCCTCCCCTCCAGCCCATCTCTGTTACATCATGCATTTTTATTTTCCTTTTCATTTGATGTGTTATCTGTCTCCTGTGAGCCCCATAAGCCAGGGACCATGACTGCCTCATTCACCACCGTATCCCTGGCACCTGGAGCCATTCCTGGGCCAGCACGGGCTGCTCAAAAAGTACTTAATCACCACCTCTGAGAGCCCAGTAACTTCGAGCAGACTGGGCTTGGTACAGTACACTGACACTTCCTGGGGTCACCAACAGCCAGTGTCAACACCTCAGACCACAGGGCTGCGACCGAGTTCCCGGGGTGGCCGCCAAGGCCCGTCAGTGCTGAGGAGAAGCCCTGAGCCTCCCCCACCCCCGGCCTCCTTCTCTGCGGGGGCGGCCCCTCCCTCCAGGAGTCAGGCCGCCCACGCCCCAGAGCCCTAGGGAGGAGAGCACCCTTCTCCCCTTCTTGGCCTCACCACCCAGCCGGGCAAGCCTTGCCATTTCCCCATCTATAAGACAGGGACAAAGAATGCTTTGTCACCCCACCTACTTCTCACGGTCTTGTGAAACTACAGTTTGCTTGGAAAACACTCTGAGCAACTTGGGTAAAGGTGCCTGTGGTTCAGATGACGTTGCTGTATTCGGTCCAGGCCCGGGGCCCTCCAACTCATCATCCGGTCACCGCCTTGCCTGCCTGAGGGATGGGAGGCGCGCAGCCTCTCCTGTGTCACCAGGCCTGTGTCACCAAGCCTACTGGCCACACTGTGGTCCCAGAATAAGCCCAGGAGGTACGTGTGCATTCCTGGGGCCACCTGACCCACTGATTTCAGCAGAATATGAGCTCTCTGTGGGCCTGGACATTGGCCACCGAGTGCCCAGCCTGCCCTGTTGTCAGGAAGGAGAGCCAAGGGTTACCTGGGGATAACCTGCCCGGGCTCTGGCCACGTGGGGTGGGGCTGAGGCCTGGGTGCCAGCCTCTCAGGCCAGGAGCCGGGAACAGAGGAACTCGGTCTTGGCCCCGGGCCTGGGGAGGACAGAGCGCAGCCTGCAGGCACTCAGGTGCCCCTCGTCGGCTGCAGATGCAGCGGCCACCACGTTGCCATGACAACCATACTTGGCAACCATCTCTCTGCCCACCCCCCCCACCCCCACGGAGGGGACAACCCCCAGCACTGACCAGGCATTTCCCGGAGCAGCTTGAGGTTGATGACGGAGAAAGGCCAAGGGCTGGGCAGTATGAGGGGACAAGGAACACACCTGCCGTTCAGCCAACAGTCCGGCCTTCACTCCCGACTGGATGTTGGACTCAGCGCCCCCAGATCTCTCTCCCTGCAGCCTCCACCCAGGGGCTGCTGCTTCCCTAAAGCGGGTGGCAAGGCGTTTAGCAGACGGTGAACAACAGACAGCATGTACATTTAATTATAACTCTCCCGGATAGGAAGGGCTGGCTATATACAGTATGTCTGCCTGTTACTAATTATATTTATTTTCAAATGAGGGGGGCGGCGGGGAGGGGGATCTTCTGAAGATGAGTCAGAAAAAAAACCCTTCGGTGTTATGAAAGCAGAGCCATGTCTCCCAAGGGTGTCTGTAACACGTGGCTGTCACCGCCTTGACAACGGAAAACCTGAGCTGAGCCAGCTACACTGCTGAACACGGCGCGATGGCTCTCCTCGCCCCGGGGCCCCTCAAGTGGGCGCCTGAGCAGCTGAAAGGCCTTCTCTCCGCTGGAGAGCCCGACGGCTGGCTGGGCCTCCACCCTCCTGCAAAGACAGGGCCATGCAAGCGTCTGCTGTCACCTCAACTGGGAGGCAGCGTTCCAGCTGAAACACAGGAAAGACTTTTTTCCTCATCAAAGGAAAAGCATTCTGCCCAGATGGCCGAAATGAAAAGACTTCAATTTCAATCCCCACACAGCCCACGATGTTATTTCTAACAACACCGTGAACACCTAGAAACCCAAGATAGTCACCCCCATGCCTGGCAGAAGCCGGCCACACTATGGAGGCGGTCAGAGCGCTGGGCTGTCTGACCAGTGGACGCGGGCCACACACACGTGTGCACTCCCCTCCGTGTCCGTGTGTGAGGTGCACACGGGCGTTTGGGGCAGGGGTGTTCCTCGGGCCCCATCAGCTCCTCCGACTTTAAGGCGCTCGGCTGCCCTGCCTTCTCGCCACACGTACACCGTGGAGTGAGGAACAAAGGGGACCCAAGGCAACACATCCGCCCAGGGGAGCCGTTCAAAGCCATAGCATTCAGAACGGGTTTTCCAATAATTTTTAAAATAGTCACACTTGTTTTGTTTGCTTTCTTCCAGGAAGGCTGCACTGTTTTGGAAAAGGAGGGGGAGGACAAAAAAAAAGAAAAAAATGTGAGTTCATTTCCTGAGTCTTTTAAATATTTCTCCGTAGACAGAGCACTGAGAAGCTGGGACCAGAGGGCAAGGCGGGCTCCGGGCGGCGGCACACCTGAGGTGCAGAGCGGAACTTGGTCCCCACCCATGCTCTTAACGGGCCGTCGGCGGGGAAACCAGATTCAGCAACAGGGGGTGTGGAAGGACCTGGGGGGGCAGGTCCCCAGAAATGTCATTAAGGCAAGCTGTTCTTGGAATGGGTCTCCCTGTTTGTCCAGGCAAAGTTGGATGATTAACTCAGTTTATCTGAAGGCGGAGGCAGAAAATGGACCCAGTGACTGATAAATCAGGGAGGCAGGAGGGAGTTACGGGCGCAGCCAACGCTTGTCGGAGTGCTTTTCACACATGCTATTTTACCCCACGAGCAGTGGCACTGTGCCCGTTCCACAGGGGAGGCTCTGGCGGGTACGCAGCGGATCCGAGGGCATCCTACCCTCTGCCCCAGACTAAGCCATCTTCCCCGGGTGGCTCTCTGAGCCCTCTGTCCCTTTCCTTCAGGGCTGTAGCTGGCATCATGTGCAAATGGCACTGCGGGGTGAGCTGGCCTGCGTCTGTTTCTCTGCCCCACTAGGATAAAAACTCCACGAGGACAAGGACGCGCCTTCTCACCGGCGTGTGTGGGACCAGCACAGAGCCGCGAGCACAGCAGCCCTGCCGTGCGTATTTGTCGGATGAGTGAAGGAATGAATGAATGAACCAAAAACTTCCGCCTGAAAGGAGGAGAGAAGGCCCAGGAGAGACGCATGGCAACTCCGAGCGTGCCAGCTGTGACACAGCTGGGTTCATTTTGAAACCAGTGGCAGCAGCCAGCCCACACTGAGCCTCCACGGCCAGGGGGCCCGGCTGCTGGGCCTGGGGCAGCTCTGCCCTTCCTGTCAAGGTTCTGTGCAGCGTGGGCAAGGCATGGACCCCCGGGCAGCAGATGGGGGCCAACACCCTTGGGACGGATGGACACTCAGGACCCGGGAGAGCTGCACTTTATCCTACAGGCATCCTGGCAATTCAGGGGCCGAGCCTGGAATCAGATCTGTCAGTCCTGCCCGTAAAGTCCCTGATGGGCTCATGGATTGAAGCAATGATCTGGTTTTCAGAGCAATGGTCCCAGTGCCAGTTGAGCCGCACAAAGATGACCCGCAGGCTCAAAGTTTCAGGGCCTGGCTACTGAGAAAGCCTCCCCGCTCTGCAGCCCAGCTTCCCCTGCTCTCCTCCGAGACCCCAAGGCGGATTCAGTGACAGTGAGACTGACTGAGGGAAAGAAAAAGGGACAGGACAGAAAGACATGTAAAAAATGGGGACCCCGTGAGGCAGGGGACCTCTGAAGGCTGGTCCACTGCTGTGTCTTTTATCCTGGTTCTACACACAAGCATCTGTAAGCGCTGTTTGCACCCCTGGCTTTGCCTTCAAACCAGGACTTCTGGGGAAACACAGGGCCCAGCACTTGAAGGCTCCCAGCCCACCAATGATGCCAGGTGGGGAAACCCCAGCACAACCCACCTCTGTGTGGCACAGAGGTACCCACCGGACTGTCACCACCCCGGGGTCTGCAGCTCCTTCAAGGAGATGGGAGGGGGCACTGGGCAGTCCCAGCCTCCAATGGCCAATTCCTCTCCTTTGCCTCTAACTTTCTGATTCTGCTGGGTTGAAGTTTATGAGAAAATGGATCCAGCCATTTCTAGGGGAAAGAAAAGTGAGGAGCTGGTATCGAAATCACCCTTCAATACGACCACATTCTGTTCCCGGGTCACACAAAGTAACTGTTGAAAAGCCTCCTTCCCCCTTATAGGTGGCCCTTTGGAGCCGAGGCAGAAGTTACTCTGCTGCCTTGTGGGCATGACGAAGCATAACACAGCAGAGAAGACCCGAGATGCCAGGACCGGCTCGTGTGGGCTGTATCCCACCACCATGCTCTCCAAAGGGCCATTTGGCTCCAATGTATCATATGACTTGTTCTTAGAGTTACATTTTAACTGACGAAGTTTAACAACAACTATGACTTATGGCCTTCTAAAATTGGCAGCAGAAAAATGAACTGAGGAAGTAATGGAAAAAACCACAAGTGAAGCCACTCTGTATTATGCACAATTTCTGTTGTGTTTTTTCTTCCTTTCCAAGCATGTGTGTGTGTGTGTGTTTTCGAATGGTAGAAAATATTTTCCAGATACGCTGCCCTGGCTTTCCCAAGCACATATTTATGCCAAGTTTATAAAAAGCAGCTGCAGACAGGGTTGACCGAAAGGATTGCTCTGCTGTCTGGCTTCCAGAAGGTGCTTAGGTCCTCAGCCTGTCACCAGGACACAGACTTACCGCCTAAAACTCACCTTCTGTGTCGTGCACCTGAAAGAGGACAAAGCCACGGGGCGGTGTGACCTGGAGGGACATGGGGCCCCTGCCGTTCTAGGTGTTCACATCCCACTTTTGATTTGCAAGGTGCTTTAGTGACCTGTGCTTTATCGTTTTTAGTCATTCGAAATCCCCACGCAGACACAAAAAGGAAAGTGTTCGGAGGCGCATCTCACAAACGTCTGGGTGGCTCAGGGGTGGGCGGCGCAGCGATGGGAAGGCCCATCAGCTTCAATTTCTGAACTGTCCAGAGCAGATGGTGGAGCCGCGTGGCTGAGCCCGTGTCAAACTGTCTGCATCTACAGGCGTTGGCCTGAGACTCCAATCCCCTCCCCTAGCCCCTGGGTGGGCGAAGCTGCCCAGTGAGAAGCTCCAGCCTCCCCTGCACCATGGAGGGACATCACCCTGGGACACCCTGAGCCACTGCCCACCTGCGCCCAAATCCAGACTCTCACTGGCCTGGGGGCTGGGCTTTTTTGGCCTTAATGAGGATGATAATACCTAGCTCTGTGGCTTTCCTGGGGGTGACTAACTGGTTAATCCTGGGAAGGCCCTTTGAAGATGGCAAGCAGGGTATTACTCATGGGCTTGAAGGCAGGCACCTGCCCCAGTCTGGGCCTGAGTCAGCAGAGATACCTCCCTCCTGCAGGCAGACTGGGCGCGCTGGCCCGAGTCCCTGCTCAAGGTCAGGGCTGGCCAAGGGGAGGGGTGTGGCCAGCACGCCTCCATGGCCTGTGCCATGTGGGCCCGGAGTTTGGGAACCGTGTGTCATGGGCGTTTGCGTGGTTGAATAAGCCTCCAAATGACTCCGCCAAAAGGGCAGCGTTACCTCCAGAATATCAGTCGAGACAGTATTTCCTGGTCATTGTTAGGGGAAAATGCTTTTCTCACAGCAAATTCCTCCCAAGCGATGCCGTTTTTCTCCTTCCTCTGGAGGAAGGCGGGCTGGGGTGGTGTTGGGCAGCCTGGGAGACCTGAGGTCAGGGTGCCAGGACCAGTGACAGCTATGCTGTCTCGTCTCCAGCCCCTGGTCTGCCCAGTCTGCTCCCCGCTCACATCTCCCAGGAAGAGGAAGTGGCAGCAAGAACTGGGAACCAGAGGCCAAAACCAGTGGGTGAAGGTGAGGGTCGCTCGGGACCACACGGTGGAGGGGGATTCTGACACGGTGGCAGCTGGGAAGCCAAGAACAGAAAGCCTTTAAGCAGCGCGACCCGATGCCAAGATTCCGCGCCCAGAGCCCCCGCTTCCCGCGCTCCACACATTCCTCCCCCCTCCCTCTCTCCCTCCCAGCACCTTCTCCCAGTGACCCCTCTCCGCGCAGCCTCTGTGCACGCAGCACTAGTTTCTTCTTTCTTCTAGAACACAGGTCATGCGGCCAGAAGGACTGCAGGCACTTCTGCTTTCTCTTTTAGTTCCCCAGGTCCCTGTAAGTTTTTCATGGCCCTTTCTCCTTCCGTAGGCCGCCTGGAACCCTAGAGGCCTCCACAACACACAGAATGACAAAGATCCGAAAAGAGGATGGAAGGATGGGACCCTGAGGGCGGGAAAGAGGGCAGAGGGGCTACTCATCTTTGCAGGCAGTCAGGAAGGGATGGGGTGCAGGGGGGGCAGTGCAGAGCAGAGGGAACAGGCTATGAAATGATCTTCTTCTGTTCTGTTTTGAAGGAGGTGGGTGGAAATGACAGTTTGGAGAGGATTAGAATGAGGGAAAACAGTTTCAGGGGAAGCAGCCTCTTTTCTCCAGTTCTAACAGTGCCATCAAGTGGCTTGTGCAAGCAGGTGCAGGGCAGAGCCTCCGGACAGCCTGCGCTGACCCAGTGGAGAGAGGAGCAATGGGGCTTTGCAAAGGGCACCCTGCTGATTGCCAGGGGCCAGCCTCTCTTCTCTTAGCCGCATAGCCAAACACCTTTCCCTAGATCGGCCGGCAAGGAGGTGGGGGAGGTAGCTACCCAAGTGTACCCTTAGTCACCCCAATGCATACGGCGACCAAGTTCACCAGGTTCCTGATTCATTTAGCCTCTGCCCACACACAACACTTGCATCACTGGGAGGCATTAGGACAGAAGTCATGGTCCCACGAGAGGCACAGAAGTACATTTCCAACCAGAGAAGTGGTCAGTGACCAGAGCAAGCCTGTCTGGGCCATCAGACCCTTGTCTATGTTCAAAGGAGAGCTGAGGGCTGAAGGGTGCTGGGCGAGACTAGGCAAGGTGAGCACACCTGGGGAAGCCTGGCCAGCATCCCTCAAGCTAAACTTCCAGCCAGGGACACAAGTCTTCTGGCATTTCACTTAACTGTAGTTGCATTCTTTTTTTAACTCTGCAAATCAAAATCAATTCGCCTTGGAACTCCACAAGTTGTTTTTCTTTCTAAAGAGAGACATTTTACTGAAACAGAAGACTTTGCCAGCAGTTGTGTATTTGGTACCCGGAACCGAGCAGCAGATGGGGCAAGGCTCAGGGAGAACATCCCCCCAGGAGTCCAGGCGCCTGATGCTCGTCAAGCCCTAACACTAAGCTGCTGTGTACCTCTGAGGAGGTAACCTCAGGCTCTAGCCTCACTTTTCTGTAAAAACAGGGGACACAGCTAGAGCCACGGTTTTCAAAACACTCCTCAGCCCCAGGGGAGGGATGCCAGTTTGGTGGGACTTTGGCTACCATCTCCTTTACCAGAACAACTCAGCCTTTATCCATCTTTCATAGTTGGCTGTTAGGTAAGACCTTATGTGAACAAAGGGTTCCACAGTGTCATAACCACTTTTTCCTTTTTTTTATCTTTTAGCCACGCCACACAGCCTGTGGGATCTTAGTTCCCTGACCAGGGATCGAACCCGCGCCCCCTGCATCGGCAGCACGGAGTCTTAGCCACTGGCCCACCAGGGAAGTCCCCGTCATAGACACTTTGGGGGCACCTGCCCAGACCACGGCTCTCATGATGGTCCACCCCGCCGGCAGAGCTGAGGCCCTAACACTCTGTACTTCATGACTGCAGACCCGGATGAGGACTGACTGCACAGAGACGGACACCTGCTCCTGGTGAGCCAACCTGATTCCCCTCCCCAGAATTTGAAACTGGGTCAGACTGGGTCCAAGTCAGTCTCCGTTAGAGCTGAAGTGGCCACTGGGGGTGGCCGTCTGGGATCATGGGATGGAGGAGGCCTGACAGCAGCCCCAGCTTTCCACTCCCCACGGTGCCCCGCCCTACGTTCCCCTGCATAAACTTCCCTGGTTAAAAGCTTCCAAATCTCTAGACAACACCCTGAAAGCTTCTTCCCATCCCTAGGAAACAGCAAGATCACCCAGCCCAGTGCGATACACCTCATCTCCCCAGAGCCACATTCTGTTTTGTTTCGTTTTTTAAGGGCAGTTTCTAAATAGACTATGTAATCTTATGAACAAAAATGTTTACCAGAGCAGGCATATAATGACTCAGTAAGTATCAACATTATCATTACCTCTATTATTGATACATTCAAAAGTCCTTTATAAATCTGTCATACTGTTCCGTTGGTATACATTTTAATTTCAAAAACATTTTGTTGTTCATAGCTCCTTGAACCACACCTACCGGTAACACTTTTTAAAATCTATTAATCCTGAAATCTTCCATCCGAGGACTTAAGTATCTGTAAATATGCTAGTTCTTTCATTCATCTATTTTCTTAGATGCTCTGAGATCTACCAAAGAAATAGATGGCAAAAATCCCTTCACTAAGAGCTTACAGGGTAGGAATGAAATAACGCCATTTGCAGTGACATGGATGGACCTAGAGATTACCCTCATATTAAGCAAAGTAAGTCAGACAGAGAAAGACAAATATCACATGACATCACTTATATGGGGAATCTAAAAAAAAAAAATGATACAAATGAAATTATTTACAAAACAGAAACAGACTGGGAGACTTTGAAAACAAATTTATGGTTACCAAAGGGGAAATGCAGCAGTGGGGGAGTGCGTGATAAATTAGGAGATTGGGATTAACATACACACACTACTATACATGACACAGACAATCACAAGGACCTGCTGTAGAGCACAGGGAGCTCTACTCAATACTCTGCAATAACCTGTATGGGAAAAGGATCTGAAAAATAATGGATATGTGTATAAGTATAATTGAATCACTTTGCTGTACACCTGAAACTAACACAACGCTATAAAGCAACTATACGCCAATATAAAATAAAAATTAAATTTAAAAATGGAATAAGAAAAATCTTCTTAAAAGAGCTTACAGGGTAGAATTTGAAGAAATCATAATTTTAAGTGGGTATTTCCTAAATTAGGTTTTCTTACATTAGAGAAGACCTGTGCCTTACTCCACAACAGATCAAAGAGTCACATATTGTCAATTTGAGAAAAGGATTTCAAGGCGCCAGTGTATTTGTCAAACCCTGGGCCACGACCTAATGGTGGACCCTGAAATCAATTTAGTGGATCAGAACCAGCATTTTAGATTTTAAAAAAATTTTTATTGAAATACAGTTGATTTGGGCTTCCCTGGTGGCACGGTGGTTAAGAATCCACCTGCCAATGCAGTGGACACGGGGTCGAGCCCTGGTTGGGGAAGATCCCACATGCCGTGGAGCAACTAAGCCCGTGCGCCACAACTACTGAGCCTGCGCTCTAGAGCCGGCGAGCCACAACTACTGAGCCCACATGCCACAACTACTGAAGCCCGCGCGCCTAGAGCCTGTGCTCCTCAACAAGAGAAACCACCGCAATGAGAAGCCCGCGCACCGCAATGAAGAATAGCCCCGGCTCGCCGCAACTAGAGAAAGCCCGCACGCAGCAACCAAGACCCAACACAGCCAAAAATAAACAAATAAATAAATTTGAAATACAGTTGATTTACAATGTTGTATTAGTTTCAGGTGTACAGCAAAATGACTTAGCTATACATATATCCATTCTTTTTTTAGATTCTTTTCCACTATAGGTTATTACAAGATACTGAGTATGGCTTCCTGTGCTATACAGTAGGTCCTTGTTGGTTATCTATTTTATATAGAGTAGTGTGTATATGTTAATTCCAAATTCCTAATTTATCCCTCCCCCGCCTCCCCTTTGGTAACCGTAAGTTTGTTTTCTGTGTTTTTGTAAATAAGTTCATTTGTATCCTCTTTTTACATTCCACATATTACTGATTAGATTTTGTTTTTTTAATTAGTGTGTGTCACATGCAACAAGGCTAAGTATTGTTATGTAAAACCTGATTTCAGCCATATAAATGGATGTGCAGGGTGACAATGTCAAATGCATGTCTCACTGTGGGTTGGGGGGTGGCGAGGGGCAGGTGGCTGGTGGGATGAGCAGAGTCCAGGAAGCCAGGCTTGAAACCCCCGGTCACTTTTGGTGGCGCTGGCGCTGGGCCTGGACGATGCGCACAGTCCAGTAGCCGTTATTCTTACACGTGTGAGGGCTACAAAGGTCCTCGCCCATCACCGCACTGAGCCCCTGGCAGGACAGCCGTCGGTGGTCTCTGACAGCCATGGCCACGGCCACGCAATAACAGAGAATCTAGTTGATTAAGTGATGTTTTTATTTACATGACACAAAATAACCATTTTACCTGATTTTGTCCTTTGCAGGCTTGACAGAAGCTCAGGATTATTTGGGGCACAGTACAGGGCAGAATCTTGCTACTCAAAGCCTGGAACTGGGAGCTTGGCCTCACCTGGGAACTTATTAAAAGGAGACTCCCAAGCCCCATCCCGACTTAATGAATAAGAATCTTCATTTTAACACGGGCCCAGAGATTGGTGCATGCATTTAAAGTTTGAGGAGCTCCGATCCAGAAATGCTGGTCCACTAACTGACACGCAGCTTCGGTAGAGTTTTCACTGGTCCACATGAAAATGTCAGTGTGAAATCTGTCCTTTCTTGGCAAGAGCCATCTTCCACTCTGATTGTAGTCCCTTCCTACTACTTTTTAGGCATAAAATGTGCTTGAGGAAGTGAGACTGATTGTGACTGTGGATGTAGTTCTGTCTCGTTTTGTTTCATGTGTTCAGCAGTCAAAAATAAAACTTGGTTACCTATGCCTTCCACGTTGTCATCATTTTTTCTAGCCCAGGGACCCAAAAGCCTGGGAACAACTAGTAGAAGTCAGAAGTGTGTCTTGCTGATTTCTGTGCCGTCTAAAGCAGAACTGGAAAGCACTATTTGTTCCACGTGAAGATGAGAGGTACAGCAGTGCTTGTCTTTCGTTCATAGTCTTGGAAACTCCAAGGAGTGCCCCCTCTGTAAGGAACATTGTGCGCTGCTCACACATAGACCCGGGAAGGCAGCAGGCCGACTTGCACGTGGCCTTCCAGATGCCAGATCCCACCGGAGCCCAGGCTCGCCCACCCCCTCGTGCACCCCGGGACCCCCCACACGTCCACAAACTAGCCGATCGGTGTAAGAGGCCATGTGCTTGGGAAATGAGCCCCTCTGGCCAAAGCAAACTGGACATGAAGTCTTACAAACATAGCCCTCGCATTCAGACCCGCTTAAGAACCATCAGAAAACACCTGCATGACTGGAAACCCCAACATGCCTGGGTTTGTTTTCTCTGACATCCTCTCCTGAAAACTGGAGGGCCTGTTATGAGCAGGAACCAGGTAGAAGGTGAGGACATCATGCCACTCGGTAAATAGGAGTGACCTTCCTGAAGAAATGGAACACTGGGAGTGATTCTGGGATCCTCGGGAAGAAAGAAGCAAGGGCCTGGCATGGTGAGAAGGAAGGAAACCTGAAAGGCAAGCAGCATCCGGCCGGTGGGAGCCTGCAGAAGGCGGCAGCAGCCACGACCCTGCCCCACATTCTTGGACCCCGAAGCCCACCTCCCAGCAAAGGCTCCGGGCCCCCTGTGTCCTGACCTGGCATGCAGGCCCGCCCTTCCCCCAGTCCTGGGATTCTCAGCATTCCAGAGCCCGGCAAATAACAAAAGCAGTGTTTGTGCCATTTCAGAACAAGCTTGGAAACTTTTAAATGTCAAAATGAATGATGTGGAAAGACTTGTGGGAGCAGCGAAGAGGCAGAAGCTGAGCTGGGGAAACGGAGAGGCCGGGGGCGCCAGCGGGGCCACCGGTTAACACGTCTGTAGGGCTCCGACATCTTTTAACAAAAGGGATACTCAGAAGCAGAGAAACATCTTGAGCTGTCACGAGAGCCAGTGATACGGCAAGAATGAGAAGATTTATGTGGTCCCGGCGGGGAAAGCTGGGTGCGTGGCATTCATTTACAGAGGATCTGCTGTCTGAGGGAGCAAGCCTCTGATGTGCACGAGGAGGTGGCAGAACTGTCACCCCAAGCCGCCCCAGACCCGGGCTCTGGATCTGAGGACACACGCAACCTCGCTAACGGCGGGGGGGTCCCATGACCCAGACGTTTCCCACATCGAAGGCCGGATTTGTCATTCGATTCCACCGCCCACGCTGGCCCCTTGACAGGGCAAGGGGTACTCTGGCCTCTCAAAGCCCATCATCACCTGGGTGGAGATGGCCGGTGCACCACAGGCAGGAAGCCAGGGCTCCAGCCCCACTCTGCCTGACGCTGGGGGCTCTCGGGGAGGACAGCCACCTCCCTGACCTCAGTCTTGTCATCTGCGGGTAACAGGCCTGGGCTGGGGCGTGGTGAGGTCCCCCTTGGACGGGGAGATCAAAAAAAAAAACAGTGTAAAGTTTAACCTGCTGAATGGGAAGTCAGCCCTTATATTTCCACAGTGTGCTCCAACATCTGGAGTACTTTCATATACATTGTTTGGTTTTTTTGTTTGTTGGTTTGTTTGTTTTTTGGGGGGCCGCACGGCTTGTGGGATCTTAGTTCCCCGACCAGGGATTGAACCCCTGCCCCCTACAGTGCAAGCGTAGAGTCTTAACCACTGGACCACCAGGGAAGTCCCTAATATACATTGTTGAAACCTCATAACAATCCTGCGAATTAGGAAGTCCCGTTTTACACATGAGAAAACTGAGGTCAAGAGTGAGATACAAGGTTCCAGAGAACCAAGGTCTTCAGGGCCGTTCACAGCTCCCTCTCTAACTTCTGCTGCCTGTAGGAAATGTCGTCCAGGTAGGAGGTCCACACGGGTGGCCCCAGCCAGGGCTGAGGACCGTATAAGCAGTGGGCATCTGGCCACTTCCTTGTGGGGCAGCTTTCCCATGCCTCTGAGCTCAACTACGCTCCCCTGCAAAATCTCCCCTTTGCCCTCTGGGAATGTCCCTCAGCTTTACTGACCTGTGAGCCCCAAGAGGAAAGGAACTGGTTTAGTGTTGATAAAAATCTGGAACACATCCCCTCACCCAATGTTCCATGCCTGGCCCTTCCATCAGGATTCCTATCCTAATTCCTGCCGTTCCCACAAACCCTGCCCGGGCCCAGCTCATTCCCACCCTGGTCCCAGAGCTGGTGGCCAGCTTCACCCCTGTTGGGACTGGGACTCCCCCACCACCCCCACGGATCACCCCAACACCTCACCCAGAGCCCAGGTGCCCACCTTGATGAAGACAGGGAGGAGAAGGGAGAACAGACCCTTGGGGCCCCTCGCCCTCTGTCACGTGTCACCAAAGCACAGCGAGGTTTCCAGGTCAAGACTGGGAACCAGGACGCAGCAGGCTCACCCCCTCAGAAGCAGTTGCTATGGAGACCAGGGCCCGGGTCCCTGATGCTGTCACCCTGCCTCTCTCTGCCTCCACCCCTCACTCACACGCACCACTCAGATAACCAGGAACAGCGGCTGAGCTCTGAGAATGCACCCCAAGGCCTCCACTCCACCCCCCACCCCCCAACGACCCAGCCTCTCAATGGGAAAGCACCTTCGCTTGGTCATCTGCCATTAAAAACAGACAAAAAAAATCCTCCACTCCCTCATAACCGCCGCCCACCCCCAGCCCCCAGAGCAGTGAGACCAAGGTCCCTCCAAGCAGAGAGCAGGACAAGGTCACACTCTGTCCTGATCCCACCGCAGCCCCTGCCTCGCAGCAGGAAGGGGAGTGTAAGGCAGGCTGTATCACCAGGCAGCCCGGCTGGGATTCTCATCTGAGGCTCCCAAATGATCCATGACTTGTAGGCAAAACCCGCAGCCGCCTTCAACTCCCTTACACGGTGCGGGCTTGCGCCCCTGCAGGGAATCAGCCCACTGGTCCAAATGCCTACAGCAGCCATGATGGTAGTGACCCTAGGCGACTGGTGCATCACTTCCGCTCAGCTGAACAGAGCGGGGGGCGGAGCTCAGCAGAAGAACCAGTCCCACTGGCTGTGGTTGTCACCATGGCCACACGGCTCCTCCTTGACCAGAGGCCAGCAGGGCGGGCCAACTGAGGCACCCTGACCTTCCCAAGTGGAATGTGCAGAGGGAGACCACACAGCCCCAATCCTCCCACACAGAAGCAACCACGTGCAGCAGGGCAGACGCTCTGGAGCAAAGCTGCAGTGAGCAGGGCCACCTCCTCCTGGCTCTTGTGAAATCAGGGTCCCCGACTAGGAAGAGCAATGTGGTAACCGAAGCACTCCAGTGCACGTGGCCCGGGGGCCGGTTTAAACAGAAGAGGGGTTGAGCGCTCGCTCTTATTGCTGCGTATAAGCAGAGCTTGGTTCAGCTGCCTGCCCTGGGTGAGGCGTAGTGGCCCTTGTCTCCGTGGCCCAGACCCACCCGGGGCCAAGCCCAGATCCTGTCCAGGCACCTGGCTCTCCCAAAGTCAGGGTTCCCAATGAATTCACTGAAAAGTCATCTTATCATGGAATAAAATGAAGAGTGAGACAAAAATATATCCCACTCTAAAGCATCTGGTTTCTAGCAGTCATTAGCGGCCGGCAGGCTGGCAGTCAGCTCCAGCTCTCAGCTGCCTGCGAGAGATGGGCCCATCCCCAGGACAACCCTGAGTGTGTGGACATGGACCGCGTCCCCCGGCCGCCCCCGACCGGAGGCCATCACACGGCAGCACCTTCCTGGCGGGAGCCTCAGCGTCTAGCACAGAGCAGACTGCGTAGGGAAGGGATGGGTGAGGAGGGTACCGGCCCCTCGTTGGGCCTGAGACTCTGGAGGCGGCAGGCAAGCCCTCCCACCCGTGGGGTGGGAGGCGGATCTCAGAAGAGGTGACCATACCCCACCCACCATAAGCCCCTGCGGGGGGCCGTCCAATGATGCCTGAATTTATCTGGGATTCTCCAGATAAATTCCAGGTCGAGAAGTGGGAAGAACCCGGGGCTGAGTGGACCTTGATCTGCTGCTCACGCTTGTCTGGGCTCAACGACCCCCAGACCCTGCGACAATCGTCCCATCTGTAAAATGGAGACAAAAGCACCCACCAAGTGCCCAGGATATTGGAGAGAATGTAATCGTAAGGAAAGCACCCAGCACAGCGCCCAGCATATAGTAGGTGCTCAATACGTGGTCCTTACCATGGGCTTAAGGTGGCTTCTCCAATAAAGCAGTACCTACATGTCTGGCCTGAAGGAGCACCCCTCCAGCCTCAGGACGCTCACTCAGCACACGTGAGCTCCACACGGGAGAGGGACGGGGCCGTGTGAGGGAGGGAGGGTGGCCTCGGGGGGTGTGAGTAGGGGCAGGAGGCAGAGACCCCGCCAGGGAGAGGAGGGAGGGGTCGCCTACCCTGGGTCCAGCCCTCACCCCAGCCCCACAGCCTGGCTCCTGAGGGACGTCCCGCCCCTTCACAAGAGCTCCCGCACTGGCATTGCAGGGCCCTGATCTCTAAAGAACCACTGCCACACTCTGGCAGATGCAAGGAAATCACCCCGGTGCCTGAAGGACAGCATCCAAGTGTCCTCTGTTTCTGAGACACCAAATCCAAACAGGGCTAAGGCCAGGCCTGCCTGTGACAAGAGTCGCACATCAGCAGGAAGGTCACTGTGAGGCGTGAGGCAGAGCAGCTCCCTGGGGGGCCAGGGCTCTGAGGCCAGGACCGTGTGGCCCAGCAGAAGTTCCTGACGGGCAAAGGGGGGACTTGCAGGAAGACTCAGGTCCACTGATTCCCCACCACCCACCCCGGGAAGCAGGGTGGACCCTCTGCAACTCTCGGCTCCCTCATCTCGGATGGACTCCCAGCGCCAGTCCAAGGGGACAGGCACCGGCCCCGAGGGGGGCTCCACACTCTTGCGGCACTGACCGGCACCAGGGCAGCCCCTGTGGACTCTCCTCCCCGGCCCTGCCTTCTGCCCAGCCTCACAGGAGGGGGCGTCCGGGTGCACCCAGAACCCGCACCTGATCTGAGCCGGGCTGCTCAGGATCTCTGCCCACGGATCTGATTTGCTGAGAGATGCAGTCTCTCCCTAGAGGACCAACGTACAGTGTGTGAACTTGGAGTTGTGAGCCGCCCTGCCATCCTCCACGGAGACTGTGGAACAGTCTTTCTGCAGAGAGAGGCCAGAACAAAGCTGGTACAAGAGTAAGAGCTGAGAGATGGAATATTACTCAGCCATAAATAAGAATGACATAATGCCGTTTGCAGCAACATGGATGGACCTGGAGATGATCATACTAAGTGAAGTGAGTCAGACAGAGAAGGACAAATACCATATGACATCACTTACAAGTGGGATCTAAAAAAATGATACAAACGAACTTATTTACAAACCAGAAATAGACTCAGACACAGAAAGCAAACTTATGGTTACCAAAGGGGATAGCAAGGGAGGGGGCAGGGAGGGGGGTCAGTAAATTAGGAGTTTGGGATTATAGCATATCCACACTACTACATTTAAAATAGGTAACCAGCAAGGACCTAGTGTAGAGTACAGGGAACTCTACTCAGTGTCTCGTAAAAACCTCTAACGGAAAAGAATCTGAAAAAGAATATATATGTACACGCACACACATGTATATACACTTATATGTGTGCGTGTATGTATATGTATAACTGAATCACCTTTATTGTGCACCTAACACAACACTGTAAATCAACTATACTTCAATTTAAAAAAAAGATGAAAGAAAAAGTCGAGAGAGAAAGAATAGAACTTAATAGAAACACTTCTAAGTCCACGTGCATTTCTGTGAGCTATCTGACATTTCCCCAAGAAACCGCATTTTCTACTTAAGTTGGCCAGGTTTGATTTTTGGTGTTCGCAATGAAAAACTCAGACCAGTCATGCATGTTATCACATTGAATTTCCCTAACATAACTCTACACAGGCAATACTATTCTTTGCATTTAACCCACAAGCAAATGAAGGCAAGCTCTCCAGAGCTTGGATCTGCTCCTAGACAGCCTACCTCCAAAGCCCACTGTCCTCACTTCGGGGCTACGTGCCTCTCTGCAGCCGCCATGCCTCAAGCATAAAGTAAGGAGACTGAAGGAGACAGTGTAGCTGAGTTCCTGCCGGTGGCCGCCACAGCTATGCTCACTGTAGGATGAATGCATTGGGAAGGAAGCAAGCAGGGGAGGTGAACGGGCCCAGGAGGCCCAAAGCTGCTGGAGGGAAGCGGCCATGACCCCCTCTGTCCAGAGCCAACACTGTGCCTGGAGCAGAGGAAAACACTCCATCCCACAGTGCTCACCCAGAAATCTTCCTTATTCATCCCTTAGCTCCTTGTTCACGTTTCTTGCTTGGGCCTGAGCATACATGATTACAATCATCTGTTTTTATTCCGTGTCTCCAGCTTAGCTGTGAGCTCCGTGAAGGAGAGAGACCGCCTGCTGCAAAGCCTTGCGCACAAGGAAGCCTTCACTAAACGTTTGTTGAGTGAATAAAAGAGGGAAAGATGTACATGAGTATGGAGATCTACTAACATGTGCTCAGGGAATTAAATCTGTGATGATGGGGATGAAAACAGTGAGTAGAGGGATGGCTAGACTTTGCAGTACCTAAATTTGGCACTAGATGGCACCCAAGCACACCAAGAAGACGCTTCTGAGCCAGGCGGGAGGTGTGTGTTTTTTGGTCTGGGGGTTTTAAGGAAGATTGCAGCAGATCCCACTGACCAGAAGTCTGCAATCTTGCACAAATGAGCCAGCCTCAGCAGGACCGACTGTGTTAATCAGGGTTCTCCAGAGAAACAGAACCAATAGGCTATGTATAGAAATAAATTTATTACAAGAAATTGGCTCCTGCAATTACGGAGGCTGCCAAGTCCCAAATCTGCGCCATCAGCTGGACACTTCCTCCAGCTTAGGGAGTCAGGTCTTTTTGTTCTATCCAGGCCTTCAACTGATTGGATGAGACCCACTCACATTAGGGAGGGCAATCTGCTTTACTCAAAGTTCACCAATTTAAATGTTAATCTCATCCAAAAACACCTTCCAACTGACACATAAAATTAATCACCACACACACCCTTTGAGCTGTTGGTCCAGAGTGGCCGTGACCTTGCATAGAGACCTGCCTCTCTCTTGTCCTCTCCTAGTAGCCCTGTAATGAATGCAAAGTGCTAGAACAAAACCCTGTTTCCTCCCCTCAAAAATCCAAAGTTTAGACTATCAGTGTGTTTTCCCCACATGCACCACCCCCAGAAGGCAGTGCAGGGAATATGACCCATGATCGTGGTTATAAACTAACTTTCTGGGGCACCATCCTAACCTGTGGGGCTTAAGTATACTGTTTGAAGAATTTTAGTCAAGGTTTAAAAATTAGCTGAAAATCCCTAAAAGCCTGTGAATTCATTGTAAGAAATTTAATTGGAGATGAGTAAGTGGGAAGACAAAGGAGAAATTTCACTCTCTCAGCTGCTCACAGCTAAAATCACAGCTAGGAAAGCTCTATTAGCAAATTCACTGACTGGAGTCACATTTACACTCCTGTTGTCAACTAGAAACCTTTGCTTGTTTAAAGGAAGTCTCCTGAGTTCCGTGTAATTGTTCCAACCTCTCTACCGACGGAAAGTCCAGAGTGGAGGCACACACGCGGCAGTTTCGTAAACGACCCTTTGTTAGGTGAGGCACAAACTTGCTTTAGCTGCTAAATTATCTTCTTTCACCATAAAACTGCCAATGGTTCCGCCATCAGTAAAATCACTCAGGATTCTTCCGTGTTGGTGTTTCTAAACAACCCTTCTCAGGAAGAAACGTTTAATCGGTGTTTATACACGGTCAGTGTAATAATAAAAGACCTTTTGTTTAAAGCGAAATCTGTCCATTTGTAATAGACTCGTAAAAACCACTGGGAGGAAAAAGCATGTTTAATCATACGAGATACACTATACTTTGCAATCCAATTTTTAAAATAAGGCTTCTAACTAGATAACATTAGTGACTTAGTGGGGCTTCTGTCTTGAAAGAAAGCCATTGTGGCCTGCCCCTTGGTCCACCTGGGAGAGAATGAAGGGACAGGGCAGCAGAGAAAAAGTTCTGTATGGTAGGGATGTCTTTCTACCACAACACACAACCTAGGCACAGCCTTATTAGGTCATACCCTGTCCCCAACAAAAGGCTGAAATACACTGCAGAAAACAGTATGGAGGTTCCTCAGAAAACTAAAAATAAAGTTCCCATATAATCCAGCAATCTCACCCCTGGGCATATACCTGGACAAAACTATGATTCAGAAAGGTACATGCACCCAAGTGTTCATAGCAGCACTATTCACAATAGCCAAGACATGGAAGCAACATAAATATTCATTGACAGATGAATGGATAAAGAAGATGTGGTACATATATACAGTGGAATACTACTCAGCCATCAAAAAGAATGAAAAATGCCACTTGCAGCAACATGGATACAACTAGAGATTATCATACTAAGTGAAGTCACAAAGAGAAAGACAAAAACCATATGATATCACTTCCATGTGGAATCTAAAATATGGCACAAATGAACTTATATACAAAACAGAAACAGACTCACAGACACAGAGAACAGACTTGTGGTTGCCAAAGGGGGCGGGAGGGAGAGGGATGGATTGGGAGTTTGGGGTTGAAAAAAACAAAAAAAAAGCTGAAATAATTACGACCAATTCTGAGCAATGGTTCTCCCCTTGGAGATGAACGTGGCTGTTGCCCCGTCACATATGTTCTGTGAAGTAAAACAAACAGATGCTCCACAGACCGTACAACTCCAAGTTAAGTACTAAATCCAGACTATAAATCAGGGACTTCCCTGGTGGCGCAGTGGTTGAGAATCCGCCTGCCAATGCAGGGGGCATGGGTGTGAGCCCTGGTCCGGGAAGATCCCACATGCCGCAGAGCAACTAAGCTCGTGCACCACAATTACTGAGCCTGCGCTCTAGAGCCCACAAGCCACAACCACTGAGCCCACGGGCCACAACTACTGAAGCCCACGCGCCTAGAGCCCGTGCTCTGCAGCAAGAGAAGCCACTGCAATGAGAAGCCCGCACACCGCAACGAAGAGTAGCCCTCACTCGCTGCAGCTAGAGAAAGCCCATGCGCAGCAATGAAGACCCAACAAGCCAAAAATAAATTAATTAATTAATTAATTTAAAAAAAGAATAACACAAAAGAGAGACTTGACAGATTATAGAGGAACAGTTACAAATCATTCCCTTGCCGCAGTCAAATTGTTCTCCTGTCTGCCTCTTCCCGCGGGGAGAAAAAAATGCTGGCACTTAAAAAGGGGCAAATAGAACAAATCTAGGAAAGAAAAGACCCCAAGCAGGAGTAAGGCCAAAAGGTGCCCCTCTCTCCCCCATATTTGGGATCCCACAGTTGCCTGTAGCTACTTTGTAAACTTGAAGCCTAGGAGTAGGAAACAGGGGTCAACCTTTTCTTTCCCCAGAGCACCCGTGGTGTTTGTCAGCAAGGCTCCCACAGGGCCGGCCCCTCTGCACATCTGCAGCTGCTGGCTGCCCTGGGAGAACAGGGCAGGGGACGCCAGCACCACGCCTGCCCCGGAGCAGATGTGCTTCCTCCGGCTGTCAACAGAGGAAGAAGAATGGAGTGTGAACTGCTTAGGATCTGTGAGAAACTGCGTGGTCTGGGCAGAAAATCTCTGAAAACCATTTTGATGCAAAAGACATTGTGAAATGGGGTTCTGTGGGAGAATTCTACTTTCCCACCGCATAAAGCACTTTGCAGAGTTACACGGGGATGTTGCCATCCGATCCAGTGTATCCCTTTTCCAAGGGTCCAGGGAGGGTAGATGACTCGAAAAGAGAAACTGCACTAAACTCCGGGCTGACCCTCCGAGGGCAGTGGATTTTTAGCCTTTAGTTTTAAGGTTAACCCCTCCCTTCAGGAGCATAAGGAAATGTTATCACATCACTAGTCTAAGTCCCTGGAGGTCCTTATGGTTTCCAACTCAACAAACATATGAAGAAAGGTCAAGGGACAATATGGTGGCTCTGGGCAGAGACAGGGGACAAGGACTCATCTCAGCGGCATGAGAAAAAAGGCAGAGATTGCCCAAGAGAGACAAAAAGTGAAACAGTAAGAAACATTGGAAATGGAGAGAGAAGACAGCGGAAGAGGACAGCTTAACTGAGCATTGGACTCTTAGGCAAGTTTTATCATCAGGGTTGTCGATCCTAACTTACTCTTTCATTCTGATGAGTTAGCCTTTCCCTTTGCCTTGGTTGCCAGGAACCTCAGAGCTAAATTCTGGGTTCACTTAAAGCAGCTTTCCTTAGCCTAAGTGTCCTCCTTCCTGCATCATTGCAAATCCTTTCTGGGAGCAGCAAGACGAAGTATGTGTGATTTTCTGGTTATGTTTCATGTATTCCCTCATTTTACTAACTGGACACCACACTGCCTCTGGGAAATGACCCTTCCTTCTCCTAGCCCAAGTGCGTGGTCCCACCTCCATCTCAGGGGACAGGAACTGATCAGTTGCTCTAGCCTTCTTGCCCCAGCATTGGTTTTTAGGTGGGTACATGAGCCAAGGAGATGCAAAGAACATTTTGCCAGGAATCATGGGCCAGAAATTTTTCCCACTAGACTTGACGCTGGAAAGAGGCACGTCTAAAGCTGTGTTGTGACCACAAGGGAAGCATCTGCCTGAGAGTGGAGCCAACTCGAGAGGGAGACCTGCGGGATGAAGAGAGAGAAAGACCCCCAGGCCCAGCGGTACCCAAGACCCGCCCCTGCCCGTGAAGCCACAAATTCCCAGTGTGCTTCAGTTTCATCTGGATTTGTTAGTCACCGCAGAACGGGTCCAGCTGATACTGCAGGTAGAGACCAAAAAGCTTACTGGGAGAAGAGTACGTGGTGATGGCAGAAATTTTGAAAAGTACAGCAAAGTATAAATACGAAAAGGATATGACCCCCAAATCCCATAACCTAGAGATGATGAGAAAATGGACTATTTCCCAAGTTTACTTTACAGAAGGGAAGAGCGCCTTCCCTGAGCACCTTCACATGTACGGTCACACAAAGCCTGACACCACCTGGAGTTATCCCATTCAAGCTGCACAGAAGGCTCGAAATTCCCTGGTGGTCCAATGGTTAGGGCTCTGCGCTTCCACTGCAGGGGTCGTGGGTTCTATCCCTGCTGGGGCCACTGAGATCCCTCAAGCCTTGGGGCTAAAAACAAAAACAAACAAAAACAAAACTGCACAGAGGGAAAGTTTTTCGTCTGTTTCTGTTTAGCTTAGGAGGGTGGTTCTAGCAAGCTTTTGACTTGGATTTAAGGAATCTTTTCCCCTTCCAAATCCAAAAGCCATACATCTGCGCTACTAGAAACCAGAGACATGGTGTCGGAGTTGCTCCCAACTCTGGGGTTGGCCGGGCACCAAAGGCCTTTTGCTACAACAGCTGAGCTGATTGAGAGCTGCCTGTCTCCGAGCAGCAGCTGGCTTTTCAGGCCGGCCCTGGAAGCAGGGCGGAGCCTGCCAAGCTGCTGGGATGCTCCTTTGCACCGCCCTGGGAGGTAAGACGAGTCCTCCAGAGCTACGGGGCTCTCGCCAGCAGTTCCTGGCCCCCGATCGCTTTGAAGCAATAGCGCCATCAAAGTCTGCTGCAACCAGTTTTCCACTAAAGCTCATAGCATGCTTTGTGTAACTTTTCTATTAAAATTTTCAAACATACAGAAAGAATAGTATAACAAACACCCATGTGTGCGTTGCTTCAATTTCACAATTAACATTTTGCCAGCTTTGCTTCATGTATTTCTCTTCTTCTTTTTTAAAGTAAATTATAAACATCACATTTCACCCCTAAAAACTAAATTTCATATATATGGATATATTTACATAAAAATGAAATGCTTATCATAATACAGAATCACAACTATGTATTAAAACAGCTAATACAATTAATATAATTTTCAACATTGTCCCCAAATAGTACAAAATTTTCTTTTAAAGTTCTTTTGCTCAATCAAGGACCACACAATATATTTGGTGTTTTATCTCTTAAATGTATTTTTTCTTTCTTTCTTTTCTTTTTTTTTTTTTTAGTTGTGCTACAAATGCAAGGCTTGTGGGATCCTAGTTCCCCGACCAGGGATCGAACCTGGGTCCTCGGCAGTGAAAGCACAGAGTCCTAACCACTGGACTGCCAGGATATTCCATCTCTTAAATGTATTTTCATCCAGGACAGTCCCCTGCCCCACCAGCCCCCTTCTTAAAGATACTGACTATTTGAAAGAAACTGGTCCAGTACAATATCCCATCTCTGGATGTGTCTGATGGCTCCTTCACAGTGCATTTTGTTCTTTTAATTTCCTATTTATATTAGATACCTAAGGATAATGTAAAATGACAGCTATCATTTATCCATTTATTAAACACCTGCTATTTGCCAATTGCTTCATTCATTCATTCATTCAATTTGCCAGTATTTATTGAGGACCAATTAGGACACAGTTTGAAGCCCTGGGGATACAGCAACGAACAAAACTAGGGTGAGATGGGAAGCAGCCCTCATGGAGCTTACATTTTTGTGGAGGAGACTGGCATTAAATAGATAAACAAGAACAAAATATATAATATACATATGGGCTTTGGAGAAAAATACAGTAGGGCAGGACCACAGTGATAGCAGATGGGGTGAGAAATGATGGATTCAGGATACACTAGGAAGAAAGAGACAGGATGTGAGGTGTGAGAGAAACAGAGGGGTCAAGCATGGCTCCAAGGTGTTTGGCCTGAGCATCCAGAAGCCTGAAGAAACTACTGACCAGGATGGAGATGACCCCAAAGAGAACAGGCCTGTAAGGGAGGGTCAGAAGTTCCATGTGGACATGTTACGCTTGAGAGGTCTCTGAGACAAGCAAGCATCGATGTCAAGTCGGAAGCCAGAAGTTCAGGGGTCAGATCCAGGCTGGTGATGCTACCTGGGAGCATTCAGAATATACAGATAGTATTTTCAGCCTTGCGACTAGATGAGATCAGTTAGGGGTGAGCATAGCTGGAAAAGACACACAAGGACTGAGCCCCAGAGACTGGGAAATGGCCAGTGCAGGAAATATCTTAAGAGAGTGTAGTGTCCTTAAGCGAAGAGGACAGAGGGTTTCCAGAAGAAGGGAATGATCATGTCAAATACTGCTGATAAACCGCAGAAGATAAAGACTGAGAACTGACGCCAGAATTCTGCATGAGGAGGCCACTGGTTTCCTTGGCAAAAGCAGCAAAAAGTCTGATAGGGTGGGTCACGACAGAGTGGAAGAAGCAGAGACAGTGAGTATGGACAGCACTTCAGAGACATTTTTCTATGACATAAATGTGAGAAGAGAAATGGGGAGCTAGCCGCAGGGGTGAGGAGCCAGTAGATTTTTCTTAACATGGGAGAAATTATACCATGTCTGTGTGCCAATCAAGTTACCGGTAGAGAGGGGGAAACTGAGGATGCAGAAGGGAGGAAGAACTGCTGGGCAATGTCCATGAGTGGTCCAAAGGGGATGGATATCAGAGAGGAGCATGGACAGCTAATCCATAGGAATAGGAGGAAAGGTAACAGTATGGGCACAGTAGACGGTAGGCGTGGCCGGAGTTTTAATTCTCCTTTTGAGAAGATACTATCTCCTCTTTGCAACTAAGCCTCAAAGAAGGTAAGGTCCCTGGTAAGTGGCAGATCTGAGACTCAAGCCCAGGACTCTGATTCTAAAGCTTTTGTTTGTTTTTTGCATGGTGATCATACAGAATTGGAAGGTTAAGGAGTTAAAGAAACCCTCTGCCTCATTTTTTTCCTTTTTTTAAAAAAAATTGGAGTATAACTGCTGTACAATGTTGTGTTAGTTTCTGCTGTACAATGAAGTGAATCACCTGTATGTGTACATATATCCCCTCCCTCTTGGACCTCCTTCCCACCACCCCCATCTTGGTCATCACACAGCACCGAGCTGAGCTCCCTGTGCTATACAGCTGGTTCCCACTAGCCATCTATTTTACACATGGTAGTGTATTTATGTCAAACCTAATCTCCCAATTCATCCCACCCTCCCCTTCCCCCCCTGACCACACATCCATTCTCTACATCTGAGTTTCTATTCCTGCCCTGCAAATAGGTTCATCTGTACCATTTTTCTAGATTCCCCATATATGCATTAATTTTATTCTTTGTCTTTATTATATAAAAGTTCCATATGCTGCTTTGAAGCAAGAGTAACCTGGAATTATGCCTCTTCTTTGACAAGTCAGCAATCCTTCCAACTATTTTTCTGAATTACATTCTCTCACTTGGCATGTTCCCATATAAAATGTTAACTTATGGGGACCTAAAACAAGACTTGACAAAATGCCATGCTGGTACATTTTCCAGGCAGAACATTTTTTTCCCCTGTGTCCTAGCATTTTCACTTCTCTATTAGTGACCGGTATACATTACAGAATCACACTTCCCAGCAAGGGAAAACCGAGGGCCGGAGCCCGGAGGCTGCGGGCTGTTTGCTCCAGGTCGCCGGCTAGCGGGTGGCGAGTGCCCCACAAGGACCACGGAGCCCGGAGACAGGGCGCGGCCAGGCGCTCGGGACGCTAATGGGGACACGGCCACCAGGTGGCACCAGAGCTCTCCTTCGCCTCCGCTTCTAACCTGACGGGATTCTCACGGGGCTGCGGTCCCGTCCAGCGTGGCTCAGCAGCGAGCATCGCTCAGCACCCGCGCGTCTCACAGGATGCGTTCTTTCACGTGTGCAACGCCCCCGCCCCAGCTGGGAAGCTGAGCAGCGTGGAGAGCACGCCGCCCGTGGTCCTCTCGGTCCTCCTCCTGACTTGATGGAGCGGGCGTCTTCCTCTGCCTGACAGATGAGCCCGTGAGCGGCCGGGATCACTCAGCCAATGGCAGTGCAGGACTCGGTGGGTGTAGGGAGAAGGCAAGAAGAGGTTTTTGTAAAAATACTACTGGACACATACTTTGCTGATATTTGCTTCTCACAAAGACTGGTCCAGTGTCCAATAACTCAGCTGCCTTGACCCCTATGCGATGGAGATGGAATTTCCCCTGTGGAGCAGCTGGTGGCGTTAAATCATCTTCAGATGAGTTCACCTGTTACTTCTTCTGTTGCATGGTGACACACCACCATGGCACAAAATATGACCAGCTTACAGATGCTGGAAAGAGTCATCTGTGGTTGACAAGTCCATCCTTGAGAAAAATGCGTGCGTGCCGCCGGGACAGCAAGGTGCAATAGCCCCGTATATGAAGAATGTTATCTATAATTAAAGCACCCCAGACCCCTTTGACAACTGGTTAAGGGAGATGCTTTTTCTAGACTTTTGAGAGCTCACTCTTTTCACTGTAGGGTATCTGGAAAATGCTATTCAGCATGGAATAAACTAAAAACTTTTAATCATAAACTATTTAAAACAAGTCAGAGTAAATATTGTTTATAATAGGAGCCTTCCAGGCATACTGTGGCTCTAGAGCTGATGTTTGCAGGGCTGGCTTAGATGTTTCCTGGAATCATTTTTTTTTTTAAATAAATTTATTTATTTATTTACTTTTGGCTGTATTTGGGTCTTTGTTGCTGCGCGCAGGCTTTCTCTAGTTGTGGTGAGGGGTGGCTTCTCTTGTTGCGGAGCACGGTCTCTAGGCACATGGGCTTCAGTAGTTGTGGCTCACGGGCTCTCGAGCGCAAGCTCAGTAGTTGTGGCGCACGGGCTTAGTTGCTCCGTGGCATGTGGGACCTTCCCGGACCAGGGCTCACACCCATGTCCGCTGCATTGGCAGGCAGATTCTTAACCAATGCACCACCAGGGAAGTCCTTCCTGGAATCATTTTTATCACATATCTTACCTCATGCTGAATGATTTTTATCACATATCTTAACTCATGCTGAAGTGAACTTGAATAACTCGGCTTTGGGAGATGATAGCTGAGGTAACAGGGTAAAGTATAATTGAGGAGATGTCACCTTGACTATGAGAACTATTTCACATTGGTTAGTACCCCTGGGAACCCATGTCCTTTTCTCTTTCACCCTCTTTTTTTTTTTTTTAATACTAATAACAGCCTTTTCTGTCAGACTCCATACATTTTTTTGTATGTGGAAACTGTCTTTTTAATTAATTCATTGAGCTTTTAATGAGGTGTCCATCTTGTGCCAGAAACCATTCTAGGCACTGGGGATACAACAGCAATGAACAAAAATTGTAAAAAACAAACAAAACAAAAACACTGCTTTCAGAGTAAATATTGTTTATAATAGGAGCCTTCCAGGCATACTGTGGCTCTAGAGCTGATGTTTGCAGGGCTGGCTTAGATGTTTCCTGGAATCATTTTTTTTTTTAAATAAATTTATTTATTTATTTACTTTTGGCTGTATTTGGGTCTTTGTTGCTGCGCGCAGGCTTTCTCTAGTTGTGGTGAGGGGTGGCTTCTCTTGTTGCGGAGCACGGTCTCTAGGCACATGGGCTTCAGTAGTTGTGGCTCACGGGCTCTCGAGCGCAAGCTCAGTAGTTGTGGCGCACGGGCTTAGTTGCTCCGTGGCATGTGGGACCTTCCCGGACCAGGGCTCACACCCATGTCCGCTGCATTGGCAGGCAGATTCTTAACCAATGCACCACCAGGGAAGTCCTTCCTGGAATCATTTTTATCACATATCTTACCTCATGCTGAATGATTTTTATCACATATCTTAACTCATGCTGAAGTGAACTTGAATAACTCGGCTTTGGGAGATGATAGCTGAGGTAACAGGGTAAAGTATAATTGAGGAGATGTCACCTTGACTATGAGAACTATTTCACATTGGTTAGTACCCCTGGGAACCCATGTCCTTTTCTCTTTCACCCTCTTTTTTTTTTTTTTAATACTAATAACAGCCTTTTCTGTCAGACTCCATACATTTTTTTGTATGTGGAAACTGTCTTTTTAATTAATTCATTGAGCTTTTAATGAGGTGTCCATCTTGTGCCAGAAACCATTCTAGGCACTGGGGATACAACAGCAATGAACAAAAATTGTAAAAAACAAACAAAACAAAAACACTGCTGTCCTAAAGCTTACATCCTACCAGAGGAAACCACCAAGTGAGTTTTTAACTGTGCATCCTGTTAAGACAGGATATTTACTAACTTACTGTCCTCAAAGCATCATGCTGTAGCATGACCTGTGGTTGAGATGGCTCGGGTACAAACCAGGAAGATGAGCCTGAACTCATTTCTATCATTAATTCAGGTGATTCAGAACAACTCCTGTCACGGTTCCATGCCTCAGTTAATATCCTCTGGTAATATCCTACCTTCCTCATAGCTTTGAGAATTCAATGATAAAACATCTAGAGCGTTAAGAACGTTACACAAATGCAGGTTTACATTTTTTATGTTACAAAACTTAGTATTTAAAGAGAACATTAGATAAGCTAAAACAAAGGAACACTTAATTACTGATGATTCTTAAAATCAGTCAAAAGACTTGTAAGATGAGGCCAGAACTCCAACACAGGTTGGAGTACCGTTTACTTTCAGCCATTATTTACTCCTCTGAAGCAAAATCTTAGGGAGGCAGAATATTCTAAATATCTCTTAAAAGAGATCAGACTTGAGGCACGTTGTCAGCCCTGAAAAGGAGCCCAGGAGCGTTAGGTGTCCTCCTAGCAGATAGCCTCCCTTGGAGAGCAGCTTCAGGCAGATCTTCTGCATAAAAACGTAGAATGGAAACCAGCCTTGCCAGCCCAAGCTGTTCTGATTTGACCAAGCTCAAGGCCACCGTGGATGAGGTGACACGAGAGGTCAGCGGCCTCTGAGGTGTCTGTGTGACTCTCCAATACAGGACAATCCAGAGCCTCTCTCAGGAGGTATGATGAACGTGAGAGGCACAGAGAAGACGAGACATAAGACACATCCTGAAGATGCGCTGTCTAGGCTGCCGAGGCCTGTGGTGCATCCCAAATGAGGAATCAATGGAACCGAGTGACGACCCCGCCGCGCACCTCCCTGCCCCCCGCCCCTTGAGATGCCTCGGTGCTCTCAGCTTCCCCACCTCCCTGCGTGCATCCTGACTGTTAACCCCATCACCTCGAGGCTTCACAGGGAATGATTTTTCCTTTTTTATAGGAAAGAGGTCGAATATTAATTCTATTTTTCTTAAGTACAGTAAGATCTGTATGACCTTCTGCAGGAGAGAAGCTGCATGTGGCAGAAGAAAGGGCTTGTAAATCCTGCAAATTTCCAGTTCAAAGTCCTTTATTTAGAAAGCATACTGGCTGGCCAATTTGTGTTTCTACTGACCACCAAGAGAAATACACCCCCTCTCAGAGGCCCAAATGTAAGGACTATGGGCCAACGATTTCTCTGCGAGGAAATTAAGCGTCAGGACACCTTCCCTTCCACCTCTTCCACTCCATGCAAATTTAGTGTGAGCCTCAGATAAATACCTGTGCCTATTCTCAAAATCAAGGAATATTTGGGTGCAAGACCATTAGGAAGAAATCTCAAGTTTAACCGAGACCTGAAAGCATTAACAGAAATGTCTGAATTTTGCTTGGCATTGTCTTTGATAAAATAAAAGTGTAGTAAAAACATTTAGGCTGACCTCTCATCCCATCCTGAAACTTCTATTTAATTAAAACAATCAGTGCAAGGCCTAGCCCAGAAAGGAAAGCCATCTCTAATTTTGTCAGGTGCTGGAATATTTTAATTCAGGTCAAATAAACGAGTCCATCCTCTTTGATTTCAGTTCAATAAATATTTACTATCTGATATTGACAAGCCAGAGAAGATACTCAGGATCCATATAAAAATGAGATCTAGCTCTTATGTCAAGAAAACTCCTGGTCTATCAGGGAAGAAAGCATTTAAGCAAATGATTATGTCATTTCACTTTTTGTCCATTTTACTGATGAGGACCCAAGACTCAGAAAGTATTCCTAAGTAATGAAGTACCCAAGAAATTAAAGGACCTACCATCAGCCAGCCAGTACATGACAAACCACAATACCTACGACTGAGACTACAGTCACTCAAAATATTATTATAAGTAGTAATATTATTTAAATGGAGCTTGCTGAATGTCTAATGTAGTACCTAGGAAGTTAAAGAAAATTTGGAAAGTCTTGTCTTTCATCACAAATGTTTAGTGAGAGCATGGTCATCTTAGCTAGCATTTTTCCTGAATATAAAGTGAATTTCAGAATGAGTCATCTGTGAAAGTATACAGGTTAGATTTCCAGTCTTCCAAGTTCCCTGGACTGCTGTGTAAAGTTCTTCTTGCTCAAATGATAGGTAAAAGACAAAACAAAACAATCCTGTCCTTTCAAAGGCATTGGGCAGAGTATGGACTGTCCACAGAATTACAGATTTAAGTGGTAACTACACATAATTCACCCAACATTTGACAACCTTTCAATGAAAGGATGAACAGTTTGGAATGACTCTGAGTTGCTTTTTTAAATCTTATAAATGCTACTTCCATGGCTGCCAGATTTGCTTAAAAAATTTTTTTTGGCCTTTTGTTAAGCCAGGAGGCTGTCAAGACATATGAGGAAAACTAAATAGATACGTTCCCTTCTATTCTCAAACTGTGTTACTTCTAACCCAGTGACTTAGTAAGCAGCTTTTAAAATAGACCTCATTGGGGCTGCCCTGGTGGCGCAGTGGTTGGGAGTCCGCCTGCTGGTGCAGGGGACACGGGTTCGTGCCCCGGTCTGGGAGGATCCCATGTGCTGCGGAGCGGCTGGGCCCGTGAGCCATGGCCGCTGAGCCTGCGCGTCCGGAGCCTGTGCTCCGCAACGGGAGAGGCCACAGCAGTGAGAGGCCCGCGTACTGCAAAATTAAATAAATAAATAAATAAAATAGACCTCATCACCCCTCACAATCATGTGCTTTTTTCCTTCCACTTAACCCTGCATGTGTAATGTCAAATAACCTTTTACCTTAATTTCATTGTGAAAAATCCCCAACTAACTTCTGCCCATTTGAATCTCCATTCATCCATTAAATATTTACTAAGCATTTAAGTATGCTTTATGCTGGGAAATCCAACGGTCGGTAAGACATACGTCCTTAGGATTAGGAGTGGTCTAGTGAGAAAGAGGGCCAAGTTACCAAGAAATTACAGTAATCTTGGTAAATGCCATGGTTAAGAATATCCCAGGGTTCTACAGAGTCTCCAACAAAGGGCACCTAACCGCTGCACTTAGGAAGCCTTCACTAATTCTCTCTCAACCTGATGGTAAAGTCAGTGAGGGCAGGGACTATTTTGTTTATCCAGAGATCCTTGGCGGTTAGTACAGGGCACATTATCATGTGCAAAAGTCCTGAGGCAACAGATAGGATCCTAGCTGCAGAGGAAGGTACTTCTGGGGGAAGTCAGTTCAGTTTGACCAGAACTTCTGTTTCTGTGTGTTTGGGAGGGGAGGAGGACGTGTGACGGATGACGTTAGAGAGTTAATTACTCAGGTCAGATAATAAGGGGCTCGGATGCTACAAGAGGGACAAAATGTTCCCCAACAATCCTTAGGCAGCAGGATGGATCAGAGGGGATGAGGCTGTACAGTAACTATATAGATAAATGACTCAAGAGAGTGACAGTGAGGTCAAGAGAAGTGAATGGATTAGGGACATAGTAAGAAGAGGAGGGGTGAGACTTCCCTGGTGGTGCAGTGGATAAGAATCCGCCTGCCAATGCAGGGGACACGGGTTCGAGCCCCGGTCCGGGAAGATCCGACATGCCGCGGAGCAACTAAGCCCGTGCGCCACAACCACTGAGCCTGAGCTCTAGAGCCTGCGAGCCACAACTACTGAGCCTGCGTGCCCAGAGCCTGTGTTGCACAACAAGAGGAGCCACCGCAGTGAGAAGCCCGCGCACCACAAGGAAGAGTAGCCGTAGCCCCCGCTCACTGCAACTAGAGAAAGCCCGCGTGCAGCAACCAAGACCCAACACAGCCAAAAATAAATAAATAAGTTTAAAAAAAGAAAAAAGAGGAGGGCAGGTTTGGGCGCTGCTGGAATGTGCTGAGCAGGAAACAGCGGGGCAGAGGGCAGTTCAGAGGAGCAGGTTCAGTGGAATGAAGTCAAGTCTGAACATGTCATCTGAGGTGACTGTGGACATCCACATGGTGCCGAGCAAGCAGGCAGCCATACCCGCCTGCACTCAGGAGGGGTCATCGGGTACAGGCGCCACTCGGCCACAGAGAATGAAGTCACCCAGGAAGGAGGGAGAAACTGGGGAGAATCTCCAGGAAAGAGACGCCAAGAGAGGAGCAAGTTCTGGCAGAGGTTCACTCCCAACCCTGAGCCCCAGCTCCCATGGCCTCTGGCTCTCGCCCAACGTCATCCCAGACCCCCAAGATGATCTGCTCTCCAAACTCTGCTCCCACTTACCTGGTCCAGTCTGTGATAGGAGCTCAGAAGTCATGGCAACCTTCCCGAAGCATTACCTTTATGTCAGTAACTTGAGAGATGGCAGAGATTTCTCTTAGACATTGCAAAATTATAAAGCAGAAAGCACACCAAAAAACCTCTCGTTTATTAAAAAAGATGTAAGATTTCAATGATGTTTTCTGCTTTCAACTCCTCGGGCTTTGTATTCTCACAAGAAATAGGCATCCATTCCATGCGCAACTTCAATGATATAGTGGCCACTCGGTCCTGTTTGCTCATCATGTCTCTCATCTTTGGTGAAAAGTACCCCCATTCTTTAAAAACATAAAAAAACCCCAAAACACTCCAGTCCTCCTCCTTCATCCTATCAAATAGGTAAGGTAGCCAAGTACAGTGCAAGTTACCCTCAATTCAAGTCCACAATCTTACAGAGAACTAATCTTCAACCAAGGTGCTGAAAATACACAGTAACAGTCTCTTCAATAAATGGTGTTAGGAAAACTGGATATCTACATGTAAAGAATGAAATTGGACCTTTACCTTATACCATATGCAAAAATCAACTCAAAATGGATTAAAGACTTAAATGTAGACTGGAAACTGTAAAACTCCTAGAAGTAAAATTAGGGGAGAAGCCCCTCAGCATCAGTCTTGGCGATGATTTTTTTTTTTTTTAATTTGAACCAAATGTACAAACAACAAAATAAAAAAATAAATAAATGGGACTACATCAAACCAAAAGCTTCTGCATAGCAACGGAACAAAATGAAAAAGGCAACCAACGGAATGGAAGAAAATATTTGCAATCCGTATATCTCATATGGGTTAATACCCCCCAAATATAAGGGAATTCATACAATTCAACAGCAAAATAACAATAACCCAGCTTAAAAATAGGCAAAGGGCTTAGACAGACGTTTTTTTCTAAAAAAGATAACCAAATGGCCAACAAGTGTATGAAAAAGCACTCAACATCACTAGTTATCTGGGAAATGTGAATCAAAGCCACAATGAGTATCACACCTGTTAGAATGGCTTTCATCAAGAAGACAAGAGATAACAAGTGCTGGTGAGGACATGAAGAAAGGGGAACCCTCGTGCACCGCTAGCGGGAATGTAAACTGGTGGAGCCACATGGAAAACGGTACAGAAATGCCTCAAAAAATTAAAAATAGTACTGCATGATCAAGCAATCCCACTTCTAGGTATTAAGCCCAAAGGAAATAAAATCACTATCAAAAAGGTATCTGCACCCTCATGTTCATTGCAGCATTATTCACAAGAGCCAAGATAAGGGAATAACCTAAATGTCTGTCAGTGGATGGATGGATAAATGTGATACACACTTTATAAGAGGAAATTCTGCCATTTCCAACAACACGGATGAACTTGGAACATTGGACTAAGAGAAATAAGCCAGGCACAGAAAGACAAATACTGCATGATCTCACTTATATGTGAAATCTGAAAAAAATCAAGACTCATAGAAACACAGAATAGAATGGTGGTTACCAGGGGCTGGGGGACAGGGGAAAAGGGGAGGTGTTGGTCAAAGGGTACAAACTTTCAGTTATAAGATGAATAAGTTCCAGAGATCTAACATATCTCATGGTGACTGTAGTTAATATTTACCTGAAATTTGCAGGGGGTAGGTCGTATTCTCACCACTCACACAAGAAAAGGGAACCATGCGAGGTGATGGAGATATTAACTAGCTGGACGGTGGTAACTATTTCACAAGGGCTACAGACATCAAATGTCACACCGTACATCTTATATATTTAATGTAATATACATACACAATTTTTACTTCGATAAATCCTGAATCTTCCACTTACTATGCAACACTGGGCACACCCTGTAAGGCTGTAAGGAGTGGCGAGTTAATATGTTCTAGAGCTCAGGGAGTGTGACTGGCACCGTGCACACGTGCCTGGAGCGGCCAGGGCCCAGAGCTCCAGCCCCCTCTTTAAGTCTGCTTGTAGAAGTGGCACAAGCCCAGTGAGAAGCAGAGACGGAAGGAGCTGTCCTGGCATGGAGATCCCTGTGCTAATCGTAAAGCTCTTCGTGAGGAGCTAACAAATGCCACTATTTCTCAAGCTTTTTCAAGTTGGGTTTTTATACTTGCTACTAGGGTCCTAATTAATACAGGCAACTGTAAAGGAAGCTTTTATAAACCACTGCAGTGCTCTCTGGGAATGGGGTATGGATAAAATTGGTCTATAAGGAATTCCATAGCAGTCCAGTGGTTAGGATTCCGCACTTTCACTGCCGAGGGTGCAAGTTCAATCCCTGGTCAGGAAACTAAGATGCCACAAGCCAAGCACTGTGGCCAAAAAAAAAAAAAGAGGTCTAGAAAAGAATCAGTCTCTGCTGACAACCAAAGTTGTCCTCTTCAAATGGTGAGTAGGTTGAGCAATTACATGTGTGACGTGAACACTGTCGAGAGGTCACTGAGTATGTTCAGCCTCTCCGGGGACCAGTCTGGTGTACTACTCTGGGTAAACTGAGACAGGCTCTGGTTTTATAACTTCAAAGATGCCCACTCAACCAAAGAACAAACTGAAAGGCCAGCTCAGTCTACTTTCTCATGTGATAAAAGGCAGGGATACCTGGATTTGAGGACTTCGGTGAACTTCCAGGGGGATGCAGTTGTTCTGGCTCTCTCTCTGAATGTGCAGAGCACACGTGGGCACACAACACACGGAGACACATGCTGAGTGCCAGGCACCACTCCATTTCTCAGATCAAGCTCCTGCTTCACCACAGCCTCTCATCCCCGTTTTCTCCCCTTCACTCCCCACCTCTAGCTTCTTTGTCAGTATTATGCCAAAGTACTTGACTCCCTTATCAATATGAGTGGAAATTAAACAAGGATCTAGTACCTCCAAAATTATACAATTTATTATGTAATTTAAATATACTATAATTAGTATTTAAACAATCTATAAACATGTTTTATATATGTAAACATTTTATAGATATATATATATACATATATATATATACATATATATATAATGCTCCAGAAAACCTGAATCTAAAAAGGGAAAAAATCCATTTGATTCACTCAAAGACATAAATATGGAGTAAAAACTCACAACTTACATGCTTAGGGAGCATGATTTCTGTTTAGTTGACCTGTCTAGTCGATGGGTTATTTTCTGAAAAAAATTCCTAAAATGCATTTTTTAATGGCCTGGCCTATCTTGAACATAAAGTCTGATAACTGATGGTCTGTACTGGGAGCTCCCAAATAATTACATTCTGCTACAGTCGGCAGGTTTTTTAAAGCACATGTCTCACTTTCAGAGTGCTACATACAGTACATCATCTGTGACCTTATCACAGCTGGTGTTCTCCAATAAGGATTTCCTATTCACATTTTCCACTTCACCACTGAGCGTCACCATCTGCGTCACGTTCATGACCTGAGACCAGCAACATCACCAAAACCAGGGAACTTGCTAGAAATGCTGATTGATATGTGTTCCTGGCCGAGACCTGCTGGCCAGTGTCGGGCCCAGCAATCTGCTTTAACAAGGCTTCCATCAGAATCAGATGATTCTGATACATCTAAGGCTGGGAAAACACTACTACAGAATCCTCACCTGTTGACACGAAAGCAGGGGTTCTAAACCTGGGATCTGTGATCCCCCTTAAGTCAAAGGCAAGTGTGCATTTTCCTGGGGAGAAGCTGCAGAACCGTCAACTTTCTCAAAGGGATGGTAACCAAGAAACTTGATTCTACGTTGAATCATCAAATTCAGCAGAATTCTCTTCTGCAGACATACACCAAGCCAAAATTTTCTCCAAGCCTTTTAATATCACTTACGCAGCTGAGGCACAAGCAATAATAAAACTGCATTTTTTACGTTACAAGAAAGGAAATTTTGTGTATCTGCATGATATACCAATTTTCTGAAAAATCTCTTCTGCGCTGACATTCACACACACTCTGGTCCATAGGCTGAGTCAACAAGGTCAGAAAGGCAGGCAAGATGAGAAACCGTCAAGTTTACTAAGAAGAGGACTCCAATGTTTACCGACTGCCCACCACACACTGTACCAGGTTTTACACACTTTACAGAAGTGAGGTGTGAACCTAAGTTCTATTTATCTAACAGAACAGCGCTGATACTGCCAGGTAAGCCCCCGTTTTAAGCGCTCTTGAAGTACAAACTGTGGAGACGACAGCGGAGGAGCACAACAAAATGACAACCAACTGCTGAACAACCATTGATTAAAACGACTGGCAGCTACCAGAAGAAGGCATTCTACACCCAAGGACATAAAGAAAGCACGAGAAGGTTGGAGAGGCGCCCTCTCGCCACCATCAAGTCCCACACCACCTGAGCGGGCGACCCCAGCTAGAGGACACTTAACATCGCAGAGCCTCGCCCCCGCGTGAGCACGGAGCCCCATGGCAGGCTCCGCAGCTGGGGGGTCTGGCATCGGGAGGGCATTTCGCTGTGAAGGCCGGTGCGGCTCGATCGCAGGAGCCCCACAGGACGGGGTGGAAGGAAGAGGAGACTCCACTCCGGGAGGGCGCACGCAAGCTCCCTCGCGTGACAACGGCATAACTGCACAGCAGCCTGAGCCCGACCTACCTGTGGGTCTTGGAGGGTCTCCTCGGGAGGTAGCGGGCGTCTGCGGCTCTCTCTGGCATCATAAATGCTGCTGGCAGACATTTTGGGTCCCTGGTCCCCGAGACCTGGTCCAACCAACAGCCTGCAGGCTCCAGCGCCGGGGCGCCTCAGGCCAAAGCACCCACAGGGAGGGCACCCAGCCCCACCCATGGGCAGACAGGCCGCCTCAACTGGAGCCCAGGGCCACCCCCCCACACGCCACTAGGCCTAGACCCAGCCCCGCCCACCAACGGGCGGGCACCAGCCCCTCCCCTTCCGGGCACCGGCAGGAAGCGCGCGCAAACCTCTAGACCAGCCTCGGCCACTAGGGGGCAGACGGCAGCGGCCGGGAAACTACTGAGTCTGCAAACACAGCTCACTACCTACCCTGGTCCTGTACTAGGACACACAGGACATATCCCACAGAGAGCCACTTCTCCCAGGTCGAGAAATGTAACTAAGCTACTACGTATGGGTTGACAGAGGCTGATGCAAAGACAGCACACGCGGACGCGGAAGCCAGAGGTACGAGGGGCCATGAGGGTGCCAGCGACTCCGAGAATCAGCAAAACGAAGGCAAGGCCTGGAGTTTTCACAGATGTGGAACTGGTGAATTTATACAGATATGGTGAATTTCGATATAGATTTAGTAGTAAAGTGGAGCAGCCAATCTACTGGAAAGAGCTCAAGTAATGACTGTAAAGATGATCCAAGAACTCAGGAAAAGAATGGATGCACAGTGCAGGAAGTTCCAAGAAGTTTTTAGCAGAGTTAGAAAACATAAAGACCAACCAAATGAGAGTGAAGAATTTAAGCACAAATTGTGGAACCAAAACAACAGATCTCTGCCCAAGGAAGCATGCCAATGTGCACTAACATTTCCATTTCCAAAGACCTAAGTGTGCTGCAACATTAGCACATGGGAACAACCAAGCTATTATCACTCTACTTAAATCTTGGGTTGAGCACCATTCACCCAGCATCCCCACCGCCTGGTTCCATCACTGTGTAAAACTTTAGATAGTAAACAGTGTTCAGCAATTACTTGTCTAGACGGAAAAAACTTTTTTGGTACTGGTTGTTGTTTTTAACACAATATAGCTAACTTTCAAAAGTGGTACCTAATTTTAAAGCACCAAAGCTGTCACTCAAATAAGATGTACTTGGCATAATCAGCTCTCAAGTAAGGATATCGCTACCTTCAGTAAGCATTAATGCTGATTATTTCTCAGAAAGCCAAGTGATACCCAGCTTGGGCTGCACTACAGTTCACAAGGGCACATAGTCTTCATTCCCTCCTAAAATAAACCTAGGTTGACCCCTCACACTCCTCCAGCTAGTCCTTAAGTTTTCCTGGGTCCATTCCTCTCTTGCCAAGCTGTCTGCCCCTTGCTCTTTCCCCACCTACAATCCCTCTGACTGCCCCAAGTCCATCCCCCATCTGGGAAGATGCAGGACAGAAGAGTGTTTCCCAGCTGCACGGTCAATTACTGACGAATCACCACTATACTGTTTTGGATTTGGGATCCTACTAGGAAAATGAACCTACCAACACATGTTTGAACTAGTCACCCCACTCCACCTCATCCCTCAAAAAGCATGCAGGCTTGTCACTGAAAAAAGCACACTGTTTATGGTTCAGAATCACAAACCTGGAAGGTTCCTGAGGAAGAGTCCTTTAATGTGCAAGGGACCTAGTCTGATGTTCTTCTTTTACAGATGAGAATACTGGAGTTGAGATGTCATGTGGACTTGCCCAAGGCTGGCAGCTATCCAGAGGGAGAAACTAGAACCACACTCCAAACTCATCCCACTACATCCCAACCACCACAAACCCCTGCAGTTAAAGTTTTTAAGAAAAACAAAATGTCTAATACACAGAAAAGGTCTCTCTACATTCAGACAGAATAAAGGCAACCGGTACAACGAGAAATGCTCAACAAACACCACTAAGTACCAAGGATCTTTATTCTCAGGTCTGATACTGAAGCTGTGGCTGCAGATAATGTCACTATTTTGAGAATAAAAGGTCCCATTATCTTCATTCTTTGCAAGTCATTCTTTGCAGCCACAAAGTTATACCTTATTCCCATAACAAGATAAGTGAATCAGGCTGGAAGGGGATTCAGGAGGTACACTGACGATAAAAGCAAAGGGGAACACAAACTTTTACAAGCATATTGTCCCAGCTACCCTGAAGGTTAAATTTCAGATTAATTTACAAAAGTAGTGACAGAACCATGATTTCACTGAAAATCAACACAAGTTATACCTTAAAAAAAAATCAATTCAGAAATACTATGTCAGGCAAGCATGCAAAATTCAGAGTATTAAAAAATGCAAGGGCTGGTTGCCCAAACAGATATATCCCTCAGAAAAGGGGATTTGAAAATGCTGAACAGAACCAAAGGAATTAGAAGCTGAATCAGCAGACCAAATTCCCTCATTTTATAAATGCGGGCAGACATTGACTGGCGAAGCTTACTCAGCTAGATTAAGGGTGTACACAGATCTAATTCCTGGTGCTATTTGCAACTACACATATCTAAAATACAAGGAGATAAATATCCGGAACACATTAGGCCCACTGATATAATCAACAGTGGGAGTGAAGTTACTATAGCACAGCAGCACATTAGACATATTTAAGAGATTAAATGGAAAGAATCTCTTAAAGATTTTAATGCTCAGTTTTAATACACAATCAAGTTTCCATCCAATCATCTGATGTACAGCGAACTGTACTAGCTTAAAGGAAAAAAGTGCATTCTTCAGTTTTCTTCTACACTTTTTTTGGCCTATCTATCAAAACTGAGCATTGGGTATTTTTAATGTAAGTAATGTGATGTTATACATGTACATTCTAATTGCACACTTTAGGAATAAACAAAATCTGTATCTCGGTAACTGATAGTGTATTTATAAAATCAAAACCTATCAAAATACACTTTTCACTGAGAAAAATAAATAAAACAGACAAATGGATCTACACAAAGTAAAAATTAACTTTGGTAGATCTCAGTGTAGGACAGTCCATAACAAGCGTATTTGCCCTTACTCCCCCAGAGCTGATCATCTTCCAAGTTCAGATTTTAAAAATACTTTTAAATTGAGATTATTATGTTGACATATTTCTCATTCCACATCATCTTCAGCCAAGCTCTGAGCACTTACAATTCTCTGAAAGAGAAAAGAATTTTTAATTTTTTAGAAGTATGATAAGCATTTAATCAGGATTCTAAATTCAACATAAAATGCCCTTCGTATCAAATCTCTGAATCAAATCCTGCTGAGGTTTACCCATACTGAGATATCAACATTTAACACTTCATACATTGTTTATATCTGAGAAAACAATGATCACTGTCAGTCCCATCTCAAAATTCAAGTCAACAAAGGAACCATAACATTATATCGTGTTACATGTTAGTCAATTTTGTAACTAAAACCAAAAAGAATTTAAGATCTCTTTTCACTCCCACAGGAAGAAATACCAATTAGTGCTATACTGATCATTCTATCCTCCAAACATTTCCCTTTTCTGCCTGTAAATGGTCACAGTCATTATACAAAGACATCATCCTCAGGTCAATTTCCCAAAAGCACTATGCTATGCTGTCTTTCAAAAGACAGATAATCTTAGACAGAGGATTCTGCCAACTGACTGGGAACCACATTAGTCTAAAATAAAAAAGATTGAAACTCCTTGGTTTTCCAACTCTTTCCCTTAAATCCTTTTTTTTTTTTTTAAAAAACATCTTTATTGGAGTATAACTGCTTTACATTGTTGTGTTAGTTTCTGCTCTACAACAAACTGAGTCAGCTATACGTATATTTGTATCCCCATATCCTCTCCCTCTTGCATCTCCCTCACCCTCCCTATCCCACCCCTCTAGGTGGTCACAAAGCACCGAGCTGATCTCCCTGTGCTATGCAGCTGCTTCCCACTAGCTATTTTACGTTTGGTAGTGTATATATGTCCATGCTACTCTCTCACTTCGTCCCAGCTTACCCTTCCCCCTCCTGTGTCCTCAAGTCCATTCTCTACGTCTGTGTCTTTATTCCTGTCCTGCCTCTAGGTTCATCAGAACCATTTTTTTTTTTTAAGATTCCATCTATATGTGTTAGCAGATGGTTGTTTGTTTTTCTCTTTCTGACTTACTACACTCTGTATGACAGACTCTAGGTCCATTCCCTTAAATCTTTAGGACCCTTTTTTTTCAGTCCCTTTCCAATCTAGATGAGTAAAGATTAGTTTAAAGAATTGTAAAGATGAGTTTAAAGAATTAACCAGTCATTTTACTAATTTTTAATTATATCAAAGATGAAAATTCCTTTAACAGACACGATATTCCAAAAAGTAGATTCATTCGGGCTCCTTGAGAAGGATTTAAAATGACTGGAATGCATTTTAATTAACTCCTAAGTTATGCTTAACCTCTTATTTAAATGGGATGTAGTCGAATAGCTCCAAACTTGAAGCCCACCTTAGCAGCAGCAGAGACACTGGGGCCTTCAGACAAGTGAGATCAAAGGGAACCCAGAGCCCTTTATGACCTGACTTCCAAGCTATGCCACCTTGGCTCCTCTGGCCTCTGCCAGGCCCCTTAACTGCATGCGTGGTTTCACACAAGAGGCAGAAAGCTAGGTTCAGAAAGTAGCTGGGAGTGGCCTGAATTTGATGATTTGAATACTAAGGCCTGAGATTTAACACTAAGAGACATAATTCCTAATCGACTTCCTGGGCACAATCACTAGATTTTATGCCCCCTCATTTGGATGCTTTTCTCTTAGGGAAGAAAAGGTCAAGCACTGACATCTCCTGTACTATTTTCATTACATGGAGGAGAGTTTCATGATGTCATCACGTCCACTAGGCTCCTTTTTAAAATGCCAATGTCCCTAAACATTTAACTCTCAGATTCTCCTCACTTATTTCATAACATTTCAAATCTTTACCTGACTAATTGTTGGGAGCTTAGTCAGAAGCATCTGGAACACTGGTGGTGGAAGAGTTTGCTGCAACACTTGCAGTAACTGCTGTGGCTGTCCACACACAGCAATCGCATTTGTCAGATGGTCCACACCCTTCTCATATTCACCTGGAAGATTTACATAAACATGAGACTGGAAAAGCCCTTGCCTTTGTTCAAAATTCAACCCTAAAGTCTTCACTGTATCTCCAAGTGAAAATGACCAAAAACATTGTGCAAGTAAAACCTAGAAAATATAGTAAGTACACTCATATAACTGATTAAGAAGCCATGAACAAGAATGAGTCAGATTATATGTAGATATTGAAGGGACTCCAACACACATACAAAGGGGGGAAAATAAGGTACAGAAATGTCCAAGTTTAAAAAAAAAAAAAGAAATGTCCAAGTTTATTACTATTTATATACTAAGAATACATAAGAAATTGCTAACAATGAAACAGTATTTTCTATGAGAAAAGAGAACTGGAAGATTGGGGGACTGAGGTAGACAGGCCCAATTTCACTTTAAACTAATCCCTTATACTGTATGAATATCACCACATGTAAGTAGACACCCTAAAGGCCTTTAATCTCTTCTGAATCTAGTCATCACTGGCAGTCACCCTCTCTGCAGATCCAACAGCAAACAATGCCAAACAATCCTGGATACATTTACACATTTACAGGACCTCAATCGCAGTCAACTTGTCATCTTGAGCTACCTTCACACATGATGTTGCTACAACTTTTGCTGACCTGATAGCCAGATATCAAGTGGTATGTTTTATAATACCAACAGCATTGAAAGCATCATATAATCCTTTTACGACAGAGCAGAGGAAGAACAAACCAAGTGTTACAAGATGGAAGTCGCCATGTGGTATGAAGCACTGCTGTGTTGAGCAGAACGCTCTCCTCGCCCCAATGCCTAGGCCCTCCCTCTCTCAGGGAATTCAAGGTGCAGCCTGAAGGAGACAATGTTTCCCTGATTGGTAGCTAACTCATTTTCTGTTGTAGACTTTTTCATTGGTTCTCCTACTCACTGATTTTTAATCTTAGTTTGTTGGCAATTTAATGTAGGGACTGTGCCATTTGTAACTCTTTCCGTGAAACTGAACAAATTCTGATTATGTCAAGAAATTATTTCCTGAGCTTCTGGGTTGGTGAATACATCGAAGTACTAGGAGGGCGGCACCTCCAGAGAAGGCGTGGAAGTCCCCACCCCCTAACCCTACGCCTCTCTTCTGTCTGGCTGCTCCTCAGTACTATCATCTAAAATAAACCAAAAAAATAAAAATTAAACTTAAAAAAAAAAACAAATATAATAAACCAGTAAACAAAGTTTTCCAGCCCTGAGTAAGAATATGACCAAACAAGGGAGTAAAGACTCTGGTAAATAAGGAGGAACTGCCTCCACCTAGCATTTTCACTTGAAGTATTCAAACTGAAGAAACCATTAACTCTACAAAGAAGCATTAAAAACAGAAAATATAAGACTCAGGTCTTCCACATAAGACGGGGACACAATGGCTCCACTGACTTGGAAATTAAGATGCCACATGGCCAGTGAATCCTCATGCCACTGAACTTACAGGCAACAGACGGGATCACACTATTGTCTGAGGATATGAATTCCGATTATTAAACGGAAATAGAGTGACTATACCAGAGGGCTATGTGTAGAACACAGGGGATCCTCTGAGACACCTCCTAAAACTTCTAAACACACTGGAAACCACTCATGAACAACCACAGCAATTCAGCTCAGTGAAACAAACCGTTTCCCCTCTGCCCTTGCAGCTCCAATCGCATTCACATATCCTGAGACGAGCTCCTACTCAGCTAAGCGAGTATGCTTATGGAAGACCCCTAGACGCAGGAGGCCTTGCCAAGCAATGACGCTTATTGCCTAAGCTGCTTATGCTTTCTCATGGCTTACTTTTCCCAAATTCTAACCACCTGAGTCTTCTACCTCAGGCTGGGTTGGTAGATTCCACCAGAAGAAAAGGCAGCTTGGCAGCTGAGTTAAGTACCCCTCTGGGTGTGCTGGGCTGAAACGGGACCAACATACGCCTGGGAAAAAGAACAACTCTTCCCTACCCTTCCTTGACCCCCCCATCCCCCCACCACCATGAGTTAACTTTTCTTTTCCATGTGGATCTAAAGGCTAAAGACAAACAGATGCCCACAGTACATGGATCTCCAATATAACCCAAATATATGCTCTATCCTTAGACACATATCATTATACATGCTTTTCTTTTTAGATATTGAAGTAATACAGCCATAGCCTCTCAAACGATCCTTATGAGGATTTAAGTGCTTTACCTTGCCCTATGATTAAACTTCATATTTTTCTTATACCGTGAAAAAGTCAATTATTTCCTAGCAAGACATTTCCATTTTAATTTATAATTAGCAGCTTACTATACCAATCAAATAAAAAACAATTACTGCCTCCCTTACCTCTCTCAAGAATTATTTCTTATGAAACAGAAGACATGATAAAAATATCACCATCGTAAACCTTTAATCTCTCCCCGTAAAAAAAAAAAGGGGAAAAAAAAAAACCCCACAAATGACCTGCATCATGTAGTTCAATACTATCTAAATCTATTGTAACAGTGAGAATAAGAAAAACAAGTTGACACTTGATACTATTTTTATTAATGACAGAAACTACTTCAAAGCTACTTTGAGATAAAAGCTAATTTGACAGTAAAAATATTTATAAATACTTCTGATCAGGTAAATTAACCTTCAACCTTCTCTGGGACTTATTATATTAGCCATTCCTTCCTATAAGTACTAGAAAAGACCTGAAGGTTAGATGAAGGAGTTGAGGGAATTATACTCCCAGATACTCTTTCAGTCACTACTTATATATTACACTATGACTGTATTCTCTAAAGTACTTAAAAGCAACCTCATTTGTAAAGATTACTTGTCCTCATATTATTAAATTAGATGTCTCATATTATTAAATGCCTAAAAACTTGTCTTGAAGTATTTACAGTATCTTTTTAAAAAATAGCCCACACTACATTAAAAAAGCCCCTCATCACCATAAGTTTATATTAGTGTGAAGAATTTTACCTTGTTTCCTAGTCTTTCAATGAATATTAATTACCTTGAGCTAGTAACTCTTCACCAAGCTGTATTTCTTCAAGGAAGAATTTCTGAACGGCTTCAGCATCTTTAAGGTCAGGTAACTGTTTAGAAATAGAATATTTAGTAACTGATACCAGAATTACTCCAGGGATATAAACAATACAAAAAATCATGCCACTAAAAAAAACTGAATAGCTCATTATGAAAACTGACAAAAAGAAATTCACTCTTCAACAACACTCGCAAGGATTAGAGGTGAGTATCTACATTCAAATAAATGCAAGAAAAAATACTTTTTGATCAAAGTGGTATTTGTTCTTAGAAAACTGTGAATCAAACCTAAAGTAAAAGGTAAAGAGTACAGGGCTTCCCCGGTGGCGCAGTGGTTCAGAGTCCGCCTGCCGATGCAGGGGACACGGGTTCGTGCCCCGGTCCGGGAAGATCCCACATGCCGTGGAGTGGCTGGGCCCGTGAGCCATGGCCGCTGGGCTTGCGCGTCTGGAGCCTGTGCTCCGCAACGGGAGAGGCCACAGCGGTGAGAGGCCCGCATACCGCAAAAAATATATATATTTTAAAACAGAAAATCAATGTCTGATACCAATTAGCATTCTCAAAATACACATTTGAAGTAGACTGTAAAATAATTGTTTCTCTAAAAGAGATTACCTTGGAAAGTCCAGCTCTCTCCTTGGCAAGCTTCTGTTTCTTTCTTCCTGCAAGAAAGGTAATATTTTCATTTCATCATTATTAAAATGGGAATCAAAGGAAGTCTAAATGCTGTGGCAGTCATTCATTCTATTTGCAAAACATGCCTGACTCAAGCTCTCTTCTTGTGATTTGTCAGGGTCATAAAGATAGTTCTGGTCAATGAGCTATGGACACTAGGACATTTCTGGGCAGAAGCGCTTTCCTTCCCTCTCAGGCACCAGGATGAGCAGTTTACAAGAGACACTCCCCCAGCTGGGTCTCTTGAGTAATTATCACAAGCAAAGCAAGCCTCTCCTCCCACCTTCAACCTACACAGGACATGAAACACGAACAAAACTCAAGCCACTGTTGTTTCGGAGCTTTATTGCTGAAATATAACAGACTCTGTCTTTACGGACTTTTGAAAACTACCTGGCATTCTTAAATAGGGAAAAAAACAAAACAAAAACAAAAAAACAAAACAAAACCAACAAAACCCCCAGCATTTGACAGTTTTCTTTAAAAATAAAAAAAGGAAAAAAAAAGCATAGTTTTTATGCATTTGGCAAAAATAAGAGGGCAGAAGGGTAGCACTCAGAAATGATTCTTAATTCAACTACTGCCAGCTAGTTAAGAAAAAAAAACCCTCTGCCTTAAGTCTGTAAGTTGTTTAGTTTTCTGTTTTTTGATATGAAATAGCAATACTACAAATCTTAGGAGTGATGTTGTTTAAATCTGTTAGTCAACCCTTAAAACCAAATCAATAATAGGACACTAACAGTATTTTAAGTTGTTGTTTAATTGTACACCCTGTGCGAAAGAGTGTTGGCACAAGGAAGCTCGGGCTTCATTTATATCCCAGATCTTCCATTGACTAGCAGTGTGACCTTGGGCAAGTTACAGTTAACCGGTGTCTCTCCTTCTCTGTATGTAACAACTGGTTTATGAACAATACCTGCTTCATAGAGTTGATATGAGGATTAAATGAGTTAATGTATTTTTAAACAGTGCCTGGTTGGTATCGTGAGATATAAACATTCAGTGTATTGAGACAGTGCAAATGTCCTCTTAAAACCTTAAGCATTCTATAAATCCAAATTTCAATACATGACTAAAGAGGCAGTGACCTGTTTGCCTAAGTGCAGAGACAGATGGTTAATTTACTACAGTCAGGGAACCTTTTCTTATCTACACTTACAAACTAGGTTTAACCACACCAGTGTCTCTGGCCAACTCTAGCCCCCAGATTACATAAAGTGCTACAACTCTAAGGCTTAAAAACTGTCTTAGCACTTTCAACAAAAAAATACAGGTTAAAGCTATCTTACATATTATTTTGAAGACTGCCTATTTTCCCCACCAGCTACCTTTGCTAGGTGTTCATCACTGGGCAACTGTGGGGAAACAGAATGCATAATATATTCTACCCCCAATTTGCTTAACTAAGGGTTTCGTTCAGCCCTCTTTAGGCAGAAAATAATGACTGATAACCAGACTATATTAACTAATTACTAAGTATCACGGTACAGCCTAGTGCTGGGAGGGTACTACAACTTCTAGAAGAGAAAGACTTCACAGGGGAACTGGACATGGAACACTTGGATGTTAAGGGTAAGCACCTGTTTTAGATGTTACATGCCAGACACTATTCTAAATGTTATTAATTAGTTTATTTTATCCTCATAGTAACCCTATTATCATCGCCATGTTACAGCACCTCAGAAGTAAACCTGGAAAGTTTGTGGAATAAACAGAGAAATACAATATGCTAAGTCAGAATTATGGAAAATGACAAAAATGATAATGAAACAGTATAAGGAAACTTAGTTTCCAATCTTACAGGTTTCTTTTTTTTAAATGGAGTGGAGAAGAACGAATGATTGTTGTTGAATGGTTGATAGTTACCAAATTTTAAGATCGCTTAGTTGCTTTACATTTATAGCTGTTAAGATTAAAATTGTGGTTTAATTTATAAGACAATTAACTTGTATAAATTTATAGCTATAAGATTAAAATTCTGGCTTTACTTTTATAAGACAATTAACTTGTTACATTAACTTATTTTCAGGGACAGTATCAAATAGGATCTCTGTGACAAAAGGACACAGAACACACTGAAAAACCAAGGAGTTACACATTCAATCAGCAAATCGACTCAAGATTTGCTAGAAATCAGTCCAAAGTGCTACTGTGTAAACCTAACAAGTTAAAACAGACTAAAAAAAACCACATAAAATATGAACTTACAAAAAGCCCCAAATCTAAATCATTCTTAAAGCATTCATTTAAATGAGAAGATTACTCAATATATCTTAAAATGATGAATCATTTTACACAGTGCTGTATAATGAAAAACATCTGTAGTTGGCACTATAATTTGTAGATTAAGTTTCATTTATTAGTGATTATTTAGATCTAAATTATGCTGTAGGAGTTCTGGTAATCTGCTCTTATTAATGGAAGGTTTAAAAAAAACTGAATAAATTAGAATCCCAGATCTAACCTCAAACCTATTTTAAACATCTTAACTCTTTTCCTTAAAAAAACACACACACACACACACACACACACACACACACACACACAAAACAAAACCCAGAAACACTGATTTGAAAAACGCTGCCCTTTTATTATAGATGTAAATATTCTATTAGGAATTAGGCTAGAAAAACACGAAATTAAACTAAACTGAAATCAATTTCGCTCCACAAATACAAAACGCCATCAAGGTCTTAAAATCGGTCAATCATACAGACTTTAAACAGACTGCAAAATTACTCTGAATAAGGTTTACCTGGTAAAGAAAATATCAAATAATTATATTCATAAACAATCTTTAGCGTTCATCCATTACCATGTGCCAGAGGTACTGTACTAAACTCTACATTATACTATTTTACAACAGAGGAAACTAAAGGTTGAAATCCGTTGCTCAAGGGTTATTCAGCTACTAATTCAAGCCTGACCACTTAAGTCATCAGGATACTGCTGAAACTAGAAAAAAAATTTATGGATTGAGGATGATGGAAAAGAAATTCTGAAAATAACAGATCTCTCAATTTGTCCAGAATGCTAGTTTCATGATTTCTTCAACCAAAAATTCATTTTCTCAAGGTTTAACAATAGGATTGTAGTGTTTCCAAAGGAAAAAAAGGTTAATCCATTCTTTACAGAGCTCTGCATCCACGCCATCACCCCCCAGCTATTTCTGAAACTACAGGAAAATTATCTAAATTCCAACAGTTACACTTAGAGCCAGCATTTACAGGGCCTTCTCCGTGTCAGGAATGGTGGCAGACACCTCAAATATTTTAATCTTCAAAAAACCAACTAGAGGCATTACCTGATTTTGCAAGCTAAGAAAATTAAGACTCAGCCCAAGATTATGCTAATCTGTGACTAACCTGGGCCAGAAAACTCAGTGTCTGAATCCAAAACAGCACTATTTCCATTACTCCACCTAACCATAAATAAAATAAATTATCTCCATATCCCTTTCTTCCTGAGACATAGGAGAGCTAGAATTAGATATCATATTGTAGATGGTATAAGAGCACCTTTTCCAGTAAGGTAGTCACTAGCCACGTGTGACTATAGAACATGTGAAATGCCTTATTTTAGCTTAATTAAGCAGTAAATCATTAAATAGGATAATCACTTCTTCGTACTTCCTGGGCTTTAATAACTTACATATAAATTCTAATTTTAGGAACTGTTTTGACTGAGCAACCTAGGTAAGTTACCAAAGTTATTTTTTAATGCAACAAATTTGCCCTTCTATTGCTGCAAACGAGCATACCTCCGAAATTCAAAGATCACAAAGGTTTTGGTGACACGATTCCCCTCTTGTAAATCTCTCTTAAAAGATGTCGCAGGTATGAAATAAGACTGAGCCACAGAAGCAAAGCCCTTTGGACTCCCCTGCAATCTCTATAGCATTCACTCATATCTTGGGAGCCTTTAGAACGAAGCTACCAAGAGGGTTTAAGAATGCAACCTTATCGTTTGAGAACGATACCGAGCTGGATTTGCAGATTTGGTCTCAAGCACAAATTCGTAAAATACAAAAAAACCCCGCAACTTTCGAGCTAGAAATAGAGGTTTAGAGAGATCAACAGGAAAAAGGACCACAACCCCCGCCCTAAATCATAATACAAACAAATATGCATCTACACGCCGAAAAGTGTTTGGGGAAAACAAAATGGGAAAGCTCCCTCCTCCAAAATGGAGGGACTCGTGCGGGGCACAAGGGCCGGGAGCAGCCCTGGGAGCGCGCGGCCAGCGCCATCACCTTTCTCTGGCTTGTTTGCTCGCCGCCCCAGACCCGGCAGCACCACGCGGCCGCCCAGCACGCGGCGGCCCGGCGAGGGGCAGGAGGGGATGGGGACGCCGGGGTGGGGTGGGGAGGCATCAGGCCCAGGAGACAGGGGACCCACTCACGTTCCCGCAGCCTGTTCTTGAAGTTGGGGTCACTCCGTCTCTTGCGGTCGAAGTAAATGCAGTACCCGATGAAAAGGGCCCCGCACACGCCGGCGGCGATGGCGCTGTTCCGGCCCACCATCTTCTCTCCAACGAGGAGTGGGGTCGGCGGCGGCGGGGCCCGCAAAGAAGCCGTTGGCTCAGAACTCTCGGAGGCGACTGCACCGCTGAGCCCCGACGCCCGCCGCGAGGGACGCGGAAAGGCGGAGATGCGTCACTTCCGGCCCCTGTGGCCGAGGTCCTCTGGGATGTCCGTGGCAGTGCCTGAGCGGAGGCTCCAACGCTGCTTCTGCGCCTGCGCAGGGGCTTGGGCGCCGCCGACGCCGCCGACGCCGCAGACGCTGCAGCCGCTGTTCGCGTAGGAGTCGGGATTTTGCTGGAGGCCGCGCACTCCCGTAAAAGCCGCTGAGCGTGATGTAACCAGGGCGGCACGTGGCGGTCGTGCGCACACTCCAAAGCGTGTGTAGCCGACCTCCCTACTTGTGTCAAAGAAGGAAGGTCGCTGACTACAAATGCTTCATCTTTTTATAGAATGCAGGTAACCCGTGACTCTTGTTTGAATTTAATGGAATTTGCTTTTCAAGTTCAGTCACAATCCGTTGTGCCCCAAGGACCATAATCATACGAGGTCAGAAGAGTGAAACCATACGATTTCAAATGATGTTACAGTATAGCCTCAAAAGTGGAAGAAAATTAAATGGAGCGATTCCTGGACAAGTGTAACGGGTAAGAGATTGAAGGAAAAAAAATAGAAAACGTTGAGTTGTCAAGTTGTCATAGCCACTGAAAACATTATGTATGTAGTTTAAATTTAAAGAGGCAGAGGCGGGATCCTCTTTAAAACCTTGGAGTGATAGGCATGTATTTTATTCATAGTGGATCCTGACAGTTTAAGCTAAGGAGATGGTTCCTGATGGGGTCTGGCCGGTTGGCACTACTCTGTGTAGTTACACGTCAGTGTGCCGTGTGCTAGGAGGGGTAAGTATCGGTCTCCACAGGGAGGGAACAGAAGCTCTGAATTTGGGACTCTCCCAGACCTGTCCCTGTGCCCCTCGTCTTTCCCTCTGGCTGGTTGTTTTTTGTTTTTTGCCCCACGGGACTTGGAAGATCTCAGTTCTCTGACCAGGGAGGGAACCTAGGCCCTTGGCAGTGAACGCACTGAGTCCTAACCCCTGGACCGCCAAGGAAGTCCCTGGCTGGGTTGTTTCTATTTTTGGCTGTGTTGGGTCTTCGTTGCTGTGCGCAGGCTTTCTCTAGTTGCGGTGAGCGGGCTTCTCACTGCGGTGGCTCCTCTTGTTGGGGAGCACGGGCTCTAGGCGTGCGGGCTTCAGTAGTTGTGGCTCGGGGGCTCCAGTGCAGGCTCAGTAGTTGTGGCACGGCGGGCTCAGTAGTTGTGGCACACGGGCTTCGTTGCTCCGCAGCATGTGGGATCTTCCCGGACCAGGGCTCGAACCATGTCCCCTGCATTGGCAGGCGGATTCTTAACCACTGCGCCACCTGGGAAGCTCCCTGGCTGGTTTTGATTTATATCCTTTTGCTACAATAAAACTGTAATCATACTTATGTTCTTGAGTTCTGAGTCCTTGCAGTGAGTTATTGAACCTGAGAGGGTAGTAGGAACCTCCAGATTAGTAGCTGGCTGGTCAGAAGAGTGGCCTGGAGACACCACCCCTCCCCCACACCTGTGACTGGTGCATGAGGGCAGTCTTGTAGGGGACTGTCCACTTAACCTATTTAGTTTGGCTCAACTCTGTGGTAGTTGATGTCATTAGTTATTGCAAGGGTACCTATGGAAACATTTAGCTGGAGCTCCTAACCTAGTCCAAAAGCCTAGGAAAGCCCTTCTGCCTGGACCTGAGACCCTATAAAAGACTGGAAATTAGATCAAAGGTACATGTGCATTGACAGGACCGCAGTGGGGTGTGAAGGGGCATATGCACCAAAGCAAAGCAAATGACTGAGATCAGAGGATTGCACACAACAGGAAAAAAAAGCTTTTCCTTATATCCTGCACACATACAGATTCTTCCTATCCCAAAAAGTGCACCTCAACTGATACAGGTAGGTCCTGAGCCTCAGGGGTGTTGGGACAGAAGACTCACAAGGCCACACAGATGACATGAGGCCTCTTGGAAATCTGAGACTGTGTCCATTAGATTATGACTCTGAACAAAGAACATGCTGTTCTTCTGTATTGTACAGAAGTACAATACAGAATTTGTGTTGTACAGAGTTGTACAGAGTAAATGCCATGTAAATGTGAGGTCACTGCTATGAGTCCAATAAACCAGGCAACACATTTCTACAAAGCACAGTTAGTGCAACACCCGTGCCTTTGAATCTCTCAACCACACTACAGTTTTTAATACTTCTTTCTTTTTACATTTGTAAAATACCTATAAGCATAGAATCCTGAAACAGAAACAGCCTGGAAATCCCTGAGGCATGTTGCTTGTGAGTGGAATCATTAATCAGTTGTGGAATGACCTTAGTGGAGCATCACCAGTGTTTTAAATAAAATAGGATAGGGGCTTCCCTGGTGGTGCAGTGGTTGAGAGTCCGCCTGCCGATGCAGGGGACACAGGTTCGTGCCCCGGTCCGGGAGGCTCCCACATGCCGCGGAGCGGGTGGGCCTGTGAGCCATGGCCGCTGAGCCTGCGCGTCCGGAGCCTGTGCTCCGCAACGGGAGAGGCCACAGCAGTGAGAGGCCCGTGTACCGCAAAAAAAAAAAAAAAAAAAAGGATAAAAAATATCAGATGGCAACATGTGTAGTAAGGACCGGTACTGTCTTGTGAACTTCTGTGTCAGTTAAATATACCAATGTTTGTACTGATCACAGTGTAAAATTAAAGCTATTGCAGATCACAGTCAAAAAAGAGGGAAACCACTGATCTAGTCCAAGCCCCTTATTTCACCAATCAGGATATTTAGATAAAGAGGTTGAGAGGCTTGTTCAAGGTCATGCATGCACAGCCAGAGAGATGGGTCAAGAATCAGATGTCCTTACACCCCACTCCAGGGCTCTTTACATGAAAACCTAAAGACCAACACTCTATGTTAAGGACACTAAAATTATATCTATTTATATACACTAAAAAGCATACAAATAAAATATACACTATAAAGAAAATACACGAAATTATAGTCTATAGAGATAGTCTATGTAGTCTACAGATAAAGCATCTTTATATAAATTTAACTGGAAATATATGAAAAAACGTTCAAGAGCTATCAAGTGACAAGTATTTACTGAACCCTACTTATGAAAAACAAGATTCTAAGCACCGTAGAAGATACTAAGCATAAAATATCCAGTCCTTGGATACAGGAAAATGGAGCTCTTTCTGCTTTCCACAGAGCTACATATTAAAGATCCATTAGGTTTTCCCTGTGCTACGCCCAAAAGACAGGATTTTCAAAATAATCACCAATAACTCAGTGTCCCCCAGTTCTCTTACTTAAGTAATAAGATGCATGTTTAACAGATCCGCCTAGCTCAGATCAGGCCCCTGGTTTACCGCCACTCCTCCCTCCTGGATACAGGCCCAGCTCAGCAAGGTTTGTGGGAGGGGGCACCGGCTATATACCACGAGGTTAAGTCCCAAGGAAATGCAGGGGTATTCCTTCTCTTCGTTGAACTTTGCACCTTGTGACTTCATTACCATACTTTTTCATTGCACCACCAGGGAAGCCCTAAACACGATTTTTAAAAAAATATTGTTTCATTCTACTGAGTGATGTTAAGAATCACAAGTTTGAAGACCCAATGCAGCCAAAATAAATAAATAAAAATAAATAAATTTATATTAAAAAAAGAAGAATCACAAGTTTTCCTGGGAGAATATTTTTCAAATTAAAAATAGAAGTAAAAGTAAAAATCTGCTTTATAGCCAATTTACCAAGAACTTTAATAACCAGTCTAATCACCAATTAAGAATAAAAAATCAGAGCAACAGTTGATACAGAATCCCTGTTGGTTAGTTATTAGGTTGATGAAATAAAATTAAAACCCAGAACTCCACTTATCCTAAGTGCAAGAGGAAGGAAGAAAAATGAGTGGCTATTATATACCAAACCTCAAAACTTTACTTCTTAGGGATTATGATTTGACCTTAGATCAATCAGTATTCCCACTTTAATTATTGACTTTGTCTAGATACAATCAGTATTAAAGTTACTTCACTTTCTTTAAGTTTACTCACTTTTAAATTTAGTCTCATCCCAAGTAATTCTTAAAATAACTCTCTGAAGTGTTAATTATTTCCAACATATGGTAAAATAATACATAACCACTAAAATTCTAAATGTTCACCCTACATCTAAAATCATCTCATACCATCAGCAGTATTAACATGGTGACTGATCTGCCTACACCTTGAAACACATGAGTCAAAGGTACTATTGAAATGTGAGTAACTGAAAAAGTGTCCATGTTTCACAATATGTAAAAAAATCCTGAAATTCAATACATGGATTTACCACAATTTTATTACCAGTAGTCAGTGGGGAAAACAAAGAAAAGGCTTCGGATAGCTACTTCTGTTTTTTCTGTTTCTTAGCACTTTTCTTCTGTCCTTTCTTTCTCTTCTTCATGAGAACAGCTTTTTCTCCGATAAACAAAGTTTTAGAATGTTGTGCATTTTTTGAAGAAAAATTAGGTCCCTGCTTAGGTTTACTGACATTCTTCAAACTAGGATTTGAATTTTGTTTTAATTTTTCTTTATGGACAGAACGCATGACTCTGAGTTTTCTTCCCATCAGTTCAGAGTTATTTAATTTCAGAGCAAGATGAACAGCATCTGTATTCTGCAATAAAAACCAAAATATTAAATTTTCACCAGAAACTCATGTGCAAAGAAACAAGTAAAATGGTGACTTTTCTGGATTAGAACAACTTTCAAGCTTGCATATAGAAACCCCTCTCATTTCCACAGCCAAGAAGTCCAATCCAAAGTACTGAACTACAAGCAGCTGTTCTTGTAGTTTTAATCATGCTCCCTCTCATGAGTTTCTCCCCAGGAAGCACTCAAGCTGCCCCGTCAAATAATCAGATAAGTCACAATCCAAGAGGCTTCATTTTTCTCAATGTAAATTCAATTAACGAGGTCAGTCCTATAGTGTCTTTTAAACCAATAAGCCTCCTCTTCACAAGGCTCTTCCTGAAAAAGCCCTGCTGTATTAGTTGATTTGAGAGCAGAGAACTCTCTATTACAGTACTTGAGATGGATCAGTCAGACTAGATGCCTTGTAGGGTTCCCTTTAGGTCCAAAATTCTATTATTCTTTTATTCTAATAGAGAGCCACTAAATGCTAACCACCCTGAATATTCATGACATGTCTGTTAAAGGACTTTACAAACTTATCAACAGTCAGAAGACAGAGCAGAGAAACAGTGAGATAACTACATCACAGTCATGATGGCAGGCTGTGACCACGTTTCTTCAAAGCCGCCTGGTCATACGTACTAAGAGCCTTAAAGATGGTCAGATGTCTTGACGTGGTTAGTGGTAACCCATTGGGGAGCTTTCCTAAAGAAGTAATCCAGAAATGGAGGCAAACATTTGAAGGAAAAAACGTAACCACTCTGATCTCATTATTACAGAGAAAAAGAGAGAACACTGCAAACATGCAACATTTGGCACACACTAGGGAAAAGACAGTATACACGCTCAGTGGAACACACTTACACGACAGAAAACAACATAAAGCAGCTTGCAGAATCTTATGTTCACAAATATTAAGTTTGACCATAAAAAAGGTGGCGCAGATAAAAACTGAAAGGAAGTACATGGATGGGCTGTTGTGAAGGGAAGGCCACATGTGTATTCTAATAATTTTAGGCATGAGACACTGGCTAATATTTAGTGAACTAAATATAACCAATTTTGTACAGAGACTAACGTTCTCTTCTACCTGAGTGAACGATCGGTTCTTCTCTCCATTTTACAGAAGGTAGAGATTCAGAGATTTAATACCTTTAGTATCCAGTATCTAAAACATTATTTAACAACATTAATGTGGAGAAATAACTAGAACATCTCCTGGTTGGATGCAATTATACGAACAGGAGTCTATTATACTGTGGCGGGTTATGAATGTAGTTTTCTTAAGGTGGAATTTTGAGGATGACAGTGAGAGTTACGTCTGAAGGATGGGGCAGCAGTGACAGCCTCTCCAGGCACACTTCAAGGACAGTGAGGATACATCAGCCTCCCTACCTCAAAGAGCACGTAGCCAAAGCCTCTGCTGGCTCCTGTAACTTGATCCCGCACGATCCTTACAGCCACAGTGTTCCCACAGTCCAGAAAGTGTTTCTCAACCGCAGATTCTTCAGCTTCTAAAAACAGATTCAACCCCAGTGGAAGTGAGGGCTTGGAATCGCCTCAGGAAGCTGAAGATGTTTCATAATACACCAAGGGTGAGCACAGCCTCAAGGTAACCAGTCAAGTTACACCCCGCGCTTCTTAAAGGTAGTCTTAAAGCGAAACGTTATGTTACCAACTCAGATGTTATTTGCATTACTTCAGTGATAAACAGGTACTTTATTTGTTTAAACAAACTTACTGTATGGGAGATTCCCCACAAATACAGATCTCTTGTCCCTCTGAAACACAAAGAGGGTTAATAAAAATCACTCATGGAACAGAAAACAGAAGTCACTCTGAAGTCCACCCTTGTCCTCACCCCACACACCTGACGGGGCTCCATCTCCTGATTTCCCCGCCCTCCAGGCCTCTGTTTGATTCCCTTTCTTCCGCCTTCCCCACTGGAGTGTGAGCGAGCCCCAGAGTGGGGAGTGCTTCTGTTCACAGCTGGCACTGACCCACGGCAGTGCTCAAGGAAGGCCTGCTCTATTGGGGGTGGGCAAACTTTTTCTGGAAAGGGCCAGAAAGCAAATATTTTAGGCTTTGTGGGCCACGTGGTCTCTGCTGTACCTACCTGCCTGGTTGGGTGACAGTAAAACTTTATTAACAGAAACGGGCCGCAAACAGATTGGGCCCTCAAGCCAGTTTGCGGACCCCGTGCCAGGTCCACAATCAAAGCCAGGGCTGTCAGCCAGGCCTCTGTCATTTCTCAACTAGTCACCCTGACGCCGACCGTAACGCACTCTGTTTCTGCAGTGAGTTCTTGCAACTCACGCTTCATCCGTTTCAAGAGACCTTGAGGAACAGCTTTGGACAAAACCCAGACTCCTCCCCATGGCAGGCCAGGGTCTTCATGATTGGCCTCCACCTATTTCTCCAACAGCTACTCTTATCCCGCCCCTCCTCACACGCCAGCCACTACTAACTGCATCAGGCTGTGCCATTCCCTCAGCAAATTAGGTTTTGGTCCCCACCATTCATACTGTTCAAAATTTTTTTGCCTGGGTAACAGACTCATCTTGCAAGACTGATAGAACACCTGTTCTCCTGGAAACCCTCCTTTGTCCCTTCTTGCTGGCAACCCCCCAAATCAAGTGCTCCATTCCTGAGCTGACAAAGCATCCTGGGCATTTATGACAGTATTTATCATAAAATCGTATGCTCATCTTTACTTTTATCCTGTGAACTCCTAGAGAACTGAGTGTGTATCTCAGCACTGAATGCCTGACACAGAGGACGGACTCAAAAACTGTTTAATGACTGATTTAACTTTAGACCTCAGTCTATAAGATAAGGTGCTGGCCCCGATGTTCTCTAACGTAACTTCTGGCCTCTCTCTTTAGGACTACTGGATCTAACGTACGGGTGGGAACCACTTTCTTGAAGCTGATGCTGACTTACAGGGCATTAGCTGAGACCACAGAGGGCAAAGGCCGTCTCCTCTGTGCTTCCCGCATGCTCCCTGCTGACCCCCACTGCTCTCCCAGCACAAGCTCAGAAGAACTACTCACAGATGAGGTCTCAGATGCAAGATCCACTCTAACACGAAATCCATCTGCAATTTGGGCCCCATTTCTGGTATAAATACGAAGGGAAAATTGTTGTTAAAAACAAGTGCTGAGTTACTGGGATATTTGCTCTGAAGTGAAACCAAAGAATAAAGCGTGGACTCATACACACTTAAATTACAATAATTCTGTCCAAACCTCAAAGAGATGAAATTACCTTTCCAGTGCTTTTGTAGCAGCACTCTTGTCCTTAAACACAACATAAGCGTTAATATTTTTCTGATCAGGATGAATTTTACGTCTACACCAAAAAAAAAAAACAAAGAAAACAAAGACAATGTAAAATTTGTTAATCTCAAAGTCACTGAAATAAATATAGCTTGTTTTCCACTCTCAACACATATGACAAGAATTTCTGGGGGGAGTTTCATCTCTTTTAATAAATATTTAGTAATAACTCAAAAAAATAACACACAACTTACACAGATATGGGCTGATACACGTGACCCAGGCCTCCTTACTAGTCATCACTGTGAGAGACCAGCAAGCGCCCCCGGGCAACCCACCACACTACAACTACTGGGCTGGCCACAGTTTGTTCGAGTGATACCTTACGGGAAAACTCGAATGAACTTTTTGGCTAACCCAGCATCACCTTAGCTGCAGCTCTGTATCTAAGGCACACACAGATGGGAAAGACAACGTGCTTTTTCCTTTTTACTGTAAAATAAAAACTACACAGACATGTACAGCTTAGGGAATTATTATAGGAACCACTTCCCTGCGTGTCTATGTGGTTTTATCACCCAAGTGTCTACTCCTAGACATACTTTGGTCTTGTCCAGTTTTCAACTTGAAAAGTCTCCTGACTCCCGTTTAAACTGTAGGATTCCCCATTTATCTCTCCATCTTATAGTGTGACCTATAGAATTTCCCTGGAAAAACCTGGCCAGCCAATAGCAACCATGAGGCCCCTCTGATTTAAGATGCATTTTGATTTTAAAAATGTTAAGGTATGGGAAATGTCGCCTTAGAATTGATGAAATATGATACTTATGATTTACAATAGAATTTTTAGGTGCAAAACTTTCTTATTCTCTTCAAACACTATGCCTGATTAAACGTCCTTGAAATTTCTCATTTCTCATGACACATTTTAAGTTATTTTGCAATTCTTATCCTTGACTCTACAATTTATGTTGAGGCTTGAAGACGAACATCTGACAAATTTATATGTTATTACAGACATAAGAAAACAATAAAACATGATGTTTTATCCAAATACAAACATCTATGAGGTTAAGAAATAATCTCTATTTTAACCAAAATGGAAGAGAATTTATGACTACTCCCTTTCTCTAATTATAAACTTACTTTATTGCTGCCAACTTTTTGGACAAAATTCCCTCTGCTGGAATCTTTTAAGAGAAAAAAAAAAGTATTAAAGAAAAATCATTGTTTAAAATATTATTTCAAAATAATTATATTTTAATTAATTGAATTCTAAATATCTAAGTCTGATATGATGTGATTAAAAACATTCTAAGGAAATAATGAATCAGAAACAACTGTCCTAGTGTTGTATGAACAGGACCTGGTGGCTGAGGACAAACATTACCAATGATAGTGCCACATTCAGATTTCACAGGCAGTGACTCTCAAACCAGGCGCAAGTTACAAATGCCTTGAAGGGATCTCTGGTCGTGAGGGGGCAATGATGTTGAAGACACATGTGAAGAGTGTTAAGGAAAATCGTTTTATAAAATCAGCATGGAAAAAAGGGACACTTCTAAATTAATACTGTGTATGCTATATGATTTTAAATATATCATTTGATAAATAATATAAGAAGATACTACTTCAGTATCTGTAACTGGACAAATAAGGGAATCTCCTTTATATTCAGAGTCACGTTACTGTCAGTCATATAAGGGTCATACCTAAGAGTGAAGGGGGCAGGTAGGGAAAACTTTACAGAGAGGTGGAAATTCAAGTCAGCAACTGTGACTGTCAGCAATGTGTGCCAAATACCACCAGGTACAGAGAACACAAAGGTAAAGGGATACAGACTGCAAGTTCACAAGTCCAGGGGTGTCTATAAATGCCAACCCCATTTAGGGCAGTTACTATAAATCTCTGGAAGAGTTTTTTCTTTTAGTCATTCAATAGTTTATATAGTAAAACTAAGAAACTTGAACTATTTCTTCTCAGTCTGTTCTGCTCAAACTAACATATGGTCAAACTCTCAAAATGTAGACAGGAAAACAGTATGACACATGAGAAATGCCCACGTGAATAACTGACATGGGAATGCTGGTCATCAAAACACATCTATTGGATGCCTTCTAGGAGCTCTCAAGGACCTGTGTTCTGTTATTAAAGATACGAATGAATAAATATAAGGCAATAAAGTACAAAAAGAATATATATACAGTGAAATACTACTCAGCCATAAAAAAGAAGGAAATCTTGCCATTTGAGACAACATGGATAGATGCTGAGGGTATTATGCTAAGTGAACTAAGTCAACGACAGATGCTGTATGATGTCACTTATATGTGCAATCAAAAAAACACAACAGGGAATTCCCTGGCGGTCCAGTGGTTAGGACTCTGAGCTCTCACCGCCGAGGGCCTGGGTTCAATCTCTGGTCGGGGAACTAAGATCCCGCAAGCGGCGCAGCCGAAAACAAACAAAACAAAACTCAGAGATACGGAGAACAGACTGGCGGTTACCAGAGGAGAAAGGGGTTGAAGGTGGGTGAAATGGGTGAAGGGAGTCAACTGCATGGTAAACAAAGACTGAACTGTTATGCTGAACACCTGAAACTAACATAATGTTATATACCAATGTGACATCAATTAAAAAAAGAAAAAAATGAACTGAGCAAAAGGACAAGGGTGGGAAAGCCCAAGCACATGATTGGCAACGAGGGCAGCTCCCGGGTTGCAGGACAGTCCCATGTAGAAGAACGCAGGGCCCCAGGGCCACCCTGTGCAGGCTGTCAGGTAAAGAACCAAGGACACTGACAGCGAGAAAAATGAAAAGCTTTTAGGGAACGCCATACATATTTGATGTGCACCAGGTGCAGGTGCTAGTGACCCAAGGAGGAGCCACACAAACAGGGTGTTTGTAGTCAGCTCACAGTCTGGTGGGACAGGAGCTCTTAACAATGACAGAACGGTGTCATAAGGACTATAGTGAAGCACAGGGTGCTGCAGGGCGCACAGCAGGGTCACCTGACTTACCAATAATCCAGGGACAAGGAAGAATCAGGGCAGGCCCCCCAAAGGAAACTCCAGGCCAAGGCAGGGGTGGTGGTGTGTATAATATTCACGGGAGGGGAGGTGGAGGGGAGGAATTCTGGGCAGGAGGTCCAGGAGGAAGTAGTTTAGGAAGATTAAGCTGACGGTGGTGCGATGCATGCATCTGAGGCAGACTGAAAGCAGGACCCGTAAAAGGCCTCTGCAACTCTTCTGGCGAGAGCTGTGAACACTAAGGTGGAACAATGGAAAAAGGAAGAAAGAACTCCTCTTGGGAAGAAACCACAGCTGAAAAACAGCAGGTGGCATAGGCTGGGGTGGGGGACTGACGGAGGTAAAGCACAGACGCGCTGAAAACGGACAGGACACCCAAGTGGATGTGTCAGGCAAGGATCTGATATGAGGAAACAGGACTCAGAAGGGCAGACAAAATACACACGTGATAAGCGTGAGGAACAAACACCATGCCAGGAATTATGGAGACTGCACCAAAACCTTGGGAAATGTCTCCTTTCAGAGAAGTGGGTGGTTTTGCCCGCTGGGGACATCTGGCAATGTCTGGGAATATATTTGGCTGTTACAACTGGGGTGGGGAGGATGCTACGAGCACCTAGCAGGTGGAGGCCAGGGGTCCTGCATCGCACAGGGCAGCCTCCAACAACTAAGAGCTAACCAGCAGCAAATGTCAATAGTATCAAGGCTGAGAAACCCCATTTTAGACAATCACGTTGAGAAAACGCAGTTGGAAACAAGGAACAAACATCTCCTACACTATACTAATACATATTAATTACATTAAAAAACATATGAGTGATGCTTATTCATGTTCCAAGGAACATGGCTATAACTGGTCTACAGAGTGCTCAGCTGGTGAAATCAGATACCATTTATTTCCATAAAGTTTTAACATTAAATTGATTAAAACATACTTTATCTTTCTATGTCAGACCATAAGTACTGCTCAGCAGCGTCATGCAAACCCCTCATATGAACACCCATGATTCCAGAAATGCTACTCAACAGGTGTGAACGTTTCCACCTACTCAATTAACACACAAACAAATGTCACCCATCCACCCTCCAAAGTACACTTAGTAAGGACAGCATTTTATATTTGAACTCATTAAATTAGCTAACAAAGTCCAAGAGTCAGCAATCGATACTAGTGCGATTCTTCTTTGGGGCTAGATTTGAGCCTGTCGGTTCTAAAGGTTAAAGTCAAGGGCTCCTCCAAGTCACTAAAACCGACATATGAATAAGTCGGATTTAAATGCAAAACATTTTAAGATTATGCAATTTTAAGGGGGCGGAACACATACCAGAGAACGAAATCGTACAGATTCTATCTGTCCGTACTCTTTAAAAAATGACTTCAGCTTCTAAAATAAAAAAAAACATATATATATACACACACACATATATATATATTTCAGTCCACTTTCAGAACATCAAATAAATACCACAAAAAGGAATTAGGTAAAACGGTCTGATAATCTTTTCCTGCCATGTTTTCAGAATAGTTCAGGAAAAGTAGGTAACTATTCAGTTAGAAGACAAAAAACTTTTACTGAAACTTATATAAAAAGAAAACACAATTCAAGTTCATGTTAGTATCTATAAGGTACACAACATTTTCTCTTTCAATCTTTTATAATCTTTACTACAGGTAAACTAAGATTATATATTCCATAAATTCTCTCATCTTTTCACACTGGCTTATTTAAACCAGAAATGGATTTTAAGGATCCTTTATGTCACCATGGGAAATTCCCCAGCTGTCTGGAATTAAGACCATCAGATTGAAGAAAAGTCTTAGGATGAATTTTATACATTATTCTTATGACTGGCTCAGGATGTGAAGAAGGTATATGTTTTACAGCTTGCACAATAATTTCTGTAAGCAATTTTAATCCAAAGATAACTTATTAAATGTGTAAAGCACCACAAACACTCCCCTCCCTTGAGGAAGATAAGTAACCAAAACTACCCTAGAAAGTCAAACGGGTTACGTACTACAAAATAATCACACATCAAATGCTAGGGGACAAAAGGGCAAGGGGGAAAGGGAAAAACCAGGAAGTAACTTTCTAGTACTGTTTTGTTTTTAAGAAAGTGGGATTGAAATTGTTCTTCAAAAGATAAGCAGGATTTTAACCGAAGGGATTGCCACCAGGGTGACTATCACATAAACACACAGAAAGTAAAGGGCACGTCTTGGTTTAGTGAACCCCACATAACGGAAGAAACTTAGGATGTATGCATTCATTTACATGACAAATATTCAACAAGCCTCTACTACACACCAGGCACTGTTTCAAGTGCTAAGGGATAGAGCAGTGAAGAAAAGAGATAAACATCCCTGCACGTATGGCGCTTCCGTTCTAGTGGCATATAAAAGAAGACAGAGCTGGAGGAAAACAACAGATAGGAGACCACTGCAATATTTCAGACAAGACTTGCAAAAGCCGGAATTAGGACAGTGACTTCGGGAATGGAAAGGAGCAGGTGGATACTGGAATCAAGCTATAGAATGATATATGTAGTCATTTATAATGAAGTTATATATTAATGATTTATCTAGTAAAGTGACAGTAAACAAAATCACGAATTATTAATTTCTCTGCATGTTAACAATATACAGACTACACACTCACCTTCTTATTACAGGTGACAGGCAAATTCCCAACAAACACAGTTCTCTCATTCTTTAATCTCTCTTCTTGGTTGGTTTGAATTTTCTTTCTTTGATTTACAGCTGTGTGATCTACATCATCAAGTACTTCTTTATCAGCAATTTTAACACCAGATTGAGAATTTTTCCTTTTCTTTCCTTGTTTCTGGTGAATTTCTTCTTCTAAATCAGCACTTGCTAAAGCATTTTCTCTTTTTAAGTCAAAAAAAAAAAAAAAAAGTCATGGAAGTCAGGTCTCCTATTTGACAAAGCACATTGATTAGAAAAATTTCCCATCTACTTCTGGCCCTCCTATATATCAACTTACCATTCACAAATACATCTACATTTAAGCAGCATTATCAAAAAGTGACGGGTATCTTTAGGAAACTCAAGAGTTAGAAAAAGTTAAGGTCAATTTCTGAAGATAGGTTAAAACTGCCAGGTAATAAACAGAGCAACAAAAGTTCATGTAAACAGAAGCTGGCTCACGTAAAGCTTTGGGGATTTAGTTGACACTCTACCAATGCCTAATTCCATTCTCTGCTCTAGAATTCCAGGGTTACTGCAGCACTCCCAGGGGGTCTATGAAGGTTAATATGCCGGCAAAGTACTTAGCTTTGTAAAAGCAATCTGGCGAAGAGGAGAAATCAGATTTCCTACTGCAGTATTTCAAGGACTGCTTGTCAAAAGCAAATTCCGCCAATATTGTGAAGTACCAGTGCACTTGGGTAAAGAGAAAATGGAAATGGTCCAAAAAGAGAAATGGAACAGGAACTTAGGAGTGAGGGGAGAGAATGGGTAGTAGGAGTCATAAAACTCATTCATTCATTCATTCAATAAATATTTACTACTCAGTTCTAGCCTCTGGGGATACAAAGATAAAAGAGACTATTAGAGGCCTTTCAGTAGTCCAGTCTCTGGAGCGATAGGCAAGGTTCACCATAAAATGGTTAACGTGTATAATACATGGTGTAGAAACATAAAAGAAACAAGAAAGGCTCTCAGAGGAGGAAAGGCAGTGTATATAGCACATGGTCAGTCCTCAGTAAATGTTGACCGTTTCATCCCTCCACTAGACCACAAGCTCCAGTAAGGAGAGGGTCAATGTCTACTTTTTTGTTCACTATGGTATATAAAATACCTAGTAGGAGTGAAAGGAAATGAGACAGTATGTCAAGGAGGACCATGCCTGTTATGCAAAAGTGCTTAGATTTTTATCCCACAGAGGATGGGGAGCCCCTGAAGACTCTGAAAGTGCCTAAAAGAGATCATTTGGGCAGCAGAGCAGAAGACAATTATGAAAGGGACAAGTCTGGATAAGGGAGACCAGTAAGGAGACAGTTACAACTGCAGGCATCTCAGAAGACAACAGACCCACCAGAGCAAGGGAGAAGGTGGAAAGGGGAAGCAGATTAAAAGAGATAATTAAAAGACAGCATCATTAGGACTTGGCAACTGATTAGATATGCAGGGAAAAGAAAGAGTCTAAGTTGACTCCCAAGTCACAGGCTCGGGCAACAGGAAGGCTGATGGTACCACTCATGCAGAGGAACAGGTTTGATGAGGATAATATGCTCAGTTTGAAGCATCCTGAATTTGAGGTGTATATGAATATAGAGCTAGAGATGCCAGTAGACAAACAGGTATACAGGTTTATAGATCAAGAAAGAGCGATGAGAATTGTGGAGCCACGAGGACCGGGAGACTGCCCAGAATGAAGGGTGTGAAAAAAGTCATGAGAAGATGACCAAGAACAGAATCCCGAGGGAAATCAACATTTAAGGAACAGTCAGAAGGAAAGTGCCCACAATACCACTGAGAAGGAGCAGAAAGACAAGAGGAGGAAGAGAAGAGACTGCTATCAAAGACTCCAACAGCTTCGAGAAGGAAAGCAACCACGTGACATGTAAAAGCAAGGACTCAGACAAAGGCTGTACTGCCTACTAAATATGGCACCTACCTAGGTCAGGATGGCTTCCCTGAGCACTGTTTCAGAAGTACGGTCATATCACATAAAAACGAACACAACAACCAACCAGAGTGCAAGTTCATGGAAAAGAAAACAGATCAAGAAAAGGAAGAGAGCGCAAGTATAAACATCTTTTTCTAAAAGCTTGGCAATGAAGGGAAGGTTTGAGGAGATGAAGCAAACAGGGACACATGACTGCAGATGGGGTTTTGCTGGATTTCTTTTTTTAAGATGAGAATCTTGAGAGGACAGATCAAAGATACAGATATATATATATATATATATAATGACATAAACCCTAAGGAGGCAGAAGAGGTATGTGCTATATATAAACAGCACAGGTGACTGAATTAATCTTGGACGAGGAGGAAGACACCCTTCTCTGAAAGGGGAAGAAATTAAAGATGTGCATAGTTACAAGCAGTAGGAGAACCAGAAGGAGTAGCTCACAACTGTTAGCAATTAAAAAAAATAACTCTCAGAGGAATTCCCTGGAGGTCCAGTGGTTAGGATTTCAGGCTTTCACTGCTGGGGGCCCAGGTTCAATCCCTGGTCAGGGAACTAAGATCCCGCAAGCTCCCTGGGGCAGCACCCCCCCAAAAAAAAATTATCAGATTAGGTAACAAGATCACCTGCCAAGAGAGAACAGAGAGATAAAGGGCATGAAGAGAGTGGCCTGACAGGCTGAGGAAAGTTAATGAGGAACCTATAATGGTACTGCTATATGGATCTCAATTCAAATAAACTGTTTTTTAAAAAAAATTAAACTAATGGGGGAAATTTGATCTCTGACTGAATAAGTTTAAGAAAAGCAAACTCATCTTTTCCATACGTGCTGAAATATTTATAGATGAAACCTAAGTCTTAGGTTTGCTTCCAAATAATGAGGGGGAAATGAATAGGGTAAAGATGAAACAAGATTTGCCAAGTATTAATAACTGCTGATGCTGGGTACTTGGGGTTCCTTATCCTTTTCAACTTTTGAAAATGTATGGGACTTTCCATAATAAAAATTTTAAAATTATAACTATGAAGTGAGAAAAGAAATTAAGATGAACATTGCTGGTATAAGAATATCAATTTCTTTACCATCTAATTTCTTTAACATCAACTAGGAGAGAAATTTTACCAACCTGTTTGCCAACTTTCGGTCTGCATCAGAAAGTTTCTTCTTCAGTTTCATTTTTTTGGCAGGTTCTCGCAAAATAGGTCTTTGGATTTGGGATGAACTTTCTTCCTCCTCATCCCGTTTCCTTTTTTTGGTGGTTTCCTTTTAAAAGTTTGAAGTTACGTTTCAGACCTCATCCTTCTTAATAATTTAGTCTTTCTAAAGTAGCATCTTTTCTCTCTCACTGATATGTCCAGTAATGAAAGGTTACTTAAAATTGATCCTTATCTGCCCCACTTTAGAAAGCATGCCCTGCAAGGTGGGTTGCTTGCTTCTGAAGTTGTTCTAATGGGCCATTCGGGGTATAACGCAGTGACTTACTTCAGGAACAGGCACATACACGGGTTGAAGCTGAGGCTCCAAAGAGCCGAAGAGGGAAGCCAGCCGACCCGTGCTGCCTCTAGAGGGCCGCTTGCCGTTGAATAAACTACTGGCGACTTGTCCAACCTCATAGTCTCCTGCCAGATTCCCACAAGTGCCGTCCTCCGGGTTCTCTCTAGACACAGACATCAGAGACTCAGCGACACGACGCCACGCCCCACCCCTAGCGCCCCGAGGTCCCGAACGCATACTCCGGCCCAGGCAGACGAGCCACGCGCCACTCACCCCTCCCGCGCACTCCTCTTTTTCTTCCGTTTGTTCTTCTCTTCCAGGGCCATTCTTATCCGAGGCCTCCGAGAGGGCGGGAGCACGTGAGCCCGCACTTCCGGGTCCCGGCCACTCTATTCTCGGAGCCACGCCCCTTCCGCCCCGAGAGTCTCTGCGGACGCCCTGGGGGCGGAGACGGCGGGCAAGGGGGCGGAGACGGCGGGCGAAGGAGCCGGGTCCAGGCTTCCGAACCAGTTTGTATCTCTGTCTGAGACCTAGTCTTGGGAGGGAAGTTTTCCGAGGGTAGTTGAGGCCTTAAGTACGAATAAGAATCAGCCAGGCTGGTACTGGGGTGTCAGTCCAAGCAAAGGGAAAACACTTAGGAAAACCCCTGAGTTGTCGAAGAGGAAGGAGGGAGGTTTGTCGGGAAATTAAGTTACAGGGATGTATGTCACACGGTATTAACAACTGGTGAATCGGCTGAAGGATACATGGGACTCCTTTGTACTGCTCTTGCAACTTTTCTGAAATTTGACATTATTTTAAAATAAAGTTAAAAACAAATAGAGACCACAGCTCTAAGCTGCTCTGCTCTATTCTACCAAGAAAAGGGGCTCTCGGCTCTCAAAACTATGCTGTCTTCTTGGCCTACCTTCCCAAAGTCCGCTTTTTTCCACCACCTCTTTATTCCTTCACCTTTTGTCATTCCTTCTTATTCTTGTTATTCCTTCCCCCACAATCGCCCCCATCTTTACCCCTCATTTTCACCTGCAAAACTGTACCCATCCTTCAAGGCCCAGCTCACTTAGGACAATTTCCCAGCTATTTACAGTAGAGATATAACAGTCTCTCTAAATGTAAATGGTTGTCTTATTCAGCCTGTGCTCTGTATCCCCATTCACCGTACCTAGTAAATATGTGGTAAATTGACATTTAAGCAATAAAAAATATTAGATTATCATTAGATAAATCACTGAATCAGTAGTTTTGGTGGTAAAATCAAACTTGACTTTGAATCTATGGCAACAGATTTGCTAATTTTGGAGAGCTGCTTAATAGAAGTCACTGGGAATATATGTGATCTTTTTTACAGTCCACATCAGATAATGTGATGGAAAAACAATATTCAACTGCTTGGCACTGGTTTTGATTTGAGTCCCTTATTTTGGCATGTGGTATCACACAAAGATGAGAAAAACTCAACTGTCCATATTTGCAACTCTAGCATCTCCATCTATCCTATACCATCCAATGAAGACATTCTACTCATTTTTCTATCAGCATGTCTTCCAATCAGATTCCTTCCTCACTCTCCCTAGCATATTCCAAGAATCACTTCCTCTCTGGAACACCGCAATGTCATTGAATCTGGCCTTTCTCCACTCTAGACTACCTACACATTCCATTTCCAGATGAATCTCAGTTAAATGCTAAGGTTTGCCATCTCCTCTATGTCACCATCACATCAGTCATCACATTCCTTGCGTGCTCATACACTGCCCTCTTTAAACTCTAATGCCCATACAATTTAGTGCTTAATTTTATGATCTCTTATATATCTATTACTTCCACAGCTAAACTATGAAACTATACCTCCGGGGGATTTACATCTTATACATACAAAACCCATCATATGACGTTAGACAAAAATCCGTAAATAGCAGGTTAAAATTAGACGAAAGGTGAAGAAATGGACTCACGAAGAATGAAAGGCAGCACACACTTCTAGAGGAAAAGGTGATAAGTATGAAAGAGACTGTGGTTGGAGATAGTTAAAAAATGATTCCCACTGTTCTTAAGAACTGCTTTCCAACCATTTAGAGATCACTAACCCCTTTGAAGAGTTTCTTAAACTTATCGGGGCTCTTTTCATTAAAAAAAATACAAATACATTTTGTAAAAAATGTTAGGGGTTTCTGGAATCTGGTCCACCATCCCCAGCCTTCCCAGGTTATTAAAATTAACAAGACCTCACCCTCAGGTTATTTCAGTAGGAATAAAAAAAAGGTTGAGAACACTGTAAAAAAATGTACCATCTTAATTTTATCAGAGATTGTAAACTAGTTTGATAAAATGTTGTTTAGGGGACCAGGGAAAGACTTAAGTCAAATTCTAGTAATGCCATGAAATTCTCAAAACTCTCCGGAGAAGCTGGGAGGAAGGGAGAAATAGGCAGAAAAGCCCAAGGGTATAAACCTCAACTCCAACAAAGTTTGGAATCACTCTCCTTTAGAGCACCGTTTCTGTAACCCAACAAGTAGGTGATATTGCGAGTTCCTTGAAAAAAAGGGTTTCATGATCAGGTAACTCTAAAATCAGTAAGTTAAATGAAAAAACTTCCTTAAAAAAACTTCTTAAAGTTTTTAACATGCGAACACTGAAACTCTAAGAAGGGGATGTGCTATATATAGCATTTCCAAAATATGTTTGGTAATAAATTCCCAGAGCATTTCCAGGGAGCAGTATTCTAGGACCTCATTTTGAGAAGCACTGTTCTATAGATTTTAAAACTCATCCTTTAAACGTTAAACTGATTTCTGTGAAGATAAAGGGTCGTCACAAAGGTGCATCAAACATACACATTTGGGCTTTTTAGGCCTTAAAAAAGTTTCCTTTTTGTTTTAAATAAAAAATTTTCTCTTGGTGGGAAGTTCATTAAATGGGGCAGAAAACCTAATTATTGATTTTAAAGGTTTGGAGTGATGCAGTGGTTCTCAACCCAGATGAGTATTATAATCACTGGCCACCTTTAAAAAAAGACCAGCATCCAGGTACCATCCCAGACCAATTAAATATGACTGAGGGTGGGGGCTGGAGTATTGATGAGTGTTTTAACAATAACCAGATGATTCCAAAGTGCAATGGGGTAGAGTGCACTGAAAGTGTAAGAGAGCCACAAAGGTCCAATTACATTAAGAGACCAAAAATAAAAATTAAAAAAGAGAAAAGAAATAAAAGGAAAAAAAAAAGCCGCTAGTAATGGTTTCAAGCATTAAAGAAAAAAATCTTGGTTTTCTTCTTTAGACAAACCTCCAAGTCAGAAGTATTCATCTTCAGACTCAAGCTAGTATGCAAAGATATAAGAACGCTTAACAAATCCTGTACATAAATCTGGTTAATGGACTTTTAATTCCTATAGGCAGAATATTCCCTTTTTTGGATGTCAATTTTACCCTTTCTGATAATACATGCTGGAGATACATGTTTCGGTCAGGCATCAGAGACAGAAATGAACTAAAATTACTTAATCTTTTAGAAACAAAATCAAGGATTCACAAACTATGGCATTTTATTTCAGAGCCTTTGCTTACATTTGTACAATATATTACATAATTCTTCATTGTTTGCAGATCCTAATATATACTTTATAGCTTTTATTCTATAAGCTTTTCTTCAATGTTTTGCTGTCAACAAATCTTTACAGTCCTGTACAAATCTGAATAACTTGAAACCATTTTCAACAAAATTAGTTACTGTAAGCACACACTGCAAGACTGAAAATGCTTTTCTTAGAAAAGTTGAATGTAAAGGATTCTGACACGTTAGCATCTACAACAAAACGCTTCGAAATTCTCACGTCGTATTGCCAGAAAACAAATAAAACATGCCAGCCCCGTCCAAAAAAAGTACACAGAACTACAATTAAAACAGTAAAACAGTCTGTACAGTAAAGTACTGTGTATTAACAGTGCCAGGTATTAAATAGCTTGAATGAACACATCCGCAATATACAAATGTCTTACAAAGGTGTAGAATTAAATACAAGTGCCAAACAGAACAGAGATTGGAACCATACAACATAAAGTCAATACAGGTGAAAACAATTTTGCGTTCATTTTGGATTTTATACAAGGCATTTAATTTTTATAGGCCTACCACCCCGATTAGCTATTTATACTTAAAATAACAGCCATCCTTTTGAGACAGTTCATAGCAACAGCCTTGAACCATACCGATAAAGTTTACTTGTTCCTGAAGTCCTCTTGTTGTAGCTCATAATAAAATAAGCAATACAAATGAATTATCTGTATTTAAGGAAAAAGAAACATTTACAAGAAAACACAAAAATATAACTGTTATAATTCATTATGAATAAATATACACTTTGAACTGGCTAAGTACAATCTTTACACATTGTTTAAGATTTAATACAGTTTATTAGCCATTTTCTTTTTTCACACAATGTATTATATCAAAATTAAAAAAAAATACTGATTTATAGAAAAATGGCAAAGTACAGTAGTTCCATTCCAATTTGAAGGGGCGTGAAAAGCCACTGCAAGACCTTTTAGCCTAATTCAAACCTGTAAACATGTTCAGTCTTTTTTAAAGAGAATCTTTAATATTTGGTTATCAGGATCGATGTCTAATATCCTGTTAACTGCAGGTTCTGAATTTATTACATGTGCTTGAGTTATACAATTAAAGCCACCCTAAGGTGACTTGCTTTAAAAAACAATTAGCTTGTCCAAATGAAAATAGGTTCATATTTTTTCATAAATAAATGGAAAAATATCAAATGTTCCAGCTTTAACAAAATACAAGGGAATACATATACAGTAAGTTATCTTAACACGTTGTGGCCGCCCAATGACTACGCTTACTGTATTGTCTCTACAGGCAGTGAAAAGCCTCCATTTGCCACAGTGGAAGGCCTTCAAGTTACCAGACACACAATTCCCAGACAAGTTGGAAACAATTATTGCTTGAGGAAAAGCAGTTCATTGTACTTTTTCTTCATAAAAAAAGTGCACTTAAGTGCCAAGTCAGCTTGTCAAGAAACAATTTTTAAATATAAAATAGTGCTTGTCTGATCTTTTATTTTTTGTGCCACTGTGCAGTATAAAAAAGACGTGGCTCTCGACAGCCATTAAGTGCAAAGTGCTTTAGCAGGTCCTGCTGTCACCTGCACTCAACTGACATTCCATTCTGCGACGTGCTGGACATTGACGGTTCAGCTAATGTTAACATAACAGCAGCCGTTATGGAGCTGGACGAAGGTGAAGACGATGACGAGGATGTAGCAGCACCTAAGGCGAAGGGGAACCAACAGCTTAATGACACGCATGTACAACAGTAGAAGGAAGTAAAGCACTTGTCCTCTAAACTAAAATTCTGCTGTGTTCTCCAAAATCATTTAGCTTACTGCGAGAGCAGTCAATTCGTACAAGACCATTATGTAAAGAAATGAAAACCTAGTGCATCTCAAGTAACGAGGCACTGCCAAGCCACAGGAGAAGCAATGACAAAGGACAGACCAGGGAACGCTCTTGCGTGGATCAAAGAGGAAAATGAACAGTGCTCTCAGTCTACAGAGACATGGAAATAAAACAAAAGATAGGCTTCCGTAATAATGAAACAAATGTCAAAAAGATCTTCCAATTCAACAGGAAAAATTTGTAATCCATCCCCACATCTTTTCCCCCCTCCCAATTCCTGTATGTTTCTGCTTCTGGAGTTCCTTATAAAATTAAATGGTGATGAGAAGGGAAAGCGAATTGCTTCTTAAAGTTGGGGAAAATAACTACTACCACACATCACATCATAACTACTGCATTTTCCTCCACTTGGTTTTACAAAGCAAATGACACATTATTTTCCTCACAGAAATTCTCTCATTGCTATAAATCAGTGTTTGAAAACTTATTTTTTAATGAATACATGCACAAAGTAAACGAAATCATTCAGTGCTGGGATATTAAAGTGGAAAAGCTAATCTCCCTCTCATCCAGGACCCTCCTAACCCTCCAAATTCCCCTCCCCACTGTTACCAGCTGCTTCACAATCTTTAAAACTCCACAACAGGGACTGGCAAATTATTGCCCCAGGGCCAAATCTGGCCTGCCTGTTTTTGTTAATAAAATTTTATTGGAACACAGCTACGCCCATTTCTTTACATCTTGCCTACGGCAAATTTCATAAGGTCAAGTAGTTCTAAAGAGACTACAAGGCCCACAAAACCCAAAATATTTACTATCTGTCTCTACAGAAAATGTCTACAACCCCAGTTCTAGAGGAATTTTTTCTGTAGAATCTAGAGATACGATATGCACATTTAAAATGAAAACACTAGTAACTTCGCTTTTAAAAACCCAAGTGGAAGCACAGTATAGAGTCCGACTCTTGGTTTTTACACTTAACAATCTGAGATGATTCCTTATCAGTACATATATAGATTTACCTCTTTTTCTTTTCAAAGCTGAATAGTGTTCCACTATATTTATGAATTGTAACTAAATAATTCCTAGTCTTTTGCTGTTACCAACATCAAATGAATACTTTGAGCATTATAAATAAAAATTTAAACGTCTACTTATTTTTCACCAATGCCATATATTACTGGAGAATACAAGTTAATGATTTCTATCTGCTATTATAAATATTACCGTAACAAACTTCTTTGTGACCACATATTCTTCCTTGGGACCTATTCTTAGAACTAAAAGTAGCTAGTTCTCCAAACACACAGTTCAAAGAGTTTCCCAAGATAACTGTGCCTGTGATACAGGCTACTTCGTTGTAGTATGTTTTGCTTTATTGCCCTTCAAAGATACTGCGTTTTTTTCACAAATTGAAGGTTTGTGGCAACCCTGAATCCAGAAGTCTATTGCAGCATTTTTTCCAACAGTATTTGTTCACTTTGTGTCTCTGTGTCACATTCTGGTAATTCTCACAGTATTTCAAACTTTTTCATTATTATTATGTTATATTTGTTATGGTGATCTGTGAGCACAGATCTTTGATGTTACTACCGTAATTGCTTTGGGATGCCATGAACCATGCCCATATAAGACAGTGAACTTATCTGACTGTTGAAATGACAACAAAGGATTTCGAATATTACATAAATTTAGTTAATGGAGCAGCAGCAGGGTGTGAGAGCACTGACTCAAATCCGGAAAGAAGTTCCACTGTGGGTAAAATGCTTTCAAACAGCATTGGAGAGAAATCGTTTATGGAAGGAAGAGTCACTTGATGCAGCAAACTTCCTCGTCTTATTTTAAGAAACCGCTACGGCCACCCCAGGCTTCAGCAACCACCACCCGGATCAGTCAGCAGCATCAACATCGAGGCAGGACCCTCCACCAGTAAAAAGATCACAATGACGGCTCAGATCATGGTTAGCATTTTTAACAATAAAGTATTTTTAACTGAGGTACGTACATGGTTTCTTTTCTTTGACATGATGCTATCGCACACTTAACAGACTACAGTATAGTGTAATCGTAACTTTCATATGCACTGGGAAGCCAAAAAATTCGTGTGACTCATTTTATTGTGATATTTGCTTTATTGTGGTATTGTAGAAAAGAACCCGCAACAACTCTGAGGTAGACCTGAGCTTTGTTTCGGCAGCCCCAGAAAACTAAGACAACGCCCTTCCCTCAGATTTTAACTTCTCTCACTTCCTCTGGTCATTCGGGTCTCAAAGAAAATGTCCCAGCCATTGGTAATCTAATGCAACCCACCCAATCACTGCCTTAACATTGCCCTAGTCTCTTCACAGTCTGAAATATTAGTTTTGGCGGAAAAGCAGACTGTAAGCTCCGTGAAAGTGAATATTATGGTTTGAGATAACTGTTTCTTTAGATAAATTTTCCCACTTGATAGATGAGGAAAATAAGCCAGAGGGATTAACGAGCCTGCCTGAAGATACACAAACACAACTCACGTGAGCCCAACTGCACAGTCGCAAACTGCTTTATGTTTAAGTAAAGTAAGGTAAAAACACTTACTTTCTCTCTCTTTCTTCTTTAAACGCTTTCTCCTCCGATCAATGGAAGCTACTTCCGATTTTAATGACAGATAATGTTTTCTGATTTCTTGCAGTTTTTCTTGAAGAATTGTGATACGCTCAGCACTTGTCATATTCTCCAGGTCCGCTGTGAATTTAAAACTTTCATTAATATGCATTTGTGAACACAATTTTAATATATAAGAGAGAGAACATATAGTGTGGCTGTAGAATGAGGAAGACAGATAAACTAAAATTAGGCTTGTAAACATTTGTTTGCCGAAGATTTTTTTCCCCTAGCCTAGAGCAATGCTCGGCACTAACACATGCACGGTATTTTTTGAATGAATGAGTGTGTAGAACTAAAGATCTTAGAACCTAAACATAGAGGTTAAAAATTCCACATTTACCAGAAAGAAAAATCCCACATTCATGTACAGTTATCACCACAGTACAACATTAATTTGCGTATTTTTTTGAATGTTAGGACCGTGGATAAATTTTTGTCTTTCGTCTGCTTTTTGTTCTTTTTTTAAAGTTTATCTCTTAATGCATGTCCCATCAACTTTTTTTGGTCGCAGCGCATGGCGTGTGGAACTTCCCCGGCCAGGGATGGAACCCATGCCCCCTGCAGGGGAAGCATGGGGTCTCAACCGCTGGACCGCCAGAGGAGTCCCCTCCTTTCGTTCTTTTTTAGATTCTTCTAATACTTTTAGGTTGGAGGAAAGCTTTCACACGCTCTAAAGCACTTTCAGTCCCCTAAGACTCTTTCCCTGTGTGAGAAACTGCGGTAGTCTCTTTTTCACGCCCGTCGCTCAGCTGCAGTGACCAGTGATTCATGGCAGACTTTGCCTCACTTATGCCTCCATCCACTCCCCACCTCAACACCAGGCTTTTACAGCAAACTGCTGACACAGCAGAAATACCTCATCAATGCTGACGTGTGCCTCAAATGCCTTACAAGTTATCTTTCAGCAATTTTCTGTTCAAATCAAGATCCAAATAAGCTACACTGCAGTGAATGGTTATTATGTCTCTCAGTCTGGTTACAGCCACTTTTCCAGAATTACTAGCATCAAGAATTACTAGGATGCAGTTTCTGCTGCTTAACTGCTGACTTAATGTATGTCACTTACACATCTGAAAACTCCATTTGTAAACTTTGGGTAATCGATTACTAGGTTCCTTGAGGTCAGGATCCTTATCACCATTCTTTCCACATTTTCCTGGAGACTGCGTCCTAGCAGGAGATTTGGTACCATGAGCCTTCATTCCACTGGAAACAGATTTGACGGGCTGAGCCTTAGTTACACTTTCACCCGCAGAAAGCTCTTCACTATCACTACTATTTGCTGAAAAAAAAAAAAAAAAGAAGAAGAAGAAAAGTGTTAGTAAATAGAAAAGTAACAAAGAATCTGTCACAGATTTTAGTGGACAATTTAAAGTTAACCATTTGAATTTATTACTACAGTAAACAACTTGCTTTACAGACCCTGCCTAAAAACCTGGAAAATCATTTAAGTATAAACACAGCAGTATCTCAGTTAAGGAAAACAAAACCAAAAACTCTTCTTACCTGAATTGTCAATGACATATTTTTAAAAAACACTCAAACTAATCTTTCATTACACCTGGTAGACTATCAAATATACAGTAATTATTCAAATGGCTTTTAACTCTATTACATTAATATATATAAAGTAGAATACAGCATCTTTTAAAATGACTCATAATGGAAACCTCTTAACTTTCACAATTTAAACTGTGTACAGATTGTGTACATGTCACACTCTCCTGCTCCTTTGGCCACAAACAGTGATGCACAATCATATTTAATAAAGAATTCTTTGGGAATAAACTCTAAACTGTGTTACATACAATGATTCCTTAAGAAACTCCTACATCATAGCTTGTTGACTAAAATAAACCATCAGTTTTACCCTGGTAAATATATTTAGTAATTTATTAAAAAATACCAGGGCTTCCCTGGTGGCGCAGTGGTTGAGAGTCCGCCTGCCGATGCAGGGGACACGGGTTCGTGCCCCGGTCCGGGAAGATCCCGCATGCCGCGGAGTGGCTGGGCCCGTGAGCCATGGCCGCTGAGCCTGCATGTCCAGAGCCTGTGCTCCGCAGTGGGAGAGGCCACAACAGTGAGAGGCCCGCGTACCACACACACACAAAAAAATAATAATAATAATAAAATAAATAAAAAAATAAATGCAGAAGTCTATGTAATAATTATGTTACATCTGCCATTGCTGACTAAAGCCTCAGGACTAGAATGGAAATGCTTAACACCTTGACATGTGAACAGGTTATGGGACTGGTATTTCCATAAATTACCTCTTTCTGGATACAAAGCATTATTGTAGATTCTATGAGAGTTAATTCACTTTACTAAATTATTCTCAGAGAACTGTTTCCTCATTCTGATTTATCAAGATGTAAGCCCAATAATTAAAATGGGAGAATATGCGGTCAACTGCTATTATCTCTCAATTATATGAATATGTTAATTGACTTGCTGACGATGAGCCCTCTTAGAGAATGTCATTTAAAAGTCTTGAAGATAAAAACATCAGAGTGTAATAAAAAACACTGTGAATATCCTGTCAGTTACTCCAAATAAGTGATCGACTTGGCATCAAATTTATCGATTTTCATTTCCTGATTCTTCATTTAACCAAAAAAAAAGTATAGTTAAGCTCTAAAAGCCTGAAAAGTGTTCCAGATAGGAAAGACACACAGCAACTCCTCCCACTGTGGTGTTTTGGGAATAAAGAATCTCCACCACTCTTTTATACATACGTTTAAAGAATCCCTTCCCAGTCCCCCCACTGCTGCTCTGGAACCCCTGGCAACTCCTAGCTAAGCCACCCAAGGCTTGGGCCCACTCTGATGCAGTGGTCTGCCTCAGCTTGGCTTTCATGGCCTTGCTGAACACAGCCGCCCGGGGCCCCAAAGGATGCCATATTCACCGCCTGGAAGTCATATGGGCTCAGCAGAACCTCGGGGAACTGGCCGCATAACCCTTTTCTGCACTGAAGTGCAGCCAAGCCGGCCGATAGCAAAGGTCAGGCAGTGGAGGTGGCAGGAGTCTCCTGGAAGAGCAGCAGGAGGTCAGTGTGGGACACCTGAAAAGAAATTCTTTACATATTTTCTGCTTCTTACTTTGTCTACAAAAGAGAGATAAAATGTGCAGCTCTCAGGAGAAATACAGTATATATATTCCTGTAGGTTGATAAACAGAATCATTGCTAAAGTCATCAGTTACAACATATTTAACCAGAGTATTCTTACAGCTGCTCTTAGATACAGTTTAGGATACTGAAGATAAAGGTAGTGCACGGGAGTTACTGGATTTACAGCTCTAAAGCTATCTTGATTGTTCTCTTCCAGGCAGATTTTGCCTGGAAGAATTACAAAGCAATCAATTTCCTTGTAATAAAAATAATATATAACTCAAGCATTTCATAATATGTAATATATATAAAATGGCAAAAGAACTGTTGAACATAAAACTAACGAAGGTGTTGATGCTTATATTATATTGGCTACTATTTTTTAAAAGACGACCTGATCATTCATCAGCAATCAGTACCACTGCTGAATAATAAATTGCTCAATCCTAGAATTTACCCAGGATCAAAAGACTTCTGTGTGATTTTACTGGTGGGGGAGGGGGGCGGTTGGTTAGAGACGAAATCAAAATATTAACTGTCCCGTATCCTGAATACCCTTTTCTTAATGGGGAAAAGACATATCCACCATTATCTTTATATTTTAAAAATTTAGAGATTTCACACTTACTGCCTTTGCCTTTCTTTTTGTTGTTTACCACTGTTGCTTTATGGCTTCGTTTCTGCTTTTTTGATGCACTTCCTCCTCCCTGAGCTTCTTTCACTCTTTTCTGACCTGTACAGGCTTTGATGGGAAAGAAATTATTAAGTAACACAAAATAAAATCAAGCTTGCCCCAGGTATAAATTAATTCCACATTCTAGAAGAATAGACCAATTCTGAGACCATACCTGTTTTTTATGAGATTTATAATTTGTCATAGAAATTACTACAATTTTTAAAATAAATCATTAATGAGCTGAATTATTACACATAATTAGAGTTTTTTAAAAAGCAGATAAAGTATGCACATCATTCTTAGAAAAATCAGATATAAACTGAATATAGTTCTCAATATAGTACTGGGAGTTTATGAGTCTAGTAATTCAAAAAAAGGTATGTGCTGAAAATAAAAGCTGAAATTTGTTAAAATTCAATAAAACCAAAATATTAAGATTTAATTACAGGTTAAAATAGTAATTATATGTATTATAATGATATTAATGAAAATTTTAATGACATAATATTAATGGAATAAATTTCAGTAGTAATTCACAATTATAATAACAAATTTATTATACAGACAATTTATTATAAATCTACAACAACAATAACTTAGCTCCCAGGGCAATGGTTAACACGTATACCATTTACAAATCTAGCATAGTAGTTCTAAGAAACGCTGCATCTTCTTGGCAGTAAGTTATTCCAAAATATTATAAATGTCTCCCTTTCTTCAAGGACGAGCCCAAGTCCTACCTTCCCCGATGCCCAACCTTCAATGATCAATCATTACTCCAAACTGTAGTTTCTCAGCCACTAATCTGATCCTCAGCATCTACTGTGTTTCTATATCTTCCTAATTATATGCATTGTTTCTCAGACTATACAGTAATCTTCTTCCTGAGATTAATGAAGTCTTATCTCTATTCCATTCCAAAGTCAGATACTATAATGACACCATATAATTAATACCATGATAGAATTATGCCATGTTTGTTTAAAAAAAAAATGTTTCTTAGTCCTGTTACAATGGTAAAATCAACCATGAATATACAAGACATGGCTTCGTTGGTAAAAAATGGAACAGGCTATTAAATGTTCTGCTTGTAAGTTCTCAGTTTTCTGTTTTTTTTAATGGGTTACATCTAATAGATAACTTTTCCTAATGCTCTTTTAATATAACAAAATGAAACATAAAGAAAGTGATTTAGATATTATCTATATTAAAGTACAGAATCTTAAAAACAATTGCCAGATTTCTCTCCAAGAGTTTATTTCTGAAACTTTCAGCTACAAGAAATAAAAAGCTTACTGTCGGCTAAACTGGAAGGCAATCCTAAATCTAAATTGTAAAACTTACATTTTCACTTTTTTTTTTTTATATGGCCGTGCTGGGAGGCATGCAGGATCTTAATTCCCTGACTGGCGATCGAACCCATGCCCCCTGCAGTGGAAGCACGGAGGCTTAACCACTGGACCGCCAGGCAAGTCCCTTACATTTTTACTTTTAAAATCAAGTGAATTCTGGGACTTCCCTGGTGGTCCAGTGGTTAAGAATCCGCCTTCCAATGCAGGGGACGCGGGTTCAATCTCTGGTAAGGGAACTGAGATCCCACATGCCGCGGGGCAACTAAGCTGGTGCACCACAGCTAAAGAGCCCATGCGCTCTGGAGCCCACGTGCCAAACTAGAGAGCCCGTGAGTTGCAACTAATGAGGCTGCGCACTCTGGAGCCCGCGTGCCACAAGTAGAGAGAAGCCTGCATGTCACAACTACTGAAGCCTGCACACCTGGAGACTGTGCTCCGTAACAAGAGAAGCCACTGCAATGAGAAGCCCACGCACCGCAAGGAAGAGTAGACCCCGCTTGCCGCAACTAGAGAAAGCCCGCGCGCAGCAACAAAGAAGACCCAATGCAGCCAAAAATAAATATATAAGGAAAAAAAAGTTTATCACATTATTGAAATAGTTGAAAGCCTCTCTAATCATCTGTGATAAATGCTTCTTTCATTTTGAGGATTACTTTATTTATGCCTGGATAATTCAGTTCCATGAGATAGTATGGCACACAAACATAATCACAGTAGCTGTGTGTGTGAATGTACAAAAAAGAAAATTTACTGCAACTACATATATATATATATATTTTTTGTTTTGTTTTGTTTTGTTTTGTCTTTTTTTTTTTTCGCGGTACACGGGCCTCTCACTGTTGTGGCCTCTCCCATTGCGGAGCACAAGCTCCGGACACGCAGGCTCAGCGGCCATGGCTCACGGGCCCAGCCGCTCCGCGGCATGTGGGATCTTCCCGGACCAGGGCACGAACCCGTGTCCCCTGCATCGGCAGGCGGACTCTCAACCACTGCGCCACCAGGGAAGCCCGCAACTATATTTTTTACTTAATTTCTTTAAACGTTTTAAGTCAAGATTTGTGATAATGTTATGTCAATTATATCTCAAGGAAACTAGAAAAAGGAAAAAAAAAGGTTTGTGTGAGAAAACTTGGAATTAACTAATTTGGTCTGGATCATATCTCTTTTTTAAGTTTAGCTAAACACCTGAAGTTAGCATAATAAAATCTGGTATGTTATATAAAATACATACCATAGTGCTGTATCTTTATACTGGAAAAGTGTGTTTCAAAGCCAAGTGTCAGCCTAGAGCATATTAATTTAAAGACACCTCAGTGAAGTGGTTTATAAGTAAAATGATGACAGAAGTAGAGCTACAGCACCATCAAAAAGCCACTAATACTTTCGGGAAGTACTAATTTCAACTTCATGGAAAAATCAAGAGTATTACTATAGGTTATTAACAGAGACACTGGTCCTTCAAATTTGGAAGCTCTGCATCTAAGAAAGCATCAAATTCCTTTACAAAGGCTTGAAAATCAGTCTGACACAGTTGTCTGAGGAAAGCAGTGCCTGCAGAGCTGGTTGCTCCAACCTCCCACATACAGTATTTGGTTAAGGGTGGAGGGGTCTGTCAAGTAAATCAAAATGTTTGTGAGAAACTGCACACGGCAAGGGCAAACACAATGTTACACAAATATATTTAAGCCGCTCACGCCATACAGTCACTCAGTGCATCGTGAGTTTTCAAGTAGGTCTGAATTTGGGCCTGGGTGCAGTTTCTAGCACGTGTCTGGTCCGCTGTGAAATGGCAGGGGCAGCTGAAGCAGAGGACATTCAGTTCTTCTCAAGCTTTTAAACACACTCCACTCTTCCTTACAACAAACTACCTTCCAAATTTCCGTTTCTGCCACGTTCACACAAGTACTCCATGTAAACACCTCACACTTGTAACGAGAGATACTATAAACCCGTAAGGCAACGGAGCCCTGCGTGCCTCACCTTTCTCAGGATGCTCTGCTTCGGGCTGATTACTGCTGCTGGAGCTCACGCTGGCATCGAAGCCCGCGGGCGAGCTGTTCCCTTCCGACTGGAGGTCCTGGAGCTCCCCGGCCACACTGTCCACTTCGATTGTGCTATCAGTCTCACTCTTGATACTGCGGACTTCTTCTTGGTTTGGGGCCAGCGGCTCCGATACTGTTACAGAAGACGGCTGCCGACTGGCTTCCGTCACGGTGACTGAGGAAGGCGACTCAGGTGTTGTGGGAGGGGTGTTGAGCACTGAGTTACTGCCACTACTCGGAAATTCCGATTTTTTGTCACTGACCTCCGCCGGCTTTTCCTCGGTGGGTTTGTCATCGGCACTGGGTGGCAGCGGGGCGGCCAGCTCCGCGCCGGGGGAGCAGCTCTCCTCCTCGGCCACGGTCTGCAGGGACCCCTCCACCGGGCCCTCCTCCGGGGCAGGATGGGGCGGGGAGGCCGCAGCCTCAGTGTCAGAGTCGGAGAAAAGCTCCTTCAGCGTTTTTTTAGGCCACTGTCCCTGAATACTTGACCAGACATCTTTTCGATCTTTAGCTCTGCTGTTCTGAAGTCTTTCATCAGAGTTATTTGAAAGTTTTATCCTTTTTTCGGCAACTTCTGAAAATCCTGAATAGAAACCAGTTGTCCGCAGAGACTTTCTTTTCTCCTCCAAACCGTTGTATTTCTTATTTGGTGTCGTCTTTGCTTTTGATTTTTCTTCTTCATCTTCATCTGAAGAGCTGTTGCTACTGTTTTCTATGCAGAGGGGTTCTTTGCTCTTGGCCTTCTCTTCCTTTTTGCCAGGTGATCCGGTTTTTAAACACTCCTCGGTATTGCAATACCTTCTCTTACCACGTTTTGCGGGTGGCTTTGAAGATTTGTCTGCGGTGTCCTTCTTGACATCCTTTCTCTTTTTTGTGACGTCATCTTCTTCCTCATAATCAGTATCTTCGGATAATCCTTCTATATCTTTTCTTAATCTTTCTGGAGATTTCGACACGGATTTGGCTATTACCAAATCTGCATGGACTTTGTTTTCTTCTAGCAAAGATGAACTGTTCTGTTCCTCTTTTGAAATAAGATCATTTCTGGTGTGGGTCAAATGATCAACCTTAGACTCTTCTTTGCCATTGTTACCTATGTCTTGAACACCTGTCTCATCCTCTTGCTCACTGTCGTCAGCAGAACTTTCAGAAGCTAGAAAAGAAAGAGAAAACAACGAGTATGATCAGAACACTAGCAATGTCTTCTCTGTGCCAGCTAACATAAACATGGACTAGCTCCTATGTTTATAACTACCCCAGGTTGCTAGGTTTTATCCTCGTTTTACAAGTGAGGAAACTGAGCTTCAGAAAGTGAAGACATTCACCCAATGATGGAAATGTTCCATATCATGACTATAGTGGTAGTGACACTACTGTATACTTCTGCCAAAACTCATCAAATTGTAAACATAAAAGTCGTGACTTTCATTGTTCGTAAATTATACCTCAGTAAAGCTGATCATAAAAAGGAAAGAATTTTCCACAAATTTATGAGCACAAAATAGGGGAGTTAGGATGTAGTCCGAGGTTGTTCTAACTCCAAAGTCTATATTCTTATAAAAGTGTAGCCTTCATTTTTAATGTAGCAATGATCATTCAAAGATTTTGTGAGCAATGTATTTCCACGGTAGATGCTTTAAAGAACAACATAATTAAGTAACTTAGACTTTATATAAACGTACCTATAGAATTTATTTCTTAAATGTTCATTTTAGTAAATAAATTCAATTAACTATTAAAAAATAATAGTTTTTATTATGATTTTAACATACCATTTATTGAGAAACTGTTATATGTCAAGTACCTTGAAATGCAATGCACAGATCATCTCATTCAATCTCACCATAACCCTATGAGCGTGTTATTAGCCCCATTTTATAGTTTAGGAGACTAGGAGTTAGAGAGGGTAAGTAAACCACCCCAAAGAGCTAAAATATGTCAAGATCAAATCTAAATCTAAGTCGTCTGACTCCAGAATTTAGAATCTTAACTACACTACACTCTACTGAGAAGTCCATGTATATTCTTTAGCTAAATTTGTTAAAAGTAAAAAATAACTGATACAGTTAAGATGGTTAAAAACATTTAATCTTTTCAACGTGTTCCTAAATAAGTGAATTTTTAAAATTATTCAAGCAATACATGTACATGGTTAAAACAAATTTAGACTCAATAATAAAACACCAAAAGCTCTCTTCTTCCCTCCCCAGCCTCCAAAATGTTGTAACTATTTCCTCTGATAGTTACTATCGTTATCTCTTAATAATATGCCATTCATTGATACGTATAAGCAGTGAGGATTTTCTCTCTTATTAATACCTCTACTCCCTTCTGCCACACTTTCTACGCAAGTGGTGTTGGGAAGTTGGACAGCCGCACGTGAATCAATGAAGTTAGAACACACCCTCACTCCATACACAAAAATAAACTCAAAATGGCTTAAAGACTTAAGTATAAGACATGACACCATAAAACTCCTAGAAGAGAACATAGGCAAAACATTCTCTGACATAAATTGTACCAGTGTTTTCTTAGGTTCATCTTCCAAGGCAACAGAAATAAAAGCAAAAATAAACAAATGGACCTAAGCAAGCTTACAAGCTTTTGCACAGCAAAGGAAACCACAAACAAAACGAAAAGACAACCTATGGACTGGGAGAAAATGTCTGCAAATGATGCAACGGACAAGGGCTTAATTACCAAAATGTAAAAACAGCTCATACAACTCAATAAAAAAAAAAAAAAACCCTACTGAAAAATGGGCAGAAGACGTAAACAGACATTTCTCCAAAGAAGACATACAGATGGCCAACAGGCACACGAAAAAATGCTCAACCTCACTAATTATTAGAGAAATGCAAATCAAAACTACAATATGGTACCACCTCACAGCAGTCAGAATCGCCATCATTTAAAAAGTCTACAAATAACAAATGCTGGAGAGGGTGTGGAGAAAAGGGAACTCTCCTACACTGTTAGTGGGAATGTAACTTGGTCCAGTCACTATGGAAAACAGTATGGAGGGTCCTTAAAAAGACTAAAAACAGAGTTGCCATATGATCCAGCAGTCCCACTCCTGATAATATATATCCAGAGAAAACTATAATTTGAAAAGATACATGCACCCCAATGTTCACAGCAGCACTATTTATAACAGCCAAGACATGGAAGCAACCTAAATGTCCACTGACAGATGACTGGATAAAGAAGATGCGGTACATATATACAATGGAATGCTACTCAGCCATAAAAAAAAAGAATGAAAGAATGCCATTTGCAGCAACATGGAGAGACCTAGAGATTATCATACTAAGCAAAGTAAGTCAGAAAGAGAAAGACATATTGATACCATATGATATCACTTATATGTGAAATCTAAAATATTACACAAATAAATTTATTTATGAAACAGAAACAGATTTCACAGACATAGAAAATAAGCTTATGATTACCAAAGGGTAAAGGGGGTGGGGAGGGATAAGTTAGGAGTTTGGGATTAGCAGATACAAACTACTATATATAAAATAGACAACAAGGTCCTGTATAGCACAGGGAACTATATTCAAAATCCTGTAATAAACCATAATGGAAAAGAATTATGTATATATATGTGTAACTGAACCACTCTGTTGTACTCGGAAACTAACACAACGTTGTAAATCAACTATACTTCAGTAAAAAAAAAAAAAAGAATAAAATCAGAAACATAAGATATTGTACAAGAACAGAATTGTATAAAGCATGCAGAAAACAGAGTTCTTGAAAATTAAAAACATTACCTGTCAATAAGCATTACAGCAGTAAATTAAATGGTAAAAGGACTAAAAGATAAAGTTGAGAAAATTTCTAAGAAATTAGAGGAAAAAGACAAAAGAATAAGTAATAGGTCCCTGCCAAAAGATAAGAATATTGGAGTATACTGCAGAAGGTTCAATAGCAATATAATGGCAGGTTGAGAGACAGAGAGAGAGAGAGAGAGAGAGAGAGAGAGAAACAGTGAAATGCAGAGGAGGAAGTCAACAAAATAATTCATGAAAACTACCCAGAACAGAAAGACACAAGTTTCTAGAATGAAACAACTTAGTAAGTACACACCACAGTGGATGAAAATACATCCTCACAAGGTATAATCCTGTGAAATTTTAGGACATTAGAAACAAAGATTCAAGACTCCAGAAAAAGGGAAAGGCAAAAACAAGCAATAAAACAAGTCACATACAAAGAATCAGAAACTAGAAGAGCTCTGGACTTCACAGAAATAACACTGTAAGCAAAAAAAACAGTGGAACAATGTCAGTAAAATAATTAAGGAAAAACGTCCAACTCTGCTAAACCATGAATAAAGATATTTTCAGATATGGACAGTCTCTAAAAATGTATCTTCCCTCTTATTCACTTGTTCTCAAAATTTACTAGAGAATGTGCTCCACCACAATGAGTATACCAAAGAAGGTTAAAAAAACACATCAGATATCCAAAACAAAGAAATTCTAGGGACCGCTTTGAAGAGAGAGCTCTAAAAAGTTCCCAGGAAGAGAACTGTGCATCAGATGTAGAAGGAAACCAGTGCAGACCGTGCAGTATATTTCCAAAGGAAGTCACATGAAGGGCTATCATCCCCAAGATGCCTCCTGCCATCAACTAGATTCTTTGTATGTATTTTAGCTTGTTTCCTAACAAGAAACAAGCTGATGTGATGAAACAAGTGATGAAATTCCAGCTCTCCCCTCAATGTCTTGTGTGCCATCACCTGAATCGGATAATGACGTCACTTTACCCAGCAAAAACATTTTGTTTTGACCTACGCCTGAAAGCCAGGCGTATGTCTGGGAAGCCTGGAGTCTGAAAACGCACAGGACCGTCCTACTCCCACTGAACATATTCCTTTTGGTCACCCTCTGAGACTACATCAGATATTCCTGTGGGGAGCCCCGATGTTTCCCAGAACGGCCTCATTACCTTGCCCCACTGAATTCCCTTCCAGAGGCTTTTGTAGACTCACAAAGAAGCTTAATGTGACCTAGAGAGTCTATTCAGATAACGTTCTCAGGGAGCCTTCATCTAAGTGGAAATACTGCCTTTTTTACATAGCTAGGTTTACGCTCACCACGGTTTTCAGAAAACTAAATAATATCCTCTTTAGAAATATATATAGGTTTAATATAATTCTAAAGAAAAGTAAAAGAATGATTAAGTCAGAATATTAATTACTTTTCAGGGAGACATAACTATTTTAAGTAAATACTACTTGTTCACCACTGTGGTACACATACAATATTCGTATCATTATTCTTTAAATTATATATATATTTCCATATACTGTTCTGTATTTCTGATACAGTAGAAAATTATGAAAAATGAACTTTAGAATATTTAGATATTTACAAATAATAAATATCCATCTGAAATAAGAGAGAAAAACAATTTCCATTACATTCAAAATCAATAAAAATTCAAACTTTCTTAAGTTATAAGAAATGTAAAGTTTGTGGTTTTTTTTAAGAAATGTAAAGCAGTTTTATGGAGATACATTCTTTTATTTCATTTGACAGATCAGATTCTCTCTTTCCTGCCAGTCAGATTTACAAAAATCTTCCCCTCCAGTACTCATCACTTTTATTATTTGTTAAACTTCATTCTGCCTTAAACATTAAGCAATAAGGACATCATAAAAGAGATCATAATGAATATAATCAAGATAAGCGAAGTTTGGTATTCTTTACAGAAAGTTCAGTATAATTTTATACTCTGATATTGCATAATACAAACTATGTTTTACATGGCTACAGAAAGGATGGTACCTGAAAAGAACACAGTAATAGTACCAGACGTTGAATATTAAATTTTAACTAAAATCTAATGGTGACCTCAGCTCTACTAATAACAGAAATATTTCCAAGCCTCAATCAATGGCTGATTTTATTTCAAGTAATAACAGAGTCAACAACATTCTAGTTCAATTAAAAATAATTAAAAACAGAGAATTTGATAATGTCACTGAATTACCTTTATAGAATTTGATTTATAAAAATTAAAACAAATACTTGCATGCAACAGGATATTTGTTATGTTTACCTTGAAGTCCATTAAGGATAGAAGTGATTTCTATGGATTTAATATGAGCTGTATCAGAGTTTTTGGCATCAGTAAGATCCAATTTGGATACCATTTCAGGAGATGGATTTGTCTGAAATGGTGGTTTTGACAAGCGCCGAAGTTTACAGTTCTTAGGAGAATACTTTTCATCTTTGTCTTTTTCTTTGTCTAATTTATTCTAGGTTAAGAAAAAAAAAAGGTATCCCATGTTAGCCATAATAGATCATGAGGCATTTATTAGTAACAATGTTAAAACTCATTTTTAACTCAACGTTACAGACTATTATTAAAAAACATACAAAGAAAGAATACAAACAGTCCCACAAAACAGTCAGAAATGTTTTTTCAAAGTTATTTAACAAATACTACAGGATGAGAAATAAGTTTTTGTCTAATATTTATATTTTAATAGTGGAAATAAATTAGCAATCAGATAGGCAATTAAGACTAGCAAACTTCCCTACTGCTAATAACTGGTGTTACAAAGTCTGTAAAAATTAAATCACAATAGGCTTAAATTAAATATTCACTAAAAAAAACAGAAACATAATTTCAAGCTGATAGTTCTAAAACCTGTAAGAGTCTCAATACAAAATGAGAGTTGGGAATGACACAACTTCAAATATCTTCATTCAGTTGACAGCTGGGAGTAACAAACAAATGACTTGCTATAAAGTCAAGTCAGTGGGGCAACCCTCCTGTATGACTGATAATGTTTCAGGAAAAAATGAGAAATTTTTTGAAATTCTCTATTTACGAACAGATGAGCAGAGGTTAATATATTTCTTGGAAACTATTTTTTAAATTTGTTTTAAAAATTATTTATAGGACTTCCCTGGTGGCACAGTGGTTAAGAACCCGCCTGCCAATGCAGGGGACACGGGTTTGAGCCCTGGTCCGGGAAGATCCCACATGCCGCGGGGCAACTAAACCCATGTGCCACAACTACTGAGTCTGAGCTCTAGAGCCCTCAAGCCACAACTACTGAGCCCACGTGCCACAACTACTGAAGCCTGAGTGCCTAGAGCCCGTGCTCCGCAACAAGAGAAGCCACCGCAATGAGAAGCCCGCGCACCACAATGAAGAGTAGCCCCCACTCACGGCAACTAGAGAAAGCCCGCACTCAGCAACGAAGACCCAATGCAGCCAAAGATAAATAAATAAAATAATTACCAAAAAAATTTACAGGAAAAATAATTTAGACAAGCTTCTAAATGATAATGTAGAGCACTACGTAGAAGTAAACAATTCTGAAGTCCTGTTATATAGTGAGAATATAGAACATGACTGGCTATTTTTACAATTCTCCCAAAGATGGTACATAATTAGTATCATTCTGGATACCAGAGGAGAAGTTATTCTGTTTAGGGTAGTGGTTCTCTAAGTGTGGACTCTGGCCCAGCGACATTAGCATCTTCTGGGAATTTGTTAGAAGTGAAAACTCGAACCAGACTCAGATCTAATGAATCAGAAACGCTGGGGATGGGCCAATCTGAGTTTCAACAAGTCCTTCAGGTGACTGTAACACATGTTCAAGTGTGAGATCCACTGACTTAGAGCACGTGGGCTGAATTCTCTGGATGCACTGAGGCGGCTTATGTGTAGGTAGACTACCAAAACCTCTCAATGATTAGTGCTCTTCTCATTTTCCTATTCTTGCCAGCCTTTTCATCACTTTATACCACAGATCATAATATACCATGCATTATGAAGGCAAAAATAGTCTACCCCACGCAAATTTTAAATATGGCTTTTAACGCCTATCAGAGGACAGCCTTGAAAATAGTGGTTCTCACAGTCAGATGAGATCGAGTGATGGGTATACAATATTAAATATTTTCTAGGAAGCTTTTTCAAAATTCACATGCCTCTTCCCTTATGACCCAGAATTTTAAATGCCTGGAAGGGGCCGAGAACTAAATTGAGAATTAAATAAATATTTAGAAAAAATTCCCCAAGTGTAATATTCTAACATTGATTCTCCTACCCCTACCCTATCTTCTACCTGAGAAATACTACTTCTAAAACTTGCTCTGTGTAAGGAAACTGGCTTGTTAGTGCCACACACACACAGCTCTTCTAGTAGCTTAGAGCGATGCTAAATGTAGCATGACTTCCAATAAAGACGAAGAGTGTCCTGAGTTGTAGCTACTGAGTTGCTATACCAAAACTTTAAAAATATGGACCCAATTTCACAGTGAGAAAAGAATAATCACTCTAGGGGAAACTTTCAGTATTTAGGGCCACTAGGGTATCATTTAGCCAGAAAGTAAATAGCGCCTCACTTTTAATATGAAAATTGAATTTCAGGAGAACTATTAAACACTTCAACTATATATACCATTCAAAGTATTAAAGAGCCATTAAAAAGATTTAAAAATATTCTAAAACCTAGTTAATGGTTCTACTTTCTAATAAAACATTAGAAAGATTCAGTCTTAGAATGAATAAGCGTAATTCTATCATACATAAAAGTAACCTTAATTTCCATACAAGCTCATTAATAGATTCCCCACGGTATCTATGTAGAGTTTGCCTAATAGTGTCTTGTGAGCACATTCTAAGCCACTACCTATATGGTCAGAGAAAGATGAAGAAAAAAGAAGAGCTTCAGATAGGCTCTCCTCTGCCTTCAGACACCTCCTTCTCTTCCTCTAACGGTTTACAGCTATTACAGTAACCCCAGGGCTCCCAGCCACAATACTTAATGACTCCTAGTCGGAGACTAGAGGTGTAGGAAACAGTTGAAATGGGTAAGTGAAATCTGGCTGAGTGGACTTATACAATGTTGGAACTGAAAAAGCCTCAAAGATCATTTAGTACTGTTTTCAAAATGCCTTTCCATAAGCTGACAATCTTAATTGTACGCAAATCTAGCATTTGATAAATTTGCTATTTCAAGAGAGTATTTCCACTCTACCAACACTAATGCACACATACTTAATACTCATTTTGGAGGCAAAGTTCCTTAATTAAGAGCTATAATACAGCAAAATAAGCACTTACCTTTATTTTCTTGCGATGTTTTATCTTTGGCACATTTTTATCAGCAGGTCGTACTATTTTATCTGCTTTAATCCATTCATCATATCTAAAATTGAAGGAAATTAACATAAATATAAAACACATACCACAGAAGGAACCATGCCATATTACAGAGAAACTTGTAAATAGAATCAGAACATTTCAGAACTGGAAAGGGCCTTGGAGGCCACCTAGTTCAACTTCCTGGTTCAAGAAATGAAGTTACCACGGCTCAAAGAGAGAGATGAAGTGACCTATCCAAGGACACAACGTCAGCTACTGGCTGCGCTAAGACTCAGCAAGGTCTCTGGACCCCTGGACTAGCGCGCACTCCTTGCTCCGCTGCCCCAATGAGAAACCAAGTCCGTGCAACAGCTATGAAGAAATCCCAGTATTTCCTATACTTTTTTGTATACTTTCTTGTGTTCGTAAGCAGCAAGTAGCCCATTTTTCCTAACCGTGTCAGGAAGCTATAAGGGGAAGCACAGCTCTGCCAAGCCTCCAGTGCTGAGACACTTCCTACGTGTGCAGGCAGCTGAGGGCCAACAGTCGTGATGGCCTCTCCACTCAGTGCTGGCAGTCTGCATGATTTTACAGGGTGCAAGTCACTACTGACTGCAATAAATCTACTTGTTTAAAGGGAAAAATAAAAGTTTATTTTCGTAAAAACTCAGCCAGAAAGAAGAAACATTAAAAACAAATTAACCTCTTTTTATGTTTGAAAGTTATCTACATTTATTCTGGAAAATGGGAAAACTCACTGACATTTTTAACTCAAGAAAATGAACAACTGAAAATGAGCTTTAAAATTAAAATGTCCTCATTACCAGAGGTATTAAGTGAAGTAATAAAGACCTTAAGTCAGGAAGCAAATGACCTGGGTCATTAGCTTATTAATAAATTACATTCTTGCTCTAGATAGGACTTGTATCTGTAACAAGTCCCAGGCAGAGCTATACTGCTGGTGCAAACCACAGGCTGCGGCAAAGCTGAGGGCTGAGCCGCACAATGGTTACGGCAGTGTCTGCTAGAAGCTGCTGAGGGCCACAGTGATAACTGGAGAGGACGAGGAAAGAATGGAATGAGTTCTAGAGAAGACTTTACATATCCTTGCTGACTAGTTATGTGGCCCTGGTCAAGACGTTCTCAACCTCAGACTTAGTTCGTTCTGTATAAGGACTACATTAAAAAGATAAAATAAAAAATAAGATTGCATATCACATGTGGCTCTTTGAGGATCAAATATATGATAAGTGCTTTGAAACAGTTTAAGTCAAATATTATTCTTCTACTAAACACACTCCTCTGGTATATATACTGGCACACTAGCACCTACCTGTACATTTATAGTAATTTTAATTTTCCCATTAATACTCAAAATTGCATGATGCTTGACAAGAAAGCAATTTAGTTCCTTCCAAAATTAGAGTGAAGGTGAAGAATGAACAGAAAATATATCTGCCCTCTACAAATTTGAATGTGAACTTTTAGAAGTTGCTCTTACTTGAATATAGTTATGGAAATCAGTGCTATGTACTTTAAGAAAAAACAAAACAAGCTTTCTATCTTCTTATGAGATAAACTAAAAACAGTTCATGATGGTTACACATAACATCAGCATAAGCTAAACGAAGATATGAGTTTTTTACCTTTCTTAACCAAAGACTACCTGTTGTACAATTAATTTTGTAATACCAGACATTTTGACTATCAGTAAGAGTACTATTCAATTCCACTTGGATTTTTGACATGAATTATTATATTTCAAATTTGGGTGAAACAGTGGCTTTCAATGCAAGAATATCACCAAGATATTGTAGCTTTGATGGAGCACCAAACACATCAAACAAGCAAAAAATACTTACTGTCCCCATAATTACAATGTTCACCGTGACAGAGAAAGATTTCTTTACAAGTCAGAGGTAATGTATTTTGCTTAAATTCTCTTAGGAACAAGGTATAAGGAACATATACATAAATAAAATAGTGGTTACTCCACATGGTACAGGCTGATGCTCACTGCCTAAGCTCCACTAGAGTATGGATACTATATGTTAACTATTTTCTCCTCCACCCAAACATAAACTAAGGATGGTATATAAGAGGACTGGTTATCAGAAGAACTTCAGTGAGTTTGGGGGTGGAAAGAGGGTTGAGCCAGGCAGGAAACAAAAAAGAAAGATTCTGGAATTAGAAGAAACAAACTATATACACTTCTAAAATACTTGAACAGCAGTAATTAAACACGATGGTCTTACTATTCTACGTAACAATTTTGTTTGAAAACTACTGAATGTTCTGTATGGTTTTAGGAGATTCCTTGGGAAATTCTTTAGATATGTTTCCTACTAGAGCAATTACACGGTAATGTATGGTTCTATAAGTATTAGCTAATATTTATACTGTGACTCCTTTATTATTTGCCTCTTTCTATTCTCCTTTCTCAGTGCTTTTTGTTTGTTCAGGCATTCCCTTGTTCTAATACTATTCTTTTAGATTTTTTTTCTTTTTTCAGCTAGATTTACGCTGCCTTTCATAAAATGTAATAACACAACGTTGTTATTGTTATTATAATTAATATCCTTCAGAACTAGAACATGCCTTAAAAATCTATCAAGAATTTATTTCACAGATTGAGAAACTCAAACCATGGAAGCAAACTCACGTTGCAAGCTACAGGCTTGCCAAAAACCACTACGTGAGGAGTTAGAGAAGAACGGGAAATGGACTGCCTGTTAAACAGTGTAATACTAGAATGATTACTACTAGGCAGGCCAGGTCCTGTTCAGAGTAAGCATACAGAAGAGTCCAGACCAGCAACTGAAAAAGCCTCGTTAAGAATGCACAGTATGAACCAATCCACGAGGAGGGAGACGGATGAAAACAATGCGTGAGAATTCTGGTTAAGGTAGCTTTTTCAAATTACAAATGCCTTTAACCAAACAGAGGTTGAGACCAGTGATGTAAACATTAACAGAAAAATTTCAAAATGTAATGAGGTTCCAAGTAGCACTTTAGTTGCCTGAAAATAGAGATAGCTATAACTGATCATTGTATATATTTTAAAAATAGGAAATGTTCTTTCCCTTTATGTAATTACTGATTACAGTACTATTCAGGAGTTCTATTCTCTTTTCTTTTCTTTTTTGTTTTTGGCTGCAAGGCATGTGGGATTCTAGTTCCCCAACCAGGGATCAAACATGCGCCCCCTGCACTGGAAGCATGGCATCTTGACCACTGGACCACCAAGGAAGTCCACGAGTTCTATTTTCTTTACAGAATACTTTCAAAGACCAGGAAGGAGAGAAACATAAATTCGTGTGGGAAAAAAGCAAAACGATACACCCCGAAAGGCAACATTTCCTACTGACACTAAATTATATAAGAAAGAGTTAGGTCAATTTAATTTTTATTTTACTAGTGCTTGTTAACTTAAGTAATATTAGTGGGTTAAGATCTCTGATTCCCTATCAAATACCAAGAATAAAGACTTGAATGAAGGGAATTTAGTTCAGAACTACAGAAAAAGCTGCCACTGATTCTGTTTATTCTATATAAACTTAAACTTTTTATATAGTCTATTTAATATACATTAAAAAGAGATTACAGCACATTTACTTTAGGCATAAGAAAATAGTCAAAGAAGATAGAAAATGGGAAAATTTAGTTCAAATTCAAATATCTTGGACACCACAGAAATCGAAATTACAGGGAAGTGGCAAACAGCAGAAAATTGCAGCTAAGAAATAGAAGACCATGAAATATTTCTCATTTCTCCTTGGGGCACCATACCAAGTACAGTATCCATTCATCCCTCAAAATACATTCTTAAAGAATATAAGAATTGGAGCTTCCCTGGTGGCGCAGTGGTTGACAGTCCGCCTGCCGATGCAGGGGACACAGGTTCGTGCCCTGGTCCGGGAAGATCGCACATGTTGCGGAGCGGCTGGGCCCGTGAGCCATGGCCGCTGGGCCTGCGCATCCGGAGCCTGTGCTCCGCAACGGGAGAGGCCACAACAGTGAGAGGCCCGCGTACCGCAAAAAAAAAAAAAAAAAAAAGAATACAAGAATTTAAAAAACTAAGTCAAATATAAATTTTTTGGTTTTAAAATGCTTCCATCCTCTCAAACATTCCCAAATACATGGACATGCTGTACCTCCCTCACAGTGGCTCTCCAATATTCTTGATTCAGCTTTAAGTACGACAAAGTGAATCAAGACATTGGAACGCATATTCTGATGGGGTCTCTCTACTGTGCAGGAACTACAAACAGCTATTTAGGGCAACAGGTATTCAAAGAAACCACGTTATTGTTAAATACCTAGATTTCTCCCCAAGGCTAGCAGGCCTATTGCTGTCAGCTCTCATGTTCTGTGATAATGTAGCTTGAAAACTAGGAGAGAAATTTAAGCTAAGTGGTTGGCCTACAAACAAAATGACCTGCAACTTTAATCCAAGCAATAGAGTTTTATGAGAATGTCTAAGGAAAACAAGGAAGTTTGGATTATTGATATAAACTATACTACCTTTAGTTGGACTTTAAATTTAGAAATTACGAACAGAAGAGAGTAATTGGCCTGTTTGTGACAAAAGGAAATACAGTTTGCCAGGGCACAAGGAAATTAAGATTACTAAATGCTTCCATTTAAAAACAAATATCAAAAAACAAAGAAAAACAAATATCGGGATAAATATTAACAAACACTGAGTTCGAAAATGAAGACTAAGTCTGTTAATGATTAGCCCATACTTTTTCAATTCAGTTATCAATAAATTCATTGTAATTAATGCGTGGAAGTCTAGACAAGTATCTTACCTGATATTTAAAGTACTAAGGAAAATATTTTCAAAGAATATACTGACTTATTTGAGAACAGTCTATTGAGATCATCTAACATTCAACTAACGGAATAAACATGAATGAACAGATGCATGAGCCACTCATTTAACTTCTAGCCGTCTGTTCCCTGACCTACCTAAAATGAAGAAGGTAGAACAGATGATCCCCCAAATTAAAAAATTATATGAAACTCCCAGACTAGAAGTCTACAGAAGGGCTTATTCACTCGACAAATACTTCTTAGGTACCTATCATGTGACAGGCTCTGCGCTAGGCACTGGGTAATAAATGCACCACAGCTCCTTATCGAGTTTACAATTTAACAGAGAGGACCACACTAATCAGTCATTACGTAAGTAATAATACAAACCTCTGAACCATTCGAACAAAGTAGCTACATAAATATTTGAAATTTTAATGTGTCGAATTAAAATATTTATACAAAGCTAAAAGGAACCATTCAGAGACCATTGCATACTTGCTCTCACCAGAGAAAAACAGAGTTCTAAAAAGACAACGTTTTGACTTTTTTTTGGATGTGCTGGCAAATCATCTAAGAAATCATTTAGCAACAATAAAAATGGAAAAGAACATTAGTCAACCAGACATAAGATACCAAAATGGTTACTGTGCCCACATCAGTTCAGATTTTGGTTCTGCTTAAACCTAACTAAACCACTTTCAAAGAAATATCATCAGCCATGTATTAATATAAACCCACACAATAATTACATGCAGAATAAGGATACCGTACAAATAATTTCATCAACAAAACTGAACTGACAAAATACTTAAAAACTCATTATTTAAAATATGCATACAGATTATAAAAGATAAAATCTAATAACTAACCGTTAATATAAGTGAAATATTAACATCATTTGTATGTTGTTTTCTGTAATGGAGAGACTCATTTCATAATTGCTGAACAATATGTATTTTATATCCTGCCTATCTATAGGCAAAAAACTTAATATATGTCATAAAACTAACTTAGCTTTTAAAAACCTCACATCTGAAGTGGAAATTTAGGCCCTCTTTAGCATGGAAAGGAATTCTTTCCCCCTTAATTGAGGAAGAATATAGGAGGGAAGAAATATGACATTGCAATAGAAAAAAAGACCAAGTCACGATGAAGAGCAGCACTAGTTATTATCAATTATAAACTTTATAAGCAATTTAATCAACATTTACCTACTTTATGAATTTTCTATAATAATCTCAATTTACATATTTATTTTTAATGTGAGAGAGTATCTAAAGCAAAATTTATAGAGACCTACTGACTACAGTTTAACGCTTTTAGTCATGTACTCAGGATAAAACAAAGATAAAAGCATCATATTATTGAAAAAATAAAATTCTAAGCATGCTATTAACATTTCATATTTCCACTCCATACAACACTGTTAAATCCACATCAAAGAAACAGGAATGGTGTTCATTGTAATAAAGAATATAATAGTAGGATGATAAAAACATGAATATTATAGCATCATCATATTAAAGATTTGACACAAACAGCCCAAGAGAAACGTACTGTGATTATATAGATCTGTTTTCCTAGAGAATTTAACTTTGTAAAATGAAACAAAGGTGTAGGTCTTCAGGCAGAGGTAGTATCAATATATAATGTTAAGAACACATCACAGAGCATTGTACCAGGCTTATAAAGACCACTGCAAATGGTTAACAACTCTGGCACTCATTGTATTTTGTGATGCAGATACTGACTTCTAAAAGTATCCCCAAAGTTTGTTTTATTAATATTTGATAAGCTTAGGGGATTAGTCTGTCTGTGCACATTTAGACAAACATACTGATGTAACTTGCCAATCTACAAAACTATGAAATGGAATAGGTCCAAGTTAATGCTTTACATTAAATGTACCTGTCAATCTACAAAAAGTACTAAATGGAACAGGCCCAGTTAAGTAAACACGCAGAGAGAGAACAAGAGAGAGAGAAAGGAAAAAAGGAAGAAGGAAAGAGAGAGAGGCCATTTGAGTGCAAAAATATATGAGTTTATTAATCTTCTTCACAAATGAAATTTTTATTTTCACTTGCACTGAAAAACTAACCAACTTGAAAGTCATTTTTTAAGTCCGCGTCCCCTGCATCGGCAGGCAGACTCTCAACCACTGCGCCACCAGGGAAGCCCCCGAAATTCATTTTTATGTTCCCCTTGTTCATTGCTTACAAGCTTTCGTTTAAATTCCTCTACATGTAGGACTGTCTGATACAAAGCATTTGCATGCTGTAAAAGAATTCTTCACATGAGCAGTAACATACAGTCCTTCGACTTCCCTAGTAGTTTTAAATTTTAATGCTTTATAGCATAAAGAGAAGTAAATAGGCTAGGAGACTGTGACATAAGGGTCTATGGAGACAAGAGTTTGGAGATGACAGTGAGGTATCAAGAAAAGAAGAATGGCACACAGGAGGAGCAGGAGTGTGCAAAGAGAATAGGAAGACTTGGTGAAAGAGATATGGGCAATGTTCCCTTTCTCCCCTTAAAACAGGCTGACAGATATTTCCTTGGAAACCATTGTCAAATGGCCTTCATTTATAGTTCTTTAACTTTCAACTATAAAAATAAAGCAGACAACTTCCTAGATAGAGTACCTTGCTTTCCTTTCTATCATTACCAGAATAATTATTTCAAAGCATACGAGTAGAACAACTTTGTACTCTCATCAATATTCCTAAGTCCAAAGGCATGTACAATGTAAGTATGGCAGGGAAGGAACAGGGAAATTAAGCTGAAAAAGTGACATAAAATTCTTCAAAGGAACAAAAGGAGACAGGGACTGGAAGAAAGGTCACAGGACACAAGCACTTCCAATCAGATTCATTCAAGTCTCTTACTCTCAATCCCATTTTGGCTACTAATTAGGAGTTGGGCTCTGTATATTACCCAAAGAGGTCATTTAAAAAATTGACTACCATAATCATATATAAAAATTAATTCAAGATGGACCAAAACCCTAAACATTAGAGTTAAAACTACAAAATTCTTGTAAGAAAACGGGGAAATTTTCATAACACTGGATTTGGCAATGTTTTCTAGGATACAACACAAAAAGCATGAGCAACAAAGAAAAAATAGATAAACTGGACTTTATCACAATTAAAAAGACACTATTAAGGGCGAAAGGACAATTCTGTGGGTTCACAGAATGCGAGAAAATATTTGCAAATGATATCTCTGATAAGGGATTAGTATACAGAATATATGAAGAACTCCTACAACTCTTTAACAACAACAAAAAACAACCAATTCAAAAATGGGCAAAGGGCGTGAATAGACATTTCCCCAAAAAAGATATACAAATATCATATAAAATTAAGTACATGAAAAGATGTTCAACATCACTCGTCATTAAGGAAATGCAAATGAAAACAACAATGAGATACCCAATAGATTAGCTATAAATAAACACTTTTTTAAAAACAGAAAATGACAAGTGTTGGCAAGGATATGGAGAAATTGGAACCCTAATACAATGCTGGTAAGAATGTAAAATGGTGTAGCCTCTGTGAAAAACAGTTTGTTCCTCAAAAAGTTAAGCAAAGAGTTACCATATGTAAAATGATACAGAAGAGGTTCCAGTGAGAAAACTAAGCCACATCTGTCCCAATTCCCCACTTGGCTCTATATTCCATAGGTACCACTTTTATATACAAGTCCCCTTTTTTAGATTTTGATTTCTGCTCTACATCCATTTTGTTGCCAGAAGGTCCAATCTAGTTCAATATTCGTTTAATAGTTACCATATGCCAGGCATGTGCAGAACATTCTAGATGTGGTAAGGGATATTAATGGAATGAATATGAAAACTGAGGGGTTTTTTTTTCATGTTATAAAATTAAATGCACTTCCGTAATGTGGTCCCAATATAAAAAGCTTAAAACAATGGAAAAAAATTTACCCACAGTCCTACATGGAAGTTATATTCTAGGAGGTCAAATCCCTTTGGCTCCAAAAAATAATTCAGAAAAATTCACTATCAGAAAAAGTGACTCAAATCAGGACTGGAAAATCAGGAACAGAATGTAAAATAAGTTAAAATGGATACCAGAAGAATAAAAGAAGAGAACAATTAGAAGGGAGAAAACACATAAAGATAAGAAATGACAGAATGACCGAGGGGTGGTTTTCAATTTGGGAAAAGTAGAAAAGGAAAATAAACCAGAAAAGTAGTTGCAGCTGCAGCAGCCGTAACCCACGTGAAAACTACCACAAAAGGAGCGGTCAGCTGGCTCAGGCACTAAGGTAAGGCAAGTAACAAGAGGTCAAGAAATAAGGGATGGAATCCGGCTAGATGGGGTCCCTGGTGACCGTTCTGGAGGCGTGGTGGAGGCGAAAGCCTTACTGGGTTGGGTTTACACAAAAAGAACAGGAGACAAACTGGATAACAAGTGTAAATAACTCTAATTGTTTTTGCTGGATGGAAGTGGAGCAAAGAAACAGCACAGTAGGGAAAGCAGGGGGAAGCTCAAATGAGATGAGAGAAATAACTGCAGGCCTACATGTGGATGGGAACGGTTTGGAACAGAGTGAGAAAATGAGAAAGAAGGGGAGAATTTCTGGGACCATAGCTCTGACTTAGGCAAGAAGGTACGGCAGTTGGAAGATGGGTTTTAGACAGTAGCATGCTTGTTCACCTAAGGCTAAAGATGAGAAGGCAGAAAACACGGCAGCAGATGTAGGTAAGAAGGTGATGTAGTGGAATTCTGTAGAAATTCTCTTATTTCAATTTTTCAATGAGGTCACCAGCTGAAAGTGAGGATGGGGGAAGAGTTCCTGGGGAGCTGAGGAGATAAGAAACCGTATGAAAAAAATTTTTTCTGTAACTATGTATGGTGATGGATGTTAATTAGATTTACTGTGGTGATCCTTCTGCAATGCATACAAATATCAAATCATTATGTTGCATACCTGAAACTAATATAATACTGCATGTTAATTATACCAATAAAAACTGTAATAATTACAAATTACTCTCAAAAAAATGAAATAGTCTGAGAAAGTAGAAAGGGCATGGAAGGAGGACATGTAGCGCCCACTTGAGGTTCACAGTCACGAATTTAAAATAAGACCACTCATTGTGGTGGTTTGCTTTCCTCCAGACAGGATCAGCTGCACAGGTGCAGGCAGGGAGTAGTAGCAGTGTTAGATTTCATCAGCCTTCTTGGGGTTTTGTCAAGCAGGTACTACAAAGCAACAACACAAGAGCAACAGAAGAACACGGGGGTTTAAAAAGAAAAAAAGATTCTAACAAATGACTGAAGAATGCGAGCAACATAACGAGAGGATGAGGGCAGGGGGGAGACGGGGGCTGTACATGCTGGAGAGGCTCTCCCCTCACCTGGACAATGAATTCCTTGCTAGGAACTATTTCTTTGTACCTTTAGTGCCAAGCACAGTATCCGGCTTATAGCTGTTGAACTTATGTTTGCCAAATAAAGGAAGATATTTGATAAAAAGCAGCTGAATGTTCACAAAAAATGGGATGAAACCCATTTGTTTGTGAAAGCTTTTTACTAGTTCCCACTCCACCCACTCCCTCCAAGGAGGAGCCAACTTGCTTAGAAAAATAAGGTATTTTTAAAATGAAATTCATTTTCACTTCATATAATATACTTAAGGATAATTCATCTTACTTTCAGTTTTCTATAACTTGTAACACGGACCAGAACTAACTGTTGTTAGTTATTTAAGAGCTTTACAGTTGAAATTTTAGTGTCTCTTTTCTTTTTCTTTTACTTAAGGGTGCCATTTAATGCAGTTGGGAATCTTCAATATTAAAAAAAGTTCTCTAATCAAACTCCAAACTCCTTGATTATGGAAAGCCAAAGTAGAAATGAATGGAGAAAAATAAACCAGCATCGATACATAATAAAATACTGATGTATTTTAAATCCCATGCCAAGTAGCCTAGATAGTTCCAACACACTTGGTTGTTTTACTGAACAAGGATAGCTGTTACTGAACAAGGATAAATCCAACACACTCAAGTTTATGGTCAGTGAATTTCAAAGTAACTTCATTTTCAAACGTCAATCTCATGTTTTATGGCATGACCTAGAAACTTGAGAGTGAAAAGGATCAATTAGCTAATGATACTAAAAACATCTATAAAATATTAACATCACTAAGAGAAATTAAAACAAATATAACAAAGAGCCTATGATTAAAAATTATTGAAGTATGACTATAATTTTTTAAATGTATGGAGATATATTTTTTAAAAGACTAAAAGACAACACACAACAGTATTAGTAGTGATCCTTTCTTTTATGTACTTTCTCATTTTTCTATATTGAATGCTACTTTTAGATGAGTTTTTAAAAATTCTGTAAAAAAGCATGTGGTGAACTAGTAAATGCTATAGCACTGGACAATCATTTTACATATGGCCACCATATATGAAAAATTCTGTAACAGTACTGTACCATTTATAAGTCATTATGTGGTTTAGGATCCAGAATTCTGGCTATTTCCCATAAATGTAATGTAAGTATGTAAAAATGTCTTTTTTCCCCATTGTAGTAAGTAAAAAAAAAAATTGGCCCAAATGCTATCTTGTGTAACAAAAAAATTAAGATTTTCAGTTGTGAAATAAGGGTATAAATGAAAATTAATGTAAAGGTTTAGACAGCACTTTAGAAAAAAAGGAAAAATGTAGAAATTACAAGAAAAACAGTATTTTTCTAAGAAAGATATTCTTATTTTCTTTAAGAAAAACCTGCTTGATGGAAAATGTTTCAGATCAAACAAAACTCAAACATCTCCATACAAAATTTCCAATATGCTGTTGTAATAAACAACTGCCAATGAAGATAAAACTATTTTTATGAAACTTCATGCATATATCTTCATTTCTAATTGCACATCTCAAGTGTAAACTCAGAGATCAAGCTGAAGATCCCCAAAATAATAGGAAAACAGTTGTAGAGCTGATGAGGATTTGCTGAGGTCCTCATTAGATTAGCTTCAGACATGAAGGAGGAGCAAAAATCATAATTATTGCTTATTCATCAATAAGACAGACTCTTTGGTTATTAATCCAGAGAGAAATAGGAATACTGTTATGTTGACTACAAGAAAATTAACTGCTTCATCTACTGAAGGACAATTGTTTTCTCTATGATGCTGGAGTCTGTAGAGATCCACCCTACAGGTCTTCATCAAGACGGTAAGTTTTCTTCTTTTGAACGTTCATACCATACAAACGTGTGAGTCGTCAGAAGTAGATGGCATCCTTCTCGTTAACACAAGCATGTCTTGTTGAACCAGGTCTTGTTTTTCTTTTCTATATTATTAAAAACTTGAATGCCTCAATTTAAAATCCTTCCTTACCCTACCCAACCCCCTATCAATTTCAAAGCTCAAGTAACTGAACATTCTTTTTACCCTCTAAAATCCAAGTGCTTCTAGGACAGGATTACGCTTTCCTTTAGTAAATCTTTTCTTAACAAAACAAAGTTGCATCTTAATTGCAGAATAATTTTATGAATGTCTCAATTCTTATATCTACTAAGCCCCTTCTGTTCATGAGATAATTAACAGAAAATAATCAAGCCCTCATTACAGTGAAATTTGAGAAGGCCTAAATTCTATCCATTTGTCACAGAATTTAAAGCATTTTATAAAGGCCACGAAGAGAACTGCCTCATTATATAAACTAGCAAAATAACCAGAAGAAAAGAACTGAAAAAAAGAGGTAAAAGATGATGCAGCTCAGATTATCTATCTTGTGGGCATTACTTAGTAATTATTAATTTTTGCTGATTCAATTTTTCCTTCCTAACTTTAAACTAACATATTCAACATTTACATTTACATCCTACGCCAAAGTGGAACTCCCTCTACATTTATATTTAATAAGATCATTTAGTAAAATCAAAACAAACATCAAAAACAGGAAAATACTCTGATAACAGCTCTGAGATCTCAAGTGTCTTCCTTTGAACATGATCATTAATAGCCAGCCCTTCAGGTGAGGAAAATCATGCACCACAGGGGCAGCGCAAGAACCAACAGCCAAAAGGATAAATTACACACGATGTTGAAAGAGGTATCTGGAAAGCTTATATTTCATCAGGACAATACTGATGATAGGCATTCTTAAAATCCAAAACTTTGTTAACCTTCTTCGCAAAAATAAGAAAGAAAAAGTCCCAAACAAAACTGCTAAACATTTCCCTATGACTTAAGTTGCTATTTTCTTCCAAGCTTCAGAATGGATCAGAATTGCACTTCTCCCTAATTAAGAAAGGTAATCAGAAGATCATGCTTCTAGATAGAGCTTCCTACTGCTGCAGAAGGACAACACAAATTGTACTTTTAAGAAACAGAGAGTGTACTTTTTTTAAGAAACAGAATTTGCGATGATGTTTTCTTAAAAGCTTCCCAAAGCACAGAATACAATTTAAATATAAAGTACGAGAACTGTATCCCTCCTTGAAGAAGACACTGGGTACACCGTGAAACTGCCACTGAAAACTTCGATGGTTACCTTTTCAAGGGCTACAACTCTATCACAGGCTACTTCAAATATATCAAACATTCCATAATAAACAAGGTTTTTCTTAAAAGATCAAAATGCTCAGATCCCAAAACTGGCTTGCCAACTTTGGATAAAATTCAAACATAAAATTTCTTTGGATAAACCAAAGCAAACTTGTACAAGAAGAAAATTCAGTCTCGCCTTTCAGTTCCCTAGGTGAGTAGCAGTCGGATCATGCACTCTGTTTCAGTCAAGCAGACTTGCTCATAACATTTCAACGATACTGTTTCCAACATAAAAATTAATTTCGGAGGCTTGTGAAAAAGGCTGTAACGCAAGAGCTGTTAATGAGGAGATAAGGCTTTCTTGAAATAGCTAAAGCTTCCTAAGAAATCACAACTTTAAAATCCCTGCCTACTAAAGGAAAGAAACAAGATTACAAAGAAGAGGTTACTGCAGCAAGGTGGCTGAAAATGCAAGAGAGCAAGAAGCCTGATAACTGGCTTGTAGACATCAAGAAGCTCAAAGCCCTTTTACCTTTTAAAGAAATTTTTCTATCATTTCACTAATAATGTTGCCTCTATTAATCTATATGCATAACATAAAAATCAGCTACATAGACTTCAGTTTTCCAGACACTAAGGATACCTCTGAACTACTGAAACCAACAAGTAGGAAGTCACTGAGCGAGGCACTTACTTGCCAAAACTACATGTTTTTTGTGTGGTATACTGTGCCCTCAATTAGAATACTAATAAATCTGTAATTCGTTAAGTATTAAAATAGGAAATTATTTTACAAGTGTTTTTAGGTAGTAATCACTAGCTAAAACTCAAGTTACCTCACATTCCATCCGCAGTAATGCACCAAGTAAAGGACCTCTCCACCTTCGACATCAGAATCTTTAATACTAGCTTCATACATTTTTTGATTTTTCCCTCGTCCATACCGCACTTGGACTTTCATGCCTGGTGGATAGCACTCAAACTCCTCTTCCGCACTGTTGTCATCCTCCTCTTCCTCCTCTTCCTCCTCCTCCTCCTCCTCTTCTGCTTCTTCATCATCTTCATCTTCCTCTTTATTCGTTTCATCTCTTGAAAGGTTTAAAAAATTGCAGTTAATAAAAGACACTTCATAAGCTTTTCAGTTCCAAACCACATAAAATGATAAAAAGCGTGGCTGTGATTGTTCCGGGAACAGCAGGTTCCAAGTGTATGATATTCTCTGAGTTTCAATTTAATATGAAAAACTAAAACTGTGCAGGATGACCATGGATGGTTACAGAAAGATACATTCAGAGAAAATGAAAATGGAAAAGTAGTGCATTAAAAGAAAATGTCCAACAGCCAGAAGAATAGAAGTTGTGTTGAATAGCAAGAAACTAGTAAGGTCGAATGTAACATTTTTCTCATGTTTTATTGTAAAAGTGTTTTACATCTCAGTTGACAAAAACAAAAATCATCACACCTTATAGCCATTTTCTGACTAAAAATTATTTTTCATTCAAGTATTTCCAACCTCAGGATGTTTAAACAAAACTTTTTACTAGCCAAATGGCTAGTCTTAATAACTTTAAAATAATTCCAACTAAATTTTCAAAAGTTATACTAAATGAAATATTACTTTACCTTTCACAGGAATATCCTACTAACTTCATATTACTATCCCATCAGGTTTTTTCTTTCTATTCTTCTAAACTTCAACACAATTTCTGCTCTCTTTAACACATATTTACTGCAAGTCCTCTTCTACCAATTCTCTCAACTTTAAAGTTCTGAAGAAATAGGTATATGAGAGGCCAATTCCAAATAATATGAAACTAAAAGTCATTTGCATTCTAGAAGCAGCAATGCAAACCATTCTGGTCTTTTCAATACCATGCACCTTCTAAAGCTGAGCATTCATATTCATTTTATATTAGCCACAAATCTGTATTCAACAAATTGGAGAAAATCTTAAATCATAAATCCTTCCAGGCACTAGATTTACCAAAAAAAAAAAAATAAATTTCAATAGGAAACTCTGGACTATATTTAGTTTTAATTTGCTCTGCAATATGTCTATACTTATTACAACAGTTTTCTCTCAAAAAGAATCCATCACTTTACAGCTGACAAATGAATAAATGTCATAAAACAGAACCACAAGACAACTTAAGTAATTAAGCTTTAAAAGTTAATGGCTATTAATATTTATATAAAAAGTCTTCCTCCACTGATAACTTTAGTTTTATATTCTTATATGCTAAAGTACCAAATGAGCCAATTTTCTCTGAAATACATCACAAAGTCTACAAAGAGCCTTAAGAATTAATCCTATTTTAAAGACTCATTTACAGTCAAATAAATAGGTACTTAAAAAATTAAATGAATCTAGCTGTAATCTGAGATAAAAAATATGAACTCTGTTACTGAAAATATATTAACATCTCTATAATGAAGAAAAAATTATTAGTAAGGCTAAAATATCTAAGAAATTATCAGAAAGGGTGTTACGGATGATAAACTATTATTAACAACTTTACGTAAATGATTTATATATACTATATAAGTAGTATACACATATAAAATTAAACCAGTTAAGACTTTTTTTTTGAAAGAACACTACTTGTTTAAATCATAAAAGTATATCCCTGCACATCAGGGAGAAAAGGAAGTGTATTCTGGTGGCTACAACAGAGACTGATTATGTACCAGAGATTTATCATGCACCTAAGAATCATCATAAAAGAGATAAAAAATATATGAGAGATAAAAAGTCGAAAATTTTTAAAACGAAAACTAACTCTAAACTGTATCTTACATTATATAATGCACTGAGCACAACTGGTAAATGCCAATGATAGCAAGCACAACCTGACTTAAAGTGGTAGCCAGGACAATCTTTTATTTAATCTGGAATAAAAACCTAATATTCCGTATTAATTTTAAAAAGCAGTCAAAAATTAAAAATTCTCATTTAATGTCAACCTCAGATGCAAAGCAAACAGGAATCACTCAACTAATACACTGAATTATAGAGAAGCAAACAACACAATTACTGGTTATCAGCCAAAGCAAATACTCTCCTCCTCCTCCTCTTAGTGGCAAAATCAGAGGTAAATGCACTAAACTAAACAGAGCACAGAATGCCAAGAAAGAGAGCCTTTCAAAGTATAAGATACAGCCAGTACACAGGTTAAAAAAATTAAGTTGATGTATATATTACACACACATACATACACACAAACACGCACGCATGCACGCCCCATTAGTTAGCTTTTAGAGAACTACAGTTTGGGAAACCAAATGTATCGACCAGGAACTTTTCATCCGAACTCACAAAGAAATATCAAATTTCCCAAGTTTGATGTCATATTCCTTATTTACAATGGAACAAATTAAAAACAAAAAAACTACTTAGGTTTATTAGTACCTATTATGGGCCAGGCGCTGAACCAGACATTTTACATAAACGAAATGATTTACTCCCCCACACCTGGACTACGAGGGAAGGACACTGAAAGTTCTCGGTAGCAGCTAATTACTTAGAGAAAGTTTATATACTAGAAAGATACTTATACATTAATTCTTTATAATTATAAAAGTTTCTATTGCACTTATCTAATAAAATTCAGAGATCAGTTTTGGACATTTCTAACCCGTAAAGCTTCTAAAGAACCCATAACGCTTCTAAAGCAGTCACAACAGGAAAATTTCAGTTTGTTGTATGATACATTTATAAATATCTGTGGTAAATAAAAAGGCCATATAGTTGAAAGATTTTTAAAAATCTGCAAAATATAGTTTATACCATAAAAGAAGCTGAAGTACCACCTTGAAAATTTAAGATAACTATTAGTAACAAAGAGAAAATACAGGCTAATCACAGGGCTTTCCACACAGTAGATGCTCTGGAAATGTCTACATATTTAAAAATTCAGCAAAAAGCTGAATCCTTACGAAATTTCTTAATAGTTAAAACAGTCTCCAAGTAGCAGCAAGAGTACTTCAAATATACATTTAACACACACGGAAATATAGCCACGTAAAATGAACAAACACTTATACTATATTCATCTAAACCCAGTTTTGTTTCGTTTTTTCATGTATATTTGCATGTTGCGGCCAAAATTTCAGAAGAAAACTAAAATGAGCAGAGATTTTAGGCAAAGAGCTGAATACTTACTAAGTTTCTTAATAGTTGAAATAATTCCCAATATCAATAAGGAGTACTTGAAATACACATTTGTACACACAGATATATATATTACAAAGTATAATAAACACCTTTTACTATATTCATCTAAGCATGGTTTTTCCTCTTCCCTGCTTGTCTGCATGCTGTGGCCAAATTTCGGAAAAATACGAAAATGATCAAAAAAATATTTGGTTGTACTTATTTAAAAGAACCACTAACAATGGGAATATTTAGGTTTTATAAACCTCAGACACAAAATCAGATGCCAAAGATCACCTATAAAATCCAGGGGTCCACTGTCAGTACAGAGATTACATTGCTAAATAATTCATTATCCCAAACTGACCAAAACAAGTAAATGCTACTATCACATAAAACACAACATAATAATTCTGGCTTTTTAAAAACTAATTACTAGCACTTTTCCATTCTTATTTTTTGCTTAAAAAATGGTTACAATTCTCAAAATCTAGAGCCAACATACCATCTACAAAACACTGGAGAAGGCCATCTTCCCAAATTTATATTATCTGGTTATCCGGCAGAGGTTAAAGCAGTAAGAAGTGCTTTTCTCTAGCTCAAAATTTCATAAATTTCCATGATGAGAGCAAGAATAATGGATCAAAAATATGATCTTTTGCTACAAATTTGCATTAGTAGGGTCTCTGAAGGAGGCAAATACTATTTACATAATAAATGCAAATTTAAATCACTCATTTATTTTGTCAAATTTAGATTCATACATACACACACACATACAAAGAGCAAATTATAAGAATTCATTCAGCCAAAATGCATCTTAACCAAAAACAAATTTCTTACCCAGATTTTGCTTTTTCTTCTTCAGCTTCTACCTTTACGCTGAGGGATTCATCTACCCCAGTTGTCTCATCATCTTTATCTTCCAGATTTTCATTTTCTTCTGTTTTTTTCACATTAACCTCTTTTTCCTGATCAGTCTGTGTAGGTATAGATTCTGATAAATTCTTTTTACTTCCCTAGAAAAAGATCAGAGGAACTATACCAACAAAAGTAAAAATTGTCAACCTCATTCCATTATCTAATTGTTAGCAAAAGGAGGTACCAACAATACTAACATTGAGAAAGTTATTTTAAGAAACTCCTAAAACACTAGGCTAAAATAGCTAACAGCTATTTTAAACACAAAAATAGCACTTAATGAAGAAAGTGCATGAACAATAAAGTATAAAATTATATAATAAATTAACCATGTAATCTTTACAGAGGATGTAGAAAATGCACCAAAGAAGGCAAAGGACTATCAACAGTATCCTATTTACCAGAGAGGGCTGAATATTTTCCTTTCTTTCAGTACCCTCTTCAGTAGGCTTTTCTTCTTTTGGTATTACATTCTCCTCCTCTTCAATCTTTATTTCTTTGATTTCTGGTTCATTTTCTTCCTTAACTTTTATTTCTTTTACATTTTCACACTCCTTACAAGGCTTGTTAACAACTTTCTCTGGCAATGCCATCTGAAATTCAATATTGGCCGACCTACAGTACTCCTCAAAACCATATAAGTATCTAGAAATATGAAAAGATGTTACATTTGAGAAAACATTTTGAAATGTTATTGTAGAGTTGTAGTTCTTAAAACATGTGTTCATTTCTCCTGTTTAAGTGCTCAGATATTGAGCTGTGTTAATATTCAAATTTATTCTAGTTTAGTTCTTCCCAATCTTTTTTACTCAAACAGAAACATTTTTCAAAGAAAAATAAATTCATTAAAAAAAGATGCTAAAAGTGAAAAGACAGTCATCCTCTTAAATGTAGTAATTGTAACAACAGTAGCTATTAGAAGAATTAGTAATAGCATCTATTTGTTGAGCACTTCTTATATGCCAGGCACTGGACCTCTGAGTGCATGTAAAATTTCATTAACTCATCAGAGTAATCCTATGAGGCGAATAGTATCATCTCATTTAAAAAAAAGATGAAATCGAGGCTTGAGAGAACAAATAAATGATCCAAGGGCACAAAAAGCAAATAACCGGCAGAACCAGGACTCGAACCTGGGTTTATTTGACTTTAAAACTTTGGCATTAAAAAAAAAAAAACAAAAAACTTTGGCATTTTAACTTCTACACATACTTTCCAAATTTACTTGGCCACAAAAACTTTCTTCACAGACACTCTCACAGATCTAGTATTCATGGAATACACTCTAGAAAATGCTATTATAGAGTGATTACTCTAGTAAAACTTTCTTGATTTCTTCTTAGAAGAAATTACTAGCCTCAGTTATAGGGTAAATTCCATCCTGCTTTCTAGGTAAAATATTGAATATAGCTATATCAAGTACACCTACTTACTTTTTATAAGCACATTTAACATTGTATCCTGCCGCTGAATTTAAGACAGGGATTCCAAGATCTTGGTAGACTTGTTTCCAAACAGCTCCACTTTCAATCTAACAGACAAAGTGAAATGAAAACTCCCAAATTAAAAGGTGGGAATGCGATAAAAGTTTGATAAATAATATGTGTGTGTGTGTGTGTGTGTGTGTGTGTGTGTGTATACACACGAATATTCCTATATTTCTTGGTTCCAGTCTCAAGGAATGAAAAATATCAATCTTGATAAATTCTAAATCAAAAATCTGGTTTACAACAACGTTTTCAAGTTAAGTTTTGGTATTCTAACAAATCTCAGAGAATTACAAATGTTGAAATACTAGGCCATCTGACTTTTTTTTTTTTTTGGCCACGTAGCACAGCATGCAGGATCCCACTTCCCCAACCAGAGATCGAACCCTTGCCCCCTGCAATGGAAGCACGGAGTCTTAACCACTGGACTGCCAAGCAGTCCCCATTTGACTTTTAAAGAAACCCTGCTATATATAATAAATAAGAAAACATCCACATTCCTAAATCAAAATCTTAATGAAAAGACAGAGAGAAAAAGTTTTAATGATGTATGATTTCCCATAAAATATATAAGCTAATAAATCAACGCAATTTTATGAATCTTAGTAATGCAGAATACTTTTTTTTCCTCCAGAAGAGTCGTAACTGGATGGGCACCATACATCATGGCAACCTTAAGATAATTTCTTCAGTTCAACGAAGATCTTCTGCATATATATGCAAATAATATGTTTTCTACATATATAAGGCACAGTGATAGAGATTAAGGATATAAAGAATATTAAGACAGATCCCTGCTCTCAATGACCTTATAGTCTAATGGAAAAGAGACAGCGAAAGAAAGAATTTCCACTAATATGGCTGTTTTATAACTCAGGTAGTTTATGAAAGTTTGACAAATTTAACAGTAAATCAGAAAGCTCATTTTTGAAAATTTTTAATTAAATTTAAATTTGGACTGAGGAAGCTAGCTGTTTCTAACTTGTACCCTCCATTTTCTTTTCCTTTTATTCTTAGGTTTTTATTAATAAACAATTTTAGATAATTTTTAGATGAGAAAACATGTATGAAAAACATGTTTCACTTTTGATTGTAATACTTACATTATCAAATCCTCCAAGTTTGTGTACAAGTCTGAATAACTTAAAGAGATTCAAATTTCGATATCCAAGTACAGGTCGCTTGTTAATGGGTGTGCCTATTAAAGGAAACACGAAATCTATTAGAACCATGATACATTTTTAACTTAAACTCTGAAAAGATTCAAACATTACCCCAAATATACATAGTGCAAAGTGTGTATATATGAGAAAAAAATCCCTTGTTAATCAAAAACATGATATCTACTACTTAAACCCATTTCATTAAAAAATTTTTTTCCTATATCATATTTTTGAAACCTTATTTATATGATTTCATTCAACTTTCATTCCCCTGATGAGCAAAAGAATAAATACTAAATGAAGCAAAATAAAATACCAACAAAAATTTTTAAAAATCAGGGTAACAAGGTTTGGTAGAACTGAAAAAAGTGTTGAGATAATTGATGGGCAACTGCGTCACAATGAGAGTTATCTTTATGATACTTCCTTTGTATTTTACTAATTTTCTACTATTCTAAAGAATAATTCTAGAATAAAGCTATAGTGTTGTTTATTCTAACATGTGAAAATGCAGAAGGACACTAAAACTATCAAACTGTTAGGATGTAGTAGAGAAAACAACAGGATAGAGATACACAACTTACTGCCCTTTCCAAAAAACATACGACTGGCATAATCACATTTTTCACTCTTTTCTAGTATTAGATTTTATTCGTTTTCTTCACTTTTTTATTTACCTTACACAAAAAAGCTTAAGAAATAGCCTGCCTTCTTAGGCCAAGCCTCCATTCATACAAATAAATAATATAGGAATCAAGGACATTTTATATTGAAGAATAAAAAGATACCCACATTGTAGTAGCCACTATGATTTATGAGAGCGAAAAGAAGACCAAGCCAGCTTCTACTCATCAACAATACAAAACTGGATTAAAAAAACATTAATTCACAGAGCACAGTAGCACTTTCAAGTATTATTCATTCATTTTGTCCTTCTCCTCAAGCTAGAAAGCTTTCTGCCTCTCACCACTCCTTTTCTAGCATCTTCCCAGGAAAGGAGAAACTATACTCTGAACAGCAGATAAGCAAGAGAGTAACAGGGCCATAGTTATTGGTGGACTAGGTCATCATTGCAAATTAAAAGTTATTGTTAGGTACCCATTCCTCTTTCCCCCAATGCTCATATTTCTTAAACCACAAAAGCAGATTTGATAAGTTAAGCCCAGGCTCACCTTGAGACTTGGTCACCTTTCTCTATGGATGGTTTAATTCTGTTCTTAGTTCTATGTGGCTGGGTTATAAGAAGACTTATAAGGCCCATCTTAGAATGTATGCTCGCTCTCTCTCTCACTCACTCACATACACAAACACATACACATGCAGGGAATAGCAAACAGTGATTTTAGAGAAGAGGCTTTTCTACAGGCATGTATGCAGGCTCAAATAAAATGGTACTCTGATACCCATTCTGCTACTGTTTCCTAGTGTAAGAGTTCTTTGGCGGGAGGGCGGTCCCATAAATGGGTGGGGGGACAGAATACAGGAATTTATGGGTCCATGGCCATAATATCCATCAAAATACTGTCAAATTCCACATTCCACTTCCTATGTGACAGACACCGTACTAGGATGCTGGTGACTGGAAATCAAAAAGATAGCCATGATTACCAGTGACATGCAGCTTAATAAACAGAATTCTTAGTTTAAGATATTAATTATCTGATACCTACATTAATGATGAATAAAAGAAAAAACACTCACCTCTATCTTCCATAAATTTGTACAACTGTTGAAGAAAGTTCTCCCTTTCCTCTGGAAATGGTTCTATTTCTTCCTAATTTTAGTCACAGAAGAACAGAATATTATTTTCCTCAGTTAAGCATTTTACTAACACAAGTAGATTTCCTACCAACAGCAAAGACTAATACTGGAATATTTCAAAGGCTTTTTACCAAATTAAAATTATTTCTTAACACTAAGCTATTCAAAACCAGAAAGCCTAGACATTTCATGCTTTACAGAGAAATATGTCCTAAAAGATTATCTCAATAGTGACAGTTCCAAATGTAAATGCTCATATAAGAAATGAGACCAGCAAAATGATTCATGAACTTTTTACCAGATCAGAGATCTAGTCCTTCATAGGACTAGGTCATAGGCTCAAGAAGACCTACTCTCACTTATATTAAATTGGGTCAGGGTTTACCATCAAAACTAACTCTATTATTGCTCCTCAAAGAACTGAACAAGTGTGGGTCCCATTAACTGCGACTACAATTATCCTTCATTATATATGGCCCCACTGTATAGTGCTTCGAGCTTATAAAATCAGTAAAGTGGGGAACAAACTTGATCTACAATACCTGAAGATTCAGACTTAGGGAAATCTTCAAGTAATAAAATAGTTCCCCGATTTATCAATTACAAGGGAGGGACTAGCTTCTTGCTGCTGTGGCCAGGGGCTGTGGCAGTAGGGAGCTGGTCCTGAAGCAACCTGCAAGGAGCAGGGTAGTAGGTGAGATGGAGGAACACATCAATTCAGTGACTATCAAGCCATTCAACAATATTTAATGAGCACCGGTAAGTGTAGGCACTATGCAAGGTGCTGAGTCAAATAAAAGAGAAAAAAGCGATGGCACCTGCCATTACAGAACATGATCAGGAGTAACTGCAGAGGAAGTGATTCAAAATATACACCTAGGCTTTACAGTTACTCTGGCTGAAACAAATGTACTACTAACAGTAAAAGTCAGGAGCATACTTTTCAACTGGTAGTCTAAATAAATCATTTTAATTTTAAAAATCATGAGGCTAAAGCCACTGTTTGAGTGAGATTTGCCTCTTTATTTTATAAGCTAGCAGAAAAAAGGAAGGAAGTTAAAACAACAAAAACTCATGTTGATAAACTATTGTGCTTGCTAATCGGGAAGAAAAGAATCAATGACAATTATTAGTTTGCTCAGGACGAATCTGTATTTCTCAACTTAAACATGGTCCACATACACTGGATTGTGGTATGGTAGTCACATGTAAGTCTAAGGAAATCTGTTTTCTAGATATTATCTTAAATGCCCCCAAGGTACAATATTTGACTTACATAAACTGTCAAATGTATTCCTGTTGCAACAAAATTTAAGTGAAGTTTGTATTTAACTTAAAAAAAAAGTTTAAACTGGAAACCAGATCTGCTTTTACAAAAACATTTGTAAAACATAAATCTAAGTGACAGAAGTTTTGGTAACTAATACTTACTGATCATCTGTTACACGTTACACACTATGACAGACAGAGTACAAGTAAGACAGAGTCCCTACCATTGATGAGCTTACAGATTAGTAGGAGAGAAAACAAATAGAAAAATAAATATATGTACATATCTATGTACACGTATATATGTAGGCAAAAATTTCTACAAGCAACAGTAGTAGTTTAGATTAGCAAATCGAGTGATTAACTTCTCCTAGGGTGAGGAAGGTGATAGTTCTCAGAGGGTTTCCCTTTACAGAGGGGACATGTCAGTAGGATTTAAAAAACCGAACAGGACTGTGTCAGGCTGACAGGGGGAGGGCACTGTAGGCAGAGGTATTGGTTTGTGCAGAGGTGAGTAGAAACGAGGTATGTAATTTGATGTTGCCGCAACATAATGTTCATAAGTAGAAGGGTAGGGAGTTAGTTCCCTGGCGGTCCAGTGGTTAGGACTCAGCACTTCTGTGGCCTGGGTTCAATCCCTGATCAGGGAACTAAGATCCCGCAAGATGCACCATGCAGCAACCCCCCCTCCCCGCCCCCAAAAAAGTAGGAGGGTATACCAAGAGAAGTGATATAAAAAAAGGCAGGGGTGGGACTACAAAGGGAGGTTCTAAAAGTGAAGCTTGATTTTCAGAGTGATAAGAAGCAACTGCAGAGGTTTTAAGCAAGGAACTGATGGCTCCGAGCATTTTAAATAGAAGGCAGTGGGGAAGGAGACTGAAGCCTGTGAAACTTTTACACGACACACCGTCATAGATCACTATATTATAAAACATAAACTCTAAAACAATCCTATTTCATTACTAGTTGCTTACTATAGTTAAATGGCAGAATTTTATAACTTACCTAAAATATTATATATTAACTTATCTTTGTTTCCTAAAAACATGAAATACAATTCACTTCATGGTCACGTATTGCAGCTTCACTATCTGCACCATTACCCCAATAACTTTGATAAAGTTGTCCAAGAAACCATTAAAGAGCACAGTGGTGCAATGTCACTAGTAATATTATGAGCATCTTTTCCCGGTACTTGTCATTGCTAGACCTAAAGTAACAGCTACAATAAAATATAAATTTAGCTCCTTGATCCATATAAATTGACAGATGTCTTATTTATGGTCTAATTAGAACTATCTACCCAACTGTATTAGATAAAGTCATATAAGATTCTCTGAATTAAAGAGATATTAATCTTTACTTTTTTTGCTATTTATTCCTTTAATACTAGATGGAAAACATATTTTATATTTTACTAGGTATTTTAATAAAATATGCAGATGTAAACATACTATGAGGTGACAGCTGTCTACATGATGGTAAAAAGCATATGAAAGTAGAGTTTTCCTATATTAGGTAGGGATTTCCTTAACCATCTGATAAACAAAAAGCACAGCAAGATTAACAAACTTTTTCCCTTTTTATTTTTTTAATTGAAGTATAGATGACATACAATATTATATTAATTTCAGGTGTACAACGTATTGATTTGACACATACATTATGGACTGAAGATTAAGAAATATTTTTGAGGTTACTGAGATAACTTTACTTAATATTTTTAATTTCACAAGACCATATTTCTGTTTTAAGGTAAGCAAGCAAACTACTTGATCATGATGAATATCAAAAGTACAACTGTATTATGAAATACTTCTAATGTTAAAAATATTTAAGTGATTAATGACTTTAGCCAAATCCCAACTCACCAAGGAAACATGTGTCCTTCATTTGAAAAGGCATCAACTATGTTCACTCACCTCCTCTTCACTGCTGTTGTCCTCCTTTGCTTTTTCATCATCTTCCTCCTCCTCTTCTTCCTCTGCTTCACTGCTAGAACTATCTTCTTTCAACTCAGTCTTCCAGTTAGCAGGAATAGTTCTACTTTTGTGAAACTCAAGTGCCTGATCAAAGGCTGGAAAGAGACCATAAACTATATCAACTGGAGAAATTAAGACAACTGATTTGTCTAAAAATACTAATAGGATAAAGAAATAAAAAACTATTGTGCTGCCACCACTGACATTTATGAAGTGTTTGCTATGAGCTAGGCGCTATGCTAACTGCTTTTCCATGCAGCAACTCATTTAATTTTAACAGTTTTAGGCATTAGGCACCCATTTTATAGATTACCCGTGTCCCCTGCCTCGGCAGGCGGACTCTCAACCGCTGCGCCACCAGGGAAGCCCAAAACTGCTGCCCTTTGAAGGTGACTTAGGTTCCAACAAAGACAAAAGGGGCAGTTTTCTTCTTTTAAATGAAAATTAGGAGTGTCTAGTAAAAAATACTTTAAGATAGGTAAATCTTTAATCGCTTTATCAAAAAAAAGAGATTATTAAACAGTATTATATACCAGGCACAGAGTCATTGTAGTAACACACAATACCTGAAAATATACTATAAATATGTCCTCTACATTTTTCGTTAAGCCTGAATTAAAATTATATTAACAATTAGCTTAAACTAAAATTAGCTAGTTATTCTCACTTTATAATAAATGGAAATAAATTCTAAACCATAAATTCTTGATGATTTTTAACCAGTCTACATAGCATATTATTTGACTCAGTGAACATGGGCAAAGAAAAAATAAACAGCTATTTACAATGCTAAAAATCAAGTAAGAGATGCAATTATCACGTATTCCTTAATAAAATATAACTACGGTTATAAGAAATGCCAAATCAAAATTACTTTGATCCCTGTTTCTACCATCCTCAGGAACTAATATTTTATTTACTAGGCAAAAGCCAGACTACAGTAACAGCTGATGATATTGTTCTTTCCCATTTTTAGACTATTGTCCCAATTATAAGCTAAAAAAAGAAAAAGAATACCTATGATAACAAAAGGCACATGGGTTTACAAAAGTATAAGTCGCATAGAACCAAATGTAACTTTAAAGACTTAAAAAAAATTTTAAGACCAAAAGAATATTTAATCCTCAGAAATACTTTTTACTTTTTTCTTTTTTGCCCATGCCACACAACTTGCAGGATCTTAGTTCCCCGACCAGGGATCAAACCCAGGCCCCAGCAATGAAAGCTCCAGAGTCCTAACCACTGGACCGCCAGGGAATTCCCCATCAGTTTTTAAATTAACTATAATTTGTTCCAAGATTATCCTTACCTTGTTTTAATACAGCATCAGGCTTTGGTGCAGTGTCACTAGTAATTTCATGGACATCCTTTCTTGGTACTGAAGTACTATATTATTTTTTTAATTTTAAAGGAAAAAACCCACAAAAATACAACAGAGATTAATTAAGAGTCCAATTACCTACCACAGAAAGATACTGAAGACATGGAAACACTGACATTTACAATGAAAATGATTGCATACAGGGTTGCAAGTCCCAAATAAAATGCTAGGCAGGATGTTAAAATATGTAATCATCTACAGAAGGACCCCACCTTAAGAGATGTTTTATAAACAACAAGGTATTCTCAAATATCAGAGGACTTAGCTAAATGCAATACTAAGAACACTGAAACACTGAAAATAATAAATTAAAGTGTCTGGATAGCAGAATGCATCAATCCAATAAAAAATAAGTTGAATAGCAAGAATTGGCCATCATCTTAGGATACGCACAAGAAATTACTAAATTTAAGACTGGAAGAACATGTACTATTTTATAATGTAAAATGTTCTTTTAACAATTTTTTTTTAAACTGAATTCTAGGTTCACAAGCAAACTTCTAACATATAATTTAAGGTTTTTCATGGAACTTAGCAACCGTAAGGAGGGGCTGGATGCAAGCAACTAGGAGAGGTTCATTCTATCATATACATCACATATTTCCTATTTTACACTAATAAATCATCATTCATCTTTTCTGCACTTGGTTTGTCTCAACCAACCCAGAAAAGCCTAAAAACTATTCCAAATACATTTTTCAGCCTGCTTTTTTGAACTTTTTATTTAAAAATTTCAAATATATACAAAAGTAGACAGGACAGTACAATGAACTCCCACATATCCGTTACCCAACTACAATAATCATTAACTCAGAGTCACTGTTTCATTTATACCCCTACCTACCTCCTCCCACCCCAACTGGATTATTCTGAAGCAAATCCCAGACATTATATAGTTTAATTTATAATATTTCATTACGGAGCTTTAAAAGAAAATTGTTAAAAATATAACCATATCATTATCACACATTTAAAAATTCACAGTAATTTCTTAATATCATCAAACCAGTATTCAATTTCAGTGTTCAGATTTCTCTGATTATCTCCATTTTGTGAAACTGAGTTTCATAGACTGTTTTTAAAAATCACATTTCAGAACTTGAAAACCCAAACACCAATCTTAAAGCATGATGATCCTCTTAAAGTATAGTCACCCAATAAGGCAAAATATAAAATACATGCATTTTCTAGTCACACAATTCTTCAAGAAAGAAAAAAACACAGTTTTTCAGTTCCAGAAAAGTTCTACATGAAAGGTCACTTTCTTAATACTTAACATACATTTATAGTAATTCATTTTAATCCTCAGCCTACTGCAGAAGTCGAATGTTACACAACAGGGTAACACTAACCCATTTAGACATAATTAAAAATGACAGAAAATCCTAATTAGACATTCAAAAACAATAAATATATCAATATCAATCAAGTATTAGATATGGTAGATATATCGAATTTTCCTCAATAAATCATCAGCTATTACATAGGCAAATACTGATAAATCAGACAGCACTTAGAGTCTGGTTTAGAAAAGACCAAATGAACAAGAAAAGACATATCATAAGACTACTATACTTAATGATAATATGAAAAATGACCATACTCTGAAACATCGTGTATGATGAGAAGGAAAAGCATAAGGTCATTGGAAATAACTAATTTATAATTTACCATCCCAATCTGGAAAAACAGCATATTTTTCATACCAAGCGAATTATACTTACAATTTGCCATCTTTGAAAGATCGAACAAGAATATTGTCTTTTTTCACAGCAATTTCATCACTACAATCAGGACAAACCACCTTTTAAAAAAAGTGTGAAACTATTATAACTAAAAGCACATTTATAGATAGTTATATAAGTATCAATTACTTAAATCCTTTTCAAAAATAGTTTCAGCTTAAAATTTAAAAACTAATTTTAGTTTGAGGGTAAACAGCTACACACACATGTGGGAACACACACACGTAATTTTAAGTTTATATCCTTCCCGCTCTCTGGATTAATCCACATTGTTTTCTTACACAGGCACAGTGTTGAGAGCAGAACTGTGGCTATGACTAGACTGAAGCTGTGGACAAAGTCTAGGCAGAAATAGAAAGCTGGAATGAGAGTAGCTCAGGGGTGGAAAAAGAGGGAGGGCTAGTCCTAACAAAGGGTCTGCAGCAGGGCTATGAGAACAGCAGGACCAAAATGGGATCAGATATCAGAACCTTAATCAGAGCAGTCTCTATCTTAAAAAAGACAGAGATGATGTTCCACTGATTACTTACATTTAAATATACACTTTAACACATGCTAAAATTTCTCCATACTACTACCCACTCTAAAAAGTAAGCATTTTAAACTGGGTACCTTCCTGGAGTCTGTATAAGATTTATTATGAACAAAATAAAGACTTATTTTATTTGAAGTCATCTCAACTATTACTTAAAGGATAAAGCATGCCTTCCCAAAGGTAATACTAATGTAAGACACCTATAAATTTTTATTATTTTAATCCCAAGATAGCCCACTAGACATACCAAGAACAATAGTATATTTACAGCTTTTAATGAAAAATGGGCTAAGTAAGTATGACAGATTTAAGGACTGTCTCATTAGCTCTGAAAAATGACACAATAGTACATAAAGGCATGTATTCTCACCACAGGTTTGAGAGGAGTGAGAAACAGGTAAGTTCTAGTTCAGTCTTTAAAAGGTTAACAATTTCCATAATTGTAACTGCACTGCATTAAGCATTGCTTAAATGTTGATGGCATTATGAAATAATTCACTCATGAAAGTCTTTTACATGAGTTAGCATCTACGAAAACTTTCCTATCATTTCAAAAAAGTCCAGAAGTAAGTACTTAATATCTGTTCATTCATTCATCCAGTCACTCTACAAATATTAACTATTTCATCAAGGTACCGTACTAGACCACAGAGGCCTAGTCAGTCACCGTTCCTCCCCACAATGAGCTTGTATTCTAGCTGGAAAGACAAGCACTAAACAAGTAAGTGTACATTTATTTAACTGCTATTGTGATAAGTCTTTATCTAGGTGGTCAGGAACCACTTTCTTGAGGACACAACATTTAAGCTCAGCTTTCTTTGAAAGCTGAGTAGAAACTGGCTTGACGAAGGATGTATGTGTGTACACGTGTGTACCACAGGGCTGCGCTGCAAGCAGAGGAAATGCGAAGGGTCTGACACAGCAAGCAGTGGAGCCCATTCCAGGAAGCAAAAGGTCAATGTAGCTAACTTTCTGCCTGGGCTGAATAAGTGAGGTAAACAGAGTTCAGATTTGTCAATCTTGTATGCCATGTTAATTCTGAGGATAAAATCTAAACTCTTCAAGGGAAGGATCCAAAGCAAGATAATGTCATAATAGAATTGCCTTTTAAAAAATTACTTTGACTGTCATAAAGAAAATGGACCAGAGAAGGACAAGAGTTGGAAGAGATGAAGCTACTGCAAATCTTCCAGGTGAGAGATGGTGACCTGGATGTAAAGTGGTGCTGATGGCAAATTAAAGGAACAAGAAATATTAGCGATAATTAGGGAAGTGGAGAGATGACAGAGAGATGACAGAGAGATGACAGAGAAATGCTTACATTTCTGCCTCATGCAAATGGTGTCATTCACAGGGAGAGGAAACAATGGAGAAGGGTCATGTTTGGGAATAAGGGAGGAGAGAATAAATTTAGCTTTAGGCTTATTAAATTTTGAGGTGAATTAAATTTTGAGGTGACTAAAGGGCAGCCAAGTGGAGATAATGATAGATAGATACCCAGGTCCAGAGCTCAGAGTAGGGGTCTGAACTCTAAGCTATAAACTTGGGAGTAAACAGTCTAAATATCAGGGCTCTAAAACTGTGAGCCAAAATCACACATTTTTTTCTTTCTCATGAGCTTAGGATTCTGAAAACCACACACGTGACAGCTCTGGCCAGTGCTGACGATGGCGTGTAAGTGGGTTCACTCTCCATTCTCTTACAGCAACTACAATCCACATTTTATCCCATTCACCCATGCATGTGATTTTCTTTGGTCCCTAAGACATTTCAGTTTATTATCTCTGCAACCAATGCTATCAAAGGGGATGAGATCACCCTAAAGAGAATACAATGTGATATATTCTGAACCTTGAATAACAACATTTAAAGCTTGGTTAGAGGAGAAACAGTGAAGGAAACTGAAAAAGAGGACTGCGTGAGTCAGGGAAGCTAAGATTTCCTCCCCTTAAAATGGGGGTAAATACCACTTATGTTTCAGCCTCAATTAGCATTAAATGAGACCATGTGCTTACATGAACAAGCTAGCACAGTGCCTGGCCAGGAGTGCTCAAAACATGGTGGCTATTAATAGTTCCTAGAAGTATGCAATTGTTCTCTAACATGATGTTACCAAGCAGTTGTTAAAATTTACTCAATTTATAAACACTAATTTTAAAAATAGAAATACAAATACTGTTTATGTGATTATGTCAAGATTGTTTGATTCAAAACACAATTTCTCACTCTAGTTGATAAAAATTATTTATCACTTTCCAAAAGATCTCAAATTTGTGGGGAGGATAATATGTATCACTAATGCTAAGATTTTTAAAATAATGATAAAATCATTGACTAAGCAGATTACTAACCTTTCAGTATTGTATACCTTTAAATATTTTTCTCATCATCAAGGAAACTATTTAGAAATTATGATGAGAGAATCTTAAATTAATACTGAAAATACTAAAGTGCAAATTTTAATGTTCCTTTTGTTTTAGAAAAAGACACACAAAGCTCTTTTAAAACATGTTTTCAAAAGAAATTCTTTCAAAGAATCTTAGTGCTTTAGGAAAAAAGAAATGATCACATACACTGACACTTCCGTTTTTAGCATGCCATTAACCCAAAGCTTGACAAGTTACTTAACCCTTCTAACACTCAGTTTCCTTATCTCTAAAATGAGGATAAATAATACATACATCATAATCAGCATAAAGACCTTAGCACAATCCTTACACATAACAGGCATCCAATAAATGTGTAATGGATAGATGGATATATGCAAAGGTAAAAAGGTACCATAAAGTATTTATACTTATTCAAATAATTGCCCTCATCAGTTTTAATTATAACTGTAAGAGTTGACAATTATTGGGCATTTATTTTGTGCAAAACACTGAACACTTGGGATAAAGAATACAAAATGTTTACCGAAAAGGATGAAAAACAGATATCATTTGTAGACAACAGTAGAAAACAAGATTCTGTTCTTCTTTTGCAGCCTTTTGCATGGTAGATTTAGAAGTTTTAAAAGTTTGCATGAGGAATTTTTCACCCAAAATTGAGCAGTGTAACATACCTAGCCTCTCAAATTATCATGGTTTTCATCCTTTCTCGGATGACTTCAGGAGTTCTTTGTACTCAGAAATAACTTTCAGAGTAATTTTGTGTGAACTGAATGATGCTAAAACCATTTCCCCATTTTGTACCTATGAAAAAACACTAGTAAGAAAATCAACCGTTTTCTTCATGAACTTATATAGTTGAAAATTAAACTCTTTCATACTGAAGTTACTCACCAATGCAGGAAACCACAGTGCTTTCTTTTTATCCAAACTAACGTAATCTACACATACAACTTTTCCTAGCAGCTCATCAATCTGTTTCCTATCATCCTCATCTTCATCACTGGAGGATGAAGAAGACTCTTCCTCTGGTCTAGGGAAAGAAAAAAAATGAAATATTTCTATTTATCTTCACAAAGAATAAGCACACCAAGCTGATGAATACAGGTATTCTAGAAATCTTACCCCATTTCCTACAACCTACAGAACGGCTAATTTAAATTTTTAAATAATTTTCTAAATTTCTAAAAAATAATAATAATTTTAAAAAGGTTATCATTAGAGGAAAGCAATCCATTTTCCTAAAAATCTTCTGGATTTATTTAGTGCTATTTTAAAACATTAAGGGAAAGATCAGAACAGAATAACACTGGTCCCCAAATTCTCAAAAAGCTAAAGGCTCCATATGAAGCATCCCAGTACTGCACTAAAATATACTAGATCCTCCTCTCAGATTAAAGGAATTTTGGAGATGGCAGTTTTACACTCCCAGGACAAAGCTAATTTTATTTATTTATTTATTTTGGCCATACCACACGGCTTACGGGATCTTCAGTTGCCCGACCAGGGAATTGAACCTGGGCCGCCACAGTGAGAGCACGGAGTCCTAAACTTTGGACTGCCAGGGAATTCCTCCAAAGCTAATTTTAAATAGGGGAAGGCAGATCTTTATTAATGGGGATCAGGCTGAGGAGAGGAAACACTCTGGTAAGAGATCACCATTGCTGTCTTTAATATCAAATATACACAAACTACATATTCATAAGATGCACAATATGGTTCTTTTGTATTATGTTAAAAACTCCTTGGGCTTCCCTGGTGGCGCAGTGGTTGGGAGTTCGCCTGCTGATGCAGGGTACACGGGTTCGTGCCCCGGTCCGGGAAGATCCCACATGCCGCGGAGCGGCTGGGCCCGTGAGCCATGGCCACTAATGGGAGAGGCCACAACAGTGAGAGGCCCCCGTACCGCAAAAAAAAAAAAAATTCCTTTCAGTTAAAATATAAATTGGACTATAAAATTAGTTTGCTGTCTTTAATATCAAATATACACAAACTACATATTCATAAGATGCACAATATGGTTCTTTTGTATTATGTTAAAAACTCCTTGGGCTTCCCTGGTGGCGCAGTGGTTGGGAGTTCGCCTGCTGATGCAGGGTACACGGGTTCGTGCCCCGGTCCGGGAAGATCCCACATGCCGCGGAGCGGCTGGGCCCGTGAGCCATGGCCACTAATGGGAGAGGCCACAACAGTGAGAGGCCCCCGTACCGCAAAAAAAAAAAAAAATTCCTTTCAGTTACACTGTATATTGGACTAGTAAGTTAGAAAAAAGAAAAAGGAACTATACAAAACCATCCATTTGATGTTAGAGGAAAGTATAGTAAAAAGGAAAACAAAAACAAAAAAAAATTCTGAATCTGGTTCCGAGAAAGCCCACAATTAGTGGTAAAGAAAACAGATTCTAGTAACTGTGATCAAAATGCCCACAATAACTGTAGTGACCTAAATGGGAAGGAAATCCAAAAAAGAGGGGACATATGTATACGTATAGCTGATTCACTTTGCTGTACAGTAGAAACACAACATTGTAAAGCAACTATATTCCAATAAAAATTAAATGGGCTTTATGAATCAAAAAAAAAATGCCCAGAATAAGTAATGATACTAAGAAAGCTGAATAAATAGACTGCAAGAGAATGAGAAAAATAATAAAATAAAAATGATATTTTATAAAATAAAACAGGATGACAATATAAATGTCATCCTTTTATATTTATATATTCCAATGTATTCCAATATATATTTATATATTCCGACGTAAATATAAAGGAAGCAAAACCTATTATAATACTATTAAACATTTTAGAGTGACAGGCGGAATATCACTATCTGATTTCAGTGATCACTCAATTAACCTAAAAATTGTCCCGTGATAAAAAAACAAAGCAGGGCTTCCCTGGTGGTGCAGTGGTTAAAAATCCACCTTCCAATGCAGGGGACACAGGTTCGAGCCCTGGTCCGGGAAGATCCCACATGCCGCAGAGCAACTAAGCCCGTGCACCACAACTACTGAGCCCACATGCCACAACTACTGAAGCCCGCATGCCTAGAGCCCACGCTCTGCAACAAGAGAAGCGCACCACAATGAGAAGCCCGCACACCGCAACGAAGAGTAGTCCCCGCTCGCTGCAACCAGAGAACAGTCCGCGCGCAGCAACCAAGACCCAACGCAGCCAAAAACAATAAATAAAATAAATCATTTTTTTAAAAAAAGCAAATCTTCAAAATTTGCTACTGAGTAGAACTACTGTACTTCAAATGGCACTTAAAGCAGTTTAACCCTGACCTAGAAAGTAGGTAGCAGGAAAAATCAACACACCTTCATATTAGCAGAGCATAAAACCTTACAAATTGGCACAAAGCTTGGGATAATAATGACAGACTTCACAAGTCTGATTTCTACTTGATTAGAAGAACTTCTCAAGGACAACACAACCAAATTTAAAACCATAATTACTGCTTTTTTCAAAGTAGTCACAGAAGACTCATTCAGCTGGGGTTTTATGGATACCCTTTCTGCCATTATCATTAGCAAGACAGAAAGTCACAATGTCACAAATAACATTAATCAAATTTGTAAAACATAGAAAGAGAAAACTGGGCCTTACTTGGCTAACAATGTCATCTGCAACAGTAATGAAAATCCTAATTTCTTTCATAAGACTTAACAAATGTGAAGACTTCACACACGATAAAGTTATATATATAAAAATGTAAACTGACTGGCTACATAAAACATCCATCCACTTCACATCATGTCCAGACTCCACTCCAAAACCACTCCCCACTCGTGGACTAGATTTCCTCCTCCCTCTCACCTACTCAAGCCTTTATTCCAGCAATGCTCGCGTCTCTCTCCTGTATCAATTTTTCTGCCTCTACTAGATTGAGTTCTACCAGTATAGTGTTATTTCTAAGAAAATGCTGTTACTTCTCCCACTTAAAAAAACAGAAGATCCCCTGGCCTCACTTTCTCCACCAACTACTCCTCCCCTTGGCAGAGAAACAGCCTAGAATGCTTTATCCCCAGACATTTGGAAACTTTTTCACCTCCTCTAAGTGTCTGTTCAAATGTCACCTCAATTACGTTACACTGATCACCTTATTCAAATTTATAACCTGCCCATCCCAATTCCCCCGCCCAACCTTACTCTTATTATTTCCACAGCACTTACAAATTTATCATACTACATAATTTACTTAATTCTTCTGTTTTTTTCTGTATTGTCCATCTCCCCGCATACGAGAGAATATAAGCTCTAAAGGCAGAGGGGTTTTTTTGGCTACACCGCAGGGAATGTGGGATCTCAGTTCCCCAACCAGATATCAAACCCATGCCCCCTGCAGTGGAAGCGCAGAGTCTTAACTCCTAGACCGCCAGGGAAGTGCCCTGGAGATTTTATAAATACCTGTTTTGTTCACTGATATATCCTAAGTACCTGAACAGTGCTTGGCACAGTTCAGATGCTCAATAAATATTTGTTGACTAAGTAAGTGAAGTGAATAGGTTTATTTCTTTTTACTGTGGTACTTCTGATTTCTATTTCTCCTGAAATCACAAAATGTATACAATCAGTATAATGTATACAACCAGTATTAACCATACCATTATACCTAAGGCTCCTTTTAACTTTACCTTTTAGTGGAGTTTAGCCAGGAAATTGTTTACATAAGACTAGTACTCAGTAAACTGATATACTAAAATAAATGAGCATCAGAAATACGTTAAGGGAGCAAAGATAGAACAAGCAGAGAGTCTGCTTGGTGTTTATTCCCCTCTGACACTGTTGCTTCTCTGGTACCAGGTATGTGTTCATAGAGCCACAACAAAATAATGTACTGTCTCTGAAATAATGTCTGATGATGCCACTGGAAACAAAGCTAATTACATGAGAACGTTTACTAAACAAACTAACAGCTAGACACTTAAAGCTGATCACACATCACTATTAACTGTAAATTAATTGTAAATCAAGTAAGAAGAACTTTAGACAAGACACTTGCCAAAGAATATCAAATAATGAGGTACAAATATAAAATTGAGCCAGAAACTGCAGAGGCTCAATCTCTGAAATGAAATTCGGACTTTAATGATCCTTATTCTTTCAAACAACTAACTCAGTTTCAAATTTTGTACAGTAGATTAAACATCTGTATTAGTATCAGGAAGACTGAACACGTGTAGCTTCTTAAGAGATTAAAACATACAGAACATAAGAACATGTACAGACTTAATAAAAGTGTTTTAATTTTTTCCCAATTTTTATCAAGAAGGAAACTAGAATCAAATTCTCATATCAGAATAAAGCAGTGAATAATATAAAGAACTTCTGGACTTAGATAGTGGTGCTGGTTGTAAAAATGTTGTGAATATACTAAAAAACACTGAACAGTGAATACTTTAAAAGGGTGAATTTTACATGTGAACTATACCTCAATAAAAAAAATTTTTTTAAAGGTCTGCAGACCTGTATACCAGGTACAAATCACTAGTTTATTGGGTAAATCTTAGCACTGTCACTGGGTAGAACCTGTACCCACAAATAATCTCTAAGAAATATCATTATAAGCCTTATTATGCTCTATCCTTTTTCTGAAGGATAACAGCAAGTAGACTGCTTTCCTACAATAGCAGTTACATATATACTTTTGCCAGGTTATTGGAAAAAACTTTTGAGGGAGAGGGGCACAAATACTTCTATAATTTCAAAATTCTATTCTTTAGGTAGAATCAAAGAAAACCTCTGCATACAATGTAAATTATAAGGGCAAAATTCACTCAGGTTATACATAATCAAAAGGATCAATAACTTGCTTTAATGATGATAATCTTTAAAAAATAAAATATCTGAATATATTAGGATTAAAAGCAGAATATAAATAAAACAATTAAAGGAAGGTATCAAAAATAATTTTGGGGGCTTCCCTGGTGGCGCAGTGGTTGAGAGTCCGCCTGCCGATGCAGGGGATACAGGTTCGTGCCCCGGTCCGGGAAGATCCCACATGCCGTGGAGCGGCTGGGCCCGTGAGCCATGGCCGCTGAGCCTGCGCGTCTGGAGCCTGTGCTCTGCAACGGGAGAGGCCACAACAGTGACAGGCCCGCGTACCACAAAAAAAAATAATAATTTTGGAATGGCTGGAGGCAGATTAACTGGTATGTATGTAGATTAACAGTTCTTAAAAGAAAACAAAGGTAGTGATATACCATTGCAACAGTGGAGTCTGGGGAATCCTGGGAAGAGATAACCTTATTTATCTTTGTACAAATTTTAAACGGCAATCAGAGAACCATAATGAAGACCTTTTTGAGTTGAGTAATGGAAGAGGAAATGAAGGTCAGATAAATGACCTTAAGATCCAGGTTCCAGACTTTGTTGCAGAAAATCACTCTGAAGAAAGGGGAGAAAGAACTTTGAGGAAGCGTAATTTAAGGAGGTGAGCACTTTAAACTGTGGTACTTGCCTGTGGCACTTACACACCAAGGCTTAAAGCACTAAGCATGAACATCATGGCGTCTGTTGGCAGTGAGAAAGAGCACAGTAGTGAGGCGGAAGGAACAGCAAGCAAAGTAAGACTGCAGATGGGCTGCGCTTCATTTCCAACACTAGTAATTCTCAACCTTTCGCCTGCCTTCATACTTTGCCCATGTACAACACAATCCCAACAGCAAATCTTTCATTACACACAGATTCTCAACAGGAAAATCACTAACTCAGAATGTTTGCTAGAGTCTTTAGAAAGCAAAGATAAACTTGCTCAGTGACAACTGCACGTTTTCTTCTCATATACAAGAAAGGGAGACTTCAGCAAAGAAACATAGCAGACATTATTTTAATAGACTATAATTTTCGGTCTTTTTTGGGGGGAGCCACACTGCACGGCTTGTGGGATCTTAGTTTCCCGACGAGGAACTGAACCTGGGCCCTTGGCATTGAGAGCATGGAGTCCTAACCACTGGACCACCAGGGAATTCCCGTTTGGTCCTTTTTGTAGACCATTCTATGTGAGATTCCATAAATTATCTTATTTAAAAAATTTTTTTACACTTCTGGATGACATCTGTAGAAAGGTAAAATATGTCTAAATATTAGATGCAATTTTTTTCAAAATTAAAAGAATTCTTGATTCAAACACTGTTTTCCCTATAATATTATATAATATACAATACAGGAATACTGTTTTTAAATTCATAAAATATAGCCCAAAACAGTCCTTCCTGTTGGACATAAGCACTAGTAAGCAGAATTTTTACATACTCACATATAAACACATTTTTACATGTAAATGAAATCATGTTACATACTAGTATTTCATTAAAGTTTTTCATTCAATACACGATGATGATATCCAGTACTTACATAGTGATTATTTACTACTTAAACCCTTTAAAGGACAGAATTCATTTCACCTTTGCAACAACTCTGAGAGACAGGGAATACTATTATCGCAATTTTACAGATGAGAAAATTGAAGCATGAAAAGACTAAGCATCCTGCCCAAGGTTACACAGCAAAGAAGTGGCAGAGGCAGGAGTCAAACCCATGCCATTTTGCTCCACTGTTCACACTCTTTTATTTCGGGGGGCGGGAGGATCGTGCGGCATTCTGGACCTTAGTTCCCTAACCAGGGATCGAACCTGTGCCCCCTACAGTGGAAGCACAGAGTCTTAACCACTGGACCACCAGGGAAGTCCCTACTGTTCACACTCTTAACTCAGCCACACTTTCACTCTCAAGAGCTGGAGAAGTGGAAAATCTTTGCCAATGAAATAAATTTACATTAAATACACCCACACCTCACTGTTCTGACATCATCAATCATAGTTAATTAAGTTGACTAGGGGCTTCCCTGGTGGCGCAGTGGTTAAGAATCCACCTGCCAAGGCAGGTGACACAGGTTCAAGCCCTGGTACAGGAAGATCCCACGCCACGGAGTAACTAAGCCCGTGCACCACAACTACTGAGCCTGCGCTCTAGAGTCCGTGAGCCACAACTACTGAGCCCGCCTGCCACAACTACTGAAGCCCACGTGCCTAGAGTCTGTGCTCCGCAACAAGAGAAGCCACCGCAATGAGAAGCCCGCGCACCACAACGAAGAGTAGCCCCCGCTCGCCGCAACTAGAGAAAGCCCACGCGCAGCGACAAAGACCCAATGTAGCCAAAAACAGTAAATAAATAAATAAATTTATATTAAAAAAAAGAGTTGACTATAAAGCTACGGGAAGACCCTAATGATCAATGGTAGATAAAATTTTAATTCACAATTGAAGTTATTTTCAGAGATGTCAAAAGATTTAACCTATAAGTGCTTCAGTGAATATTTTATGGCAATATAATAGCCCTCTGAAAAAACTGAAAACAATATTAGATCACAATAACATCTAGTAATCACAAGAGGACTCTTTCATACTAATAATGCCCTTACACATTTTTCATCTATTTTCCTTTCTGACTAGAAGACTCATATTTTCAAAGTTATACAAAGAAGAGTAAATAATAGTTACAACCTCAGTATCCTAAAAACAATCAAGTGACCAGCAAGTTACACTGCAAGTGAGAGACATTTGTCACCTATTAATTGAGAAAAACATTTTCTACAATATTCAGAGTTAAGTGAGAAAAAGAAATGCATGGCCCAAATCACTAGTAGGAAAATAAGTAATATTAAATATTTTTTCAATGCAAGGATTAGTCTTTTAATTTCCTCCCTCAAATGAGTCATTATTTATTTCCTGTTAAAACTCATTTGGAAAGTAACTGTAGTACTCTAAATAAAAAACAGTCAATCAACTGAGTGGGAAAAGGCCTATGGAACATGGGTGAGGTCAAGTCCTGGTCCCTTCCTTCCTGTGTTCCTTGGATTAGTTGCTGTCTCTGAGGCCAATTTCCCCAATTTTTAATAGGGATAAAAATAATACCTACCTTCATGAGTTCGCTGTAAGGCTGCAACTAAGCTATATGAGAGAGAGGGCTTACCCAATTTTTATCTCCAAAGCTTAGCCACTATTAGATTTAATACCTAACTCTATTACTTTGAATGAAAGCATTCACTTACATTACAAGTTTCAATAATTCAATTCAATATTTTTAATAGCTACTCTGACAATATTTGGCTCAGGCACATTAAATTTTTAAAAATTTTATCTGAGTGAAATATTCAAAATCGTTTTTAAACAATTTAACCTCTAACAGAATAAATTAAAAACTACATTCTCTTGCCCCATCCTCTCCCATTTTCTTCTGCTCTGTGGAAGCAACTGCTTTTAACTCTTTCAGCTCTGACAGTTAATACCTTATCTCTAAATAACAGTCCTATACCACTATTTCTATATTTATACATTTTAGACGTCATTGTATTGACTTCCCGTTGTTTTAAGGACTTAACTTTTACATTTAAGCAACCTCTCTACCCTCCATCCTATTACTATAGTGTTCTTTTCTTATATAATTTTGAGGGGAGAAACTAAACGCCTTTACTATCTTTTTCTCTATCTGTTATCATCATATCTTTAATTTCCCCCCAATGTTCCATCATACTAGATAACAAGTCCTCCCTTTAATAGAAACTTCCATTCCTCCATTCTGCATTCTACTGACCACTGGCATCTAGTGTTACTATTGAGAAGTCTGATGCCATTCTGCTTCTCACTCCTTTGCAATAAATTATTTTTTCTTCCTGAAACTGTTTGAAGATTGTTTCTTTCTCTCTGATGACTTGAAATTTCATGACTCTTTGATCCTGTGATCCTTTTTAATTTAAAGCCTTTTGGAGCCTAAGCACATTTCATTGAAAGTAATTTGTTAAATATGCAGAACATGTGGCACAACTGCAAGAAGACATAAAAATAAGTAAGATAGTTCGGCTGTTAGGAAGATTTAAATTACTAAGAAGGGAAAACAAACACGACAGTGATAATAATAGGTGAAATACTGTCTATGACATTAGATAAATGCAAAGGATTTAGAGGGCTCAGAGGAGAAAAAAAACATGTCTGTTTTTAAGGAAAGAGTGGGGAGGCACAAAATGGTTCACATAAATGTGGGAGCATTTCTGGTTAAGAACTGAAGAATGAGTGAGCCGGTGGCATGGAAGGGTGGCATTTAAGACAGAAACAGCATGAATAAAAAACATGACATCAGGAAAACAGAGGATGTATCATTCAGGAAATATTGACTAATTCCATTTTGACAATGACATCAAGATACGTGTAAGGAGAAATGGCAGGCAGATAAATAATATAGCTGTTAAAGTTGACTGAGCATGGAGAACCTCAAGCACCCATGCCAGAGAGTCTGAAAGTACTCTTCCATTCAGTTAGCATTTTGCAAGTTACAATTTAAAATTAATAACTACTAAAACAATACTGGAAGGAGAAATCAATTCAGGTTCAACTAACAGTTATGAAAATGGACTTACATATGATTAGATCTTCTTCCTCTATTTGTTTTCTTTCCTATGACTGGAGTGCCAAAATGTTCAGGGTTGGTGAGTGGGAGCTGGTCTAATGTCTGTGGGTAGGAACATAAACCCATCAAAAGTTATTACGTTGCAAGCTTTTTTTTTCTTTTTAAACCAAATCAGTTTAAGAATATGCTTAGATTTTGAGATTTAAAACTTCCCCTGAGGGAGACAAAAATACAACTTTCCTAAAGATAGAAAACTCTCATTTCAAAGATATTAGAATAAAGATGAATGAGCCCATGGCTGGAAAAAAAAAAGTGAAAAGAAATTTCGTTTTTCTCTCTAGATAATTTCATTATCTATTTAAGGATTGACAGACTCCTAAGAATGATTAAAATATAAAACAAATAAAACTCAGTGGAAACAACAGATTTGAGAGATAAGAAACCTATGTGCAAGTACCTAACCCCTAGGTTGGGCCAACTGCAGCTCAAATTTTTCTTTGCATATAGGGAATCCCAATCCACAAGATAGAATTCTTAGTAAGTAACAGAAACGAAATTATCAGGATAAGCATCAACTGCTTGAGAAAAGGGCTTCAGATATCCTATATTATGACTTTGCAAACATTTTCTGCAGTAAACCTTTCTCCCCCAACCCCTGACCCCACCACCCCCGTCCCTTGCGGCTTGCGGGATCTTAGTTCCCCAACCAGGAATCAAACCCGGGCCCCAGCAGTGAAAGCACCTAACCACTAGACGGCCTGGGAATTTCCCGCAAGAAACCTTTTTTGAAGAAAATGTAAAAATCAGTTTTTCTACAGTTAATATTTCATTTTCCCTTCCTTTTTAATCTGCAACATCCAATACTGTGCTTGGTATGAAGATAATAATCAACAAATGAACACTTCTTTCTTGTTATCAACTGGTAATTCATGTCGACCCTTTTATCCCTCACCCCATTCAAAAATAATGATTTCCAGGGAAGGAACTGGTTGTTGGTTAAAAGCAGAATGAAGAAAAAGGGATTCTGAAATCCCTTCGTTTCTCCATGTCAGAGACTTCTTGGATTTTTCATGCCATTATTTCCTGAAAAGGTTTATATATCTAAAAAGTTAAGGTATCAATCTGAAGATGCTATCCCAACTAATTCTCTGAATATCAATGTTGGTAATATTCTTACTTTTTCTGCATCTTAATGATTTTCCACAGTTACTATTCCTTTTATTCTTCCATCAGAACCTTTGCTATTGCAGATACTTTTATGAACACAAGGGGAACTAAAGAGCCCAGAAAAACTGTCAGAGTGGAAGTGAGGGTGAGGAACTACTTAGGATAAAGACTTCTCAAAGTTACAAACAAGAATGTTATGAAAGGGTGTCCATCAACTTAAAGATCAGATATCTAAATACAAACTAATGTTAATATTTAAAAGAAAAGTTTTAACTTTTATTTTTAAAACTGAGATAATTTTGTTGAAACAACGATGAACTAAAACATGAAAGGGGGAAGCATATTCATCTATTTTGCATAATTTGTTAGAATATATGTAAATATATTTAAGGTACATATAGATATCCAACAACAAAGGATACAGTATAGGAAAAAGGCAGTAACGATAGACAAAAATCGTAACTTTTATAGGGCTGAAAACCTAACCTTTCAAATTTAGTTTGTAAGTCAGGCATTTAAAAAATATTTGGAAGCAAAAGCTGGCCCAAATACAATAATATGCCAGACAAAACCTCTTCAGAAATGACCTGTCATTAACTCCTAATTATGCTTCCCAAGGGTGAAAATTTCCAAGTACTGTATTCGGTAAACAGGAAAAATAAATTAATTTGGCTTCACTTTCTGTCAAGCTAACAAAAGAACTAAATGCCCCTCCCCTAAAATTAAGGCTGCTCTCTTGAAAGCAGAGATTTCTATTAAGTACTGTGATTTCTATTTTAAGTATCTGCTAGTCATTTCACTTGATTTAGGAAAGAAAATATCCAGGATTTCTGAAGAGTTATCTAGGAATCACATATAGGAATTCTCAAATAAACCACAATCTCTCCCTAGTATGTCAAAAAGAATTAGAATAATAGGAAGCAATATCTCTGTCCCTGGCCCCAATCCTGGAAAGCAGGAACACCTTTATTACACATGACAGAAAAGAGTAAGGGGAGGGTAGGATTTGTCCTGTCTTAAACCAACAGAGCAGAGCCAGAGACTCCTGGCTATATCAAAGGCTCAAAGAAAATTCCACAGGGCTGGGGGAAACACGCCGATAGCCCTGTTACCTAAAATGGGCTGCAGGAAATACGGAGCTGGGATTTCATCTAAATTTTCTTCAGAGTTTTCAACTGCATGTAGTAAATGCACAGAGAGAATACCAGCTGATAAAACTACTTTTGGATAATATTCAAATTATGAATGCTCTATAGAAATACCCAAACACTCCAACAGATGTCAGGAAACAGGCAACATCCTCACTAAGCTGGTTATGGCTAGAACCAGTGATTTTGGTGCGGGAATTCAAACTGACTGACCCGCTTATCATCATCTCTTATCGTGAAAATTTTGAATTTAAGTCTTTGTTTAGGTATGAAGCTTATTAATGGGATTAGTGACCCCCAATACTGCCAAGTGTGATGTGGCTTTTCACTCAAAGGCCAAAGTTATTAGTAATAATAACAATTCTCTGAGCAAACTTCCAAAAAATTAAAACTGTTTTTTGAAAATAGCAGAAATATCAAATAAGGGAAAGAATATACATAGATGGTAGATTAAATATACTCCTGGCCATGTCTCCACAGCTCCTAGTACCCTTAAATTTTTATATTTTTGATTAATTAATGCTTTGTCTCCTTCAAAAGCAAAAAGAAGTTACCCAAGGATAAATTCCACATCTACTTAGCTTACCCATGTATTCCCAGTACCTAGCATAGCACGTGGCATATGGCAATGGGTAAGGAATAATATACCAGTATTCCAATACCCTCTAGCAAAACATACACCAGTATTCCAATACCCTCTAGCAAAACATGAAGTTCAACACATATAGTCACACACAGTAAAACCGATCCTTCCTGAAGTTAAAAAGGATACATTGAGCTACTTGCTCTTATTGCTTCAGCCTTTATACTACAACTGTCTTATGAACAATTCCAACTTAAAATTCTCCTGGCAAATACAAAATTAGTATCTTCGATATTTCTCTGGATTAAATACGTAAGACATATACCTTCACTTAGGTGAAAAAAATCAAGTCTTCAAGTCCCCATATTCATTAACCTACTATAATTATCACATGTTCTAACTAAGGGAAATGAAATTATTTCTAAGAATTACATAAACTCAGAATGAATTCTGTTACTTCATCAGTGTAAGAAGCCAAATTCACTGTACTTGTCCAAAGCTATATGTATTTCCTATATTTAAACCTTCACAATTAATTCATCAAATATTTACTGAAGGCTTTTGTGTAGAAAACACTACTGGGAAAAGGAAAGCCCATCAAGATGACAAAAACTTGGCTATTCCGCCAAAACAGCTTACATTTTATAGAAAAAATGATAAAAGTAACCAAAAAGACCATAAAATAAAAATAAGAGAAGTGGAAAAGTATCAAAGGATATAGAGATCAAATGTGGTTAGAGAGCTCATGAAAGACAGTCATGTAGGAGGAAGCCTTTCTCATGGCCTTGAAAAGAGCAGGGCTCAGCAGAAACCAAGAAAAGAAAGTATGAGCCATAATCTGGAAACACCAAGTAGTCTTATAAGTCAGAAGTACAGGGAAGTAGCAGAGTATGAGACTGAAAAGACAGGCCAGAATCATAATACAGAGAATCTGTCCCAAATTCTGAGTTGAAATCGGAATTCATTTACGGGAAGGGAAAATAACAAAAAAACATAAAATAAAGTCTAATAATTTAAAAGAAATATTAAAATTCCCCAAAAAACCACTGTTCTAAATAGTTACTAGAAAAAAGAAATCTTGGTTTGGCCACACTGTGCATTAATTAATATTCATAGGCTGGACTAGAGAATATAACGCTATTTGCAACAAATATGTCCATTTTTAAAATTCTGAATTGCAAGTTACTGATTTACAAAACTTTGTGAGCCCTCCACTCTTAGTAACTTAATAACATCTTTCAATTTTAGAGCATGATTTTGGTGCCAAAAAGTGCTGGTTTGAGAACCAGTTCTGTTCATCACTTTCATCAACTCTGAGTTGTAGATAAGCATTGTATCTCCCTCATAATGTTGTAAATGCAAGGATGTATGTAAAGCACTAAGCAAAGTCCCTGGCAAATATGAACACTTCATTTATTCATCCAGCTAATGTTTATTCAGTTCCTACTCTGTGCCAGTCACTGTTCTAGGAACTGGGAACAAACTGGTGAAAAAGACATACAAAATCTCTGCCACTGAGACACATTCTAGTGAGGAAGGCAGACAATACATAATTAAGCACATATACATATTTTGGTGGTGAGAATGATCTGGGCTATAAAGAAAACTAAACCAACCTTAAAGAGCTATGAGGAATGGAAGGGACTGTTTTAGAAAGGGCAGTCAGGCAAGCCTTCTTCAAGGAGAGGCTATAGTAAATGTCAGTGGTTGGCAGCAGGAGTAGCTAGGGATGGCTTGCAGTATCTACATAGCCTTTAATGATGATGGGGTTCAAGTAGATTACAAATGAGACATCTCTTTTCTACATTTACAAATTAAAGGACTCTATAAAAAAGTTGCCTAACGGTAATAAACAATCCCGTTGTTTTTTCTTCATGGACAAATGTTAAAATACATTTTTTTTAGACAAAAAATCCCACAGAGAACCTGGTACTCAAACACAAGGCCTTAAACAGGTTTCACAGACTACACTCTCATGCTGTTATGTATTAATGAATTTTCCTGATTAACAAGTAAGCTGCTTGAGTTGAGAAAGCAAAACTTTCCTGCCCCCGGTACTAAATACTAGGACATGTTCATTCGTTAAGTGATTACTTACTTCACTTTCGGCAAAATGCCTCTCTCCTTTCAGGCACAGTGAAGACCGTCTCAGTGTCTTCTCATCTCCATCATCAAAAACTGTGAGAAGAGGTAGAAATGGCAACTACTGAAGGGCTTTTCAAAGATTAACAAAATGACATAAATTATCATTTAACTTTCTCAGTGCAAACAGAGCTATTGTTTTAAAAGATTAGATCTGAAATTCAGTACACATTTTAAGTTTTGTAGCAAACAACTTCAAGTGTAGAGTATGTTTTCCAATTTCTAGGGAAAAAAATATATATACCTGTAATGAAAACATCTTTCCTGGAACAGAAAACATCAAATGAAAATAAGAAGTTAGCATTTCAGAAAGAAACCTTTTAAATGCTGATTAATCCTTCTCAATATGGTAAAGAAAAAGCAAATTTTCCTATTGGTAAATACTGACAAATTTACCTAATAAACAAAAAATAACAGTACAAGTTTATATATTCAGACTGCCCCTAAAAATTACCCTATTTTTATTATTTAAAGCAGTGTTTCTCAACCTCAGCACTACTAACATTTTGGACCAGATGGGGACTGTCATGGGGACCTGTGCACTGTGAGATATTTAACAGCATCCCTGGCCTCCAGCCACTAGATGCCAGTAGCACCCCCTTCCCAGTTGTGACAACCAAAAATGTCTCCAGATATTGTCAAATGTTCCCTGGGGGGCTAATTTGCTCTCACTTGAAAACTGCTTATTTAAAGTACTAAAATGTCCCAGAAAATCTGTTGTAAGTTTACATATATACAGAATAGATGTACACTTTATGATATAATAATCTTAGCATATACTACATTCCTCACAAATCACGGGAAGAGAGTACCTCTATTTTAAATAAAGTTACCAGGCCTTGATTTTATAAACAGAGGTTTTTGCCAAAAAAACAAAATTAGGCTCTTATATATAATGTGAGCTTTTACATCACAAGAGACTGGATAAATAACTCTTTGTACTTTTTAAAAATGTAGTAACTAAAATAGTCAATGATAAAAGTGTCAATCACACCTAATTATCAAACAGACTTAACAACACAGAACCGCTCACGGTCTTGTAACCTACACAAATGCAAATATATCCTTAGGCTTCAAAATCAAATTTTCCCTCTCCACCAGGTTTTTGTTCTCATATCACAAAACTTATCATTACTATTTGAAAGCTCCATCAAATTCTGACATCACCAAAGACATTTTACTAGATGTTTATTCTCATCTCTGAGATCATTAAACAGTAAGAATTTTTACCATTCAATAAATACTGGGATAATTACTCTGTTATCAATTTGGAAAAAAATAGTATTTGATCATATTTCAGAATGTTCAAAAAAAACTGTGGGTGAAATAAAAAGCTCTTTGTAAAACAAAAAATAGAACTTTAAATTGAAGAATACCTTGGAAGACAAATTTACAACACTGATGGAAGGAAAGCCTTCTTAAACAAGACTCAAACTAAAATGACAAAGGAAAAGGTGACCACAGGAAAATTGACTATGATTTGAAAATTGATAGCAGAGATAAGAGTAAAGCAATAGAAGAACACTGGCAACTGAAGTGGCAAAGGTTAACATTCCCTTTATACATTTAAATATATAAACTCATACCCTGAAAATAAGAAAACGATAACCTTCCCAAGAGGAAAAGGAGCGGACTGGGAAGACACTATAAACTGGCAATTCAAACGAGAGAAAATACAAATGAAATAATGTTCCTTTCAATAAACATATGAAAATATGTCCAATCTCACTACTCATCATGGGAGGAGCATATTAAAGCAAAACTGAGATACTATTTTGTGTCCAGATAGGCACAAATTTTAAAATATTACTAACATCACATTTGACAAGGGTTAGGACAACCACCACACTTATATACTGTTTATGGAAGTGTAAATTAACAGTCTTTTAGAAAAGCAGTTTTCATAACCTACTACAGCTTTAAAAGGCCATTTCCCTTCGAGCTATGCCTAGTTCTCAATGTACACACTAGGGAAATATTAGAATAATGTTCATGTACAAAAGACATTCAATCCAGCATTTATTACAACAGCAAGAAAACTGGCAACATCATGAGTAAGTAACTGGCGACATCCAATGCTATGAAACATAATATTGCAGTTAAAAAATGTCATCTGTTGCACAACATGAATATTATGAACACTACTGAAATGCACACTTAAAAATGGTTAAGATGAAAAAAAATTTCTCTAAGATACACTCTGAAGTGAAAAAAGCTAGAAATCCAATTGTATAATATACACACTAATTTCAAACTATATGTTATGTACATATTTATGAAATAAATTTTTTAAAGATCTCGAAAGATAAAAAAACATTAACAGTAATAACATGTACGGCAACTAGGGGAGGAAGTAAATCAAGAAAAATCGGTTTTATTTGTATTAGCGCTGAAAATATACTTTTCAAAGAAGATGCATTCCCTTACCTACAGTGTACCAACTTGCATCTGTTAATTTATTGATTACAGCTTCTTGATACGCACCATCAAGATTCTTCACTTCCACAATAGCTCCGACCTAAAGTGTCAAAAAAAAAAGTTAGGAAAACTTTAAGAAGATAAATGAACAAACTAAAAACTGGCTTTCTTTTTTTAAACTAATTGAGTGCATGATGGTGAAGAATAAAATCACTACTGATGTGATTTGTGTTAAGGTGCCAGCAATTATACTCACCAGTTTCTGCACCATCAGTGAAAATGTCAACATAGTGAAAAAGGCAAATAATATCTAAGTATTACTATCAAAATAGTTTTGCCCTTACAATCTCCCTGAAAGGGTCTTGGGAACCCTCACAGGTCTGGGGGTCCCTGTCTGTGAAACTGACTATCTTTGCCCCATATTACGACTCTTCTTTGAAGAAGGCTGGGGAAAAATTAACAAATAACTTTGAGGTTCTCCTTATGAGTTATAATGTACCAATAGTGACAGTCATTTGAAATATTTTCATCTCATCAAGAAAATGCTGATAATTTATATGGTTTATAAATTTATATGGTTTTTATAAGTACATCAAACTAAAACGCTTCTGTACAGCAAAGGAAATCATCAAAAATTTGAAAAAGCAACCTACTGAACGGGAGAAAATGTATTTGCAAATCACATATCTGATAAGGGGTTAAAAACCGAAAGATATAAAGAACTCATACAATGCAACAGCTAAAAAGGAATCAAACAATCCAATTGAGAAATGGACAGAGGTTCTCACACCATATATAAAAATAAACTCAAAATGGATTAAAAACCAGAAACCATAAAACTCCTAGAAGAAAACATAAGCAGAACACTCTCTGACATAAATCGTAGCAATGTTTTTTTGGATCTGTCTCCTAAGGCAAAGGAAACAAAAGCAAAAATAAACAAATGGGACTTAAACAATTAAACTTAAAAGCTTTTGCACAGCAAAGGAAACCATCAACAAAACAAAAAGAGAATCTATGGAATGGAAGAAATATTTGCAAATGATGCAACAGACAAGGTGTTAATATCCAAAATATATTATCTCCAAAATTAATATCAAAAAAGCAAAAAGTCCAATTTAAAAAATAGGGAGAAGACCTGAATAGACATTTTTCCAAAGAAATCATACAGATAGCAAACAGGTATATGGAAAAATGCTCAATATCACTAATCATCAGAGAAATGCAAATCAAACCCACAATGTGATATCTCCTGACACCTAATGAGAATGGCTTATTATCAAAAAGACAAGAATTAAAAGTGTTGGCCAGGATGCTGGAGAAAAGGAAACCCTCGTGCACTGCTGGTGGGAATGTAAATTGGTGCAGCCACTATGAAAAACAGTATGGAAGGTCTTCAAAAAATTAAAAATAGAACTACTGTATGATCCAGCAATTTCACTTCTGGGTATTTATCCAAAGGAAATGAAAACACTGATTTGAAAGGATATATGCGCCCCCAAGTTCACTGCAGCATAATTTACAATAGCAAAGATATGAAAACAATCTAAGTATCCATCGATGGATGAATGGATAAAGATATGTGTGTGTGTGTGTGTGCATGCAAGCGCGCGTGCGTATAATTCAGCCATAAAAAAGAATGAAATCTTGCCATTTGCAACGACATGGGTGGACCTTGAGGGCATTATGCTCAGTGAAATAAATCAGTAAGAAAAAGACAAATACCATACAATATCACATATACATGGAGTCTAAAACACAAAACAAACAAAAAACCAAGCTCATAGACATAGAGAACAGATTGGTGGTTGCCAGAGCTGGGAAGGAAGTGCAGGTGGACAAAATGGATGAAGGGGTCAAAAGCTACAAACTTCCAGTTATAAAATAAATAAGTCATGGAGATGTAATGTGCAGCATGGTGACTACAGTCAAGAACACTGTATTGCACGTCTGAAAGTACAGGGTAAGTCTTAAAGTCCTCGTCACAAGAAAAAAATTTTTTACAACCATGTATGGTGATGGATGTTAACTAGATTTAATGTGGTGATCCTTCTGCAATGCATACAAATATTGAACTATTATGTTGTATACCTGAAACTAATAATAATGTTATATGTCAATTACACCTCAATTAAAAATAAAATGTATATGGTCTTTGCAGTGATAACAAAAATAAACTTGTTCCAGAAGAGACTGTCAGCCTCACACAATGCCCAAAAGAGGGAAGGAAATGTTGCAGAATTAAAAGAACTTTTTTTTTTTTTTTTTTTTGTGGCCACGCCGTGCAGCACGTGGGATCCTAATTCCCCGACCAGGGATCGAACCCAGGACCCCCCTGCAGTGGAAGCACAGAGTCTGAACAACTGGACCACTAGGGACTACTGTCAATAAATACATAGTACATTTTTTTAAATTTAATACTCAAGTGGTCTAGTATTATTTTCATGTGAACTCACTGAAAATATATTGAGATCAAATGACTATCACTATGGGAAGTTTATTTCCTCTAGGAGAAACATAAATGCTAATACTTTCTATCAGCTGATGGAAAGCCACAAAGTACATTAGGGAACAATTCAAAATCTATATACAAAAAAAACCTCCATAGGCAAGAGAAATATTTTAACAATTTTGAGACCGAAATTTAATACACTTGCATACATCAAAATCAAAATGGTCCTAAGCCCTAATCAAAAACAAAGAAAATTTCAATAAATAAGAAAAACAAAACAAGAAAAATAAACCAACTATGCCACAATCAAAGAGGCTGGAGCAATAGGAGAGAAAGATGGCTTGAGGAAACAAAGTAATTGTCTTTCCTATCCCTTGCAACACTGAACATTTTTTGTAGTTGGTACCAGCTAGCCTGTGCCAGGTGAACAGGGCAGTCAGGTAGCGAAGAGCTACGCTGGTGTGCTTATGAGGCAAAAACACAAATAAGACATGGAGACGTGTGTGTTCTGATCATCCAGGGGGCACAATGCTTCAATGACAGGCTGTGCATCCATCAGAACTTGGTCTGCCATTACTGGCTGCAAGACTTCAGCCAGAGTACTTTACCTCCCACCTCCCTTCACGGTTTCCTCTTCTGTAAAGAGCTATTACGAAGGTTACATAAGATAATATGTGCAGAGGACTTAGCACAGTACTAGCACATACTAATAAGTGCTAAATAAATGGCGGTTAACATCAAATTATACATGTGCATGTTTTTGTCCTTTTGTCCCTACAAGTGATATACATGGGCACGTAAAATTAAAGATGGCACCTATAGGGACTTCCCTGGTGGCGCAGTGGTCAAGAATCTGCCTGCCAATGCACGGGACACAGGTTCGAGCCCTGGTCCGGGAAAATCCCACATGCTGCAGAGCAACTAAGCCCGGGCACCACAACTACTGAGCCCGTACTCTAGAGCTCACGAGCCACAACTACTGAAGCCCACATGCCTAGAGCCTGTGCTCCGCAACAAAGGAAGCCACCGCAATGAGAAGCCCGCGCACTGCAATGAAGAGTAGCCCCCGCTTGCCGCAATCAGAGAAAGCCTGCACACAGCAACGAAGACCCAACGCAGCCAAAAATAAAATAAATAAATTTGAAAAAAATGGCACCTATAAAACAGAAAGGGTGGAAAATAATTTTCACAAGGCAAGATTAAAAAAACTTACAAGTTTTAGTCCTCCATAGTGCCTACTATATATGCAAGGTACTAATGCCCTGGGGATCCAATTAAAAGTTTTTAAATCAACCACCAACAAAACCTGGCAGATACACACATCTATCTAGTTCTCTGGAAAGTACAGCTTCATTAGGAAAGGATTTTTCTGGCATCTACAAATGTCTCTTCAATTGTTAGCATTTCTTAAAATTCACCCAGCTAGGCCAATGTCCATTTCAGACATTCTAAAGGACCAAACAGCACACAGTGGCTACCCGCACATTCCCTTTAGCTTGCTCACTAGTGGAAAGTAAAGCAGCACTAATTTCACTGGCCAATGAAAACTACTGCAAAGAAATGAAACTATCTGTATATATGAACATATTCATCACTTATAACTGCCTGATGACCCTTTAACAATTTCATATGCCAGTAGTTGCTTCAAAGAATTAAAAGCTCTGAGGATTTGTTTTGTTTTGTTTTCTCAATTTTCACATCATCATGGAACTTACATCACCTGATCCCTACCACCTATTATTTCCGGAAATTGTACCTTTTAATAAATGAAACATGGTGAGACCAAAACAGATGAGTAAATAAAAAGCAATCAGTTTTTCCTTGATGTTCATTTCACTTCTGAACACAGGTTTTACTGTCATGTAGGTTTTATTGAACACTAAGTCTGCTTTTTTTCTATTAGTCTATTCAGAGAGAATTACATATTTATCAACTCAATAACAGAGTAACCAATGAATTTTTTAAAAGACTGAGATAATTATTGTTTCCCACTGAAGCATTAGAAGTAATAATGAATAAATAAATGAATTACCTTTAGTGGGCCTTTTATGTGGTCATCCTGAACTTCCACTGTTGAAGAATCATGTCTAAATGTTACCTAAAGATTATAAATTTAATTAGCCACCAAAAAAGAAAAAAAAGCAACACAAGCTCGTTAATGCATGAATTCATTTTTACTATGACTAAACAAACGGCTGCCTAGTTTATACAATATCTCAATCCCTAAGTAGATTAACTGAAAATTTTATTATTTAACAGACAACTTCCCAGACTAATTTACTTGATGATTTACATATCATATTTTATTCAATACTATTAGTTGTGAGTTTAATTGTATAATTTCTTTTCCTACAAATGAGGAAAAAAGAGGTGGCAATCTTAGGGTATTAGGTACTCTACCATTTTGCGAAGGCCTCGCTTAGTAATAAGCAGTAGCAAAAAACACTTACTGACAGCCAAGTATCAGGCTCAAGCATCAAACATATTAATCTTCACAACAACCATTTTAGGTAGGTATGATTATTCCCATTTTGTTGATAAGAAAACTGAGGAACAGAAAGTGTAAGTAACTGGTCCAAGATCATAGAACTAGTACCATGGTGGACCTGAGATGCAAACTCAGGCCAACTAGATCCAGAACTTTACTGTACTCTCCCTCTGTATCAGTATAGAAATCAGAGAATGGGAAACCAGATGTGAGGTAAGTTAAAATAAAGGGATTGAGTTTAAATATTTAATTAGTTGGTAAAAAACAAAACAGCTTCCAGTACTCAGTAGAGAAAAGGTTGTTTTCCTTATACAAAGCAAGAGTTCTTACAGGGATTGAACCATTAATGTGGTCTTATCTGATATGTGTGGTAATCAACTTAGGTAAAACGGTCACAAACCAGCTATGAAAGGAGATGTCCTGTACTCACAGCATCCCAGGTATTTCTGTCTCACACAACACACTACTACGCTTTATTTAAATTATGTGTTTAGATATCTGTGTCATTCACTAGGCTGTAAGCCACTTAAGAATGGAGACCAAGTCTTAATATTAGAGTTTCAATACCTGATATCGTGCTTGGCATGTAGTAAATGCTCAATAAATGAAAACTGATGGGGAAGGAGTGTTGTTCTTCTTCCCCAGAAAAATGTATTAACTCTGAATCATAAACTAATTAAACTGATATAGAAATATACTACCTTATCAGTTGAGAAAAATCATTAGCTTTGAATTATAAAAAGATTTTTAGAGCAGCCCAAAAAACTAACAACAAATTTTAGATAGCCACTACTTATAAGACACAAGGCACAAGGTACTGGCTGGCACTCTGTGCCATCAGCAGAAGCAGTATAGACTGTTCTCTTCCTTTCAATGACAGCAAGAAATGGCAGGACTGCTATGTGTCATTTTGCTGGTTCATTCATTACAGAGACACCAGCTGAGATTATAAATCACAGCTAAAATCCAGTGAAGCATGGGTCCTGGAGTAAGACTGCTCCTGCCCAAAGGAACACCGTTTCTAACCAGCACAAAAGTGTTATCTGTAGGCCAAGCTCTGCTAAGGAGGGTCTCTACCAGCAGGGAGAGATTTTTGTCTAATTCATGTTAAGGTGTTACATGTGCTAGCAGTAGCTCTGTCTGAAAGAGTGAGAAAACTGATAAAAAGCTTTCTCTTCATCTCTAAGATAGTAATGGCAAAAAATGAGTGCTCAGGGAACACCGCTATATGAAGTCAGGAACAGGAAAGGCCACTATAAGAGCTCATGCGCACCAAGCATGTGAAAACTAAGGACAGGGTCGGGGGGCTTCCCTGGTGGCGCAGTGGTTGTGAGTCCGCCTGCAGATGCAGGAGGCACGGGTTCGTGCCCCGATCTGGGAAGATCCCACGTGCCGCGGAGCGGCTGGGCCTGTGAGCCATGGCCACTGAGCCTGCGCGTCCGGAGCCTGTGCTCCTCAACGGGAGAGGCCACAGCAGTGAGGGGCCCGCGTACCGAAAAAAAAAAAAAAAGACAGGGTTGGGGGCTAAGAACAGCATCCTACAGGCTTATGGTTAATTTAAAGGCCTTATCACAATGGTTCTTAACTGGCAGTGTAAATTAGAATCACCCAGGAAGCTTTTATCAACATATCCATGCATAAGGAAGGAACCTAAGCATACAAGCATGGAAGAAGCTCCAGAAAAAACTCTGACACGCTCCCCTGAGGTACAAAATCTCTACGGCCTGTTTAACCAATGATGTTCAAACCAGTATTTTACGGGGTATCTGCTAATGTGGATTATAAACCCCTTGAAAATAGAGATTGGGTTATTCTCATATCCCCATCCTCCTTCCCTCCTGCAGTTTGCCACTCAATAAATAATTAACAGTTATTAGGAAGATTTTTCAAGAAAAGTAGAGGATAAAGAAGCAATAACTAGATCTACCATCATCAATTATAAATCACATCTCAATTTCATGGTTAAAATGGGGGGCGAGTCTTAAAACTGATGTACTATGGTAATTCCCATTCTGCCACTAATTTGCCATAATGGCCTTGGAGAAATCACTAACCCTTTACTGAGCCTCATTTTTCTTACAATAAAATTAAGGAATTAAACTACATGACTTCTAAGGTCCTTTCCAGCTCTGAAAGGCTAACAATACAAACAATACCAAGTCTGTAGTGAAATGGCATTCAAAATACCAACTGTGATCATCTAACTTCATTCCAATTGGAATAAAATCACAAGTAATGCTTTGTTTTCAGGTATTTTTACAATCATTACTCCTAGAAACTAAAAACTCATCTTGCAGAAGAAAAAAATTCTTAAATATACTTACCAGTAAAAGTTTAAGCGTCAAATACTAAACATATAATTTAGAAGATCTACATATACTGTACCTTGACTTTGACAAGTCTTTTCGCTGTCTTGATCTTGGCTTCACAAAAGGCTCCTCTGTATTTAGCACTCACATCAGTGCCCACTGTCAAATAGGGAGGTTCATCAAGGGCCTAAAAATGCAAACAAAAATAATTAGGTTTAAACTTTCTAGATCTTTCCCAAAATCAGACCTCAGAATGGCAGATCTAATCCTGTTACAGCGATAAAAGTTGTAATAGATGAATGTATTGTTAACAAAAACAATCTATACAATACTCTAACTTAAAAATAAGTAAAATACATATCATAAAGCCTATTTAAATGTACTAAAATGTACATCTATAAAAGATAAAGGCATCTTTTTTCTCTATATAAAATACATATGATCCAAGTATATCATTCCATCCACCCCTCCATCTACCCATTCATTCAAAATTTTTTATTAAATGACCACTGAAAGAAAAGGCAGATCCTTAAAACTCAGTCTAAGAAAATTTCTTTTAATATCTAGGCTGTATCTTGGCAGCCACCCAAATTCACATTAGCTTTGTTATATCCCTATCTAGACAATGCTAAGGTAGAACAGCATAAAAGGGGTGGGGGAAACCCACATGCATTCAAACTACTGGTGAAAACTACATGAAGAAATCCAGTCTGAAAAATCTGAAGTAAAAACTCAGCCAAAATGTCTCAACTGCTTTGGCATGAGTTCACTGTTCACTTCCTGTCTACAATAAATATTATTTTAAGTCTCCTCACTTGTGATTTAATTTTTAATAGTCCTAATCTAGCTGCTCTTTTTATAATCAGGTACTTTTCTGCACAGGATCTATATTTCTAAGGAGTTCTACTTATATTAATCAATTCTATAGCCAAAGAAAGATTATGTAAGTAACTTTTCCCAAAGTGTTTTACAAGAAATACTAATATTCCAAGATGCTCCACCAGAAAGAAAAAGAGTTGGGAGTTTGGGAAAAGCAGTTCATTGAATGAATTCCTACTCTGCCTCATCATTTCCCAATCTATTTGTCCAAAGAACCTTTTTTATTTTTTAAAACTTTTAAATAGATTTTATTTTATTTATTTATTTATGGCTGCATTGGGTCTTCGTCGCTGCACGGAGGCTTTCTCTAGTTGCCGTGAGCGGGGTCTACTCTTCACTATGGTACGCGGGCCTCTCATTGAGATGGCTTCTTCTGTCGCGGAGCACAGGCTCTAGGCGCGTGGGCTTCAGCAGTTGTGGCTCGCAGGCTCTAGAGCACAGGCTCAGTAGTTGTGGCACACAGGTTTAGTTGCTCCGTGGCATGTGGAATCCTCCCGGACCAGGGATCAAACCCGTGTCCCCTGCATCAGCAGGCAGACTCCTAACCCCTGTGCCACCAAGGAAGCCCCCAAAGAACGTTTCTTAAATTAACATCTGTTAACATCCTGCAGAAATTCCACAGACCATAAGGTGGAAAAATGCTGTTATACAGCAATAAATAATGAATATATCAATTTCATTTGGATCTTAAAATAAATTCATCCCTAATAGTTGTGGCTAATACACGTAGAAGAGATTTATCTCAAAAAAAAATTCTAATGCTATAACAAAAGTGACCATAAATATGTCAAACAATTTTAATCACTTTTTGAAAGGTGGAGAGGTATCATAAACCAAAACAAGGGTGCTACAACTAGAAATATCAGGTCACCCTCCTTAATGGCCGTTTGCCTCACATTCTATGTATTTCATGAACAGTATTAAAAAAAAACCCTCAAAACATATCAAGTATATGATTTCTTAAATCTACTTAGGAAAATGCCTATATTTCAATTTATTTATGCCATAACAGAAGTGTAACCTCATAGAAAGATAATCATTTCTGCATTATTACTTTTAAAATCTGTTGCTATAACTACGATTTGATAACTTTGCACTGCTCTTGCACCTAAAGTTAATAAATGCATTTCTACTTTACAAATTAGCCCTCTTAAAATATCATCTTCCCAGTCAAAATTTTGAATAAGTTCCAGACAAGCTAGTGGCTTTATTTTAGCAAGAATATGAAAGGGACTCACAGCACTTCACCCAGAAATTTTAGGAAAATTTCCAAAAGATATCAATCCACTCTGTGGTTCAATTGGTATTGTGTGTTACTGCTAGACAAGCCCAAATGGAGGGGCACTTTTCATGACCATAAGGTTCATTACTCTCCACAACTTGCAACCTCTCCCATTAACACTTCCTGCCTTATTAGCCAGTAAAATTCTGAAATGTAGAACAAGAAATTCTGAAATGTAGAAGAGAAAAAGAGATCATCTAAAAGTGCATGTTTGTGCCTACTCAGGAACAAATAAATATTTAAGAAGTGATAAGCTTTTTAGGTACTTTTATTATAGAGAATTTTGAACCAAAAAGGGGCGGGGGGAATAGGATAGTAATATATTTAGACTACTAGTATACAGAAACCCATTTATGTATTCTTTTCATTAATATTCAATATCTATCAAACACTGGCAACATTCCAACCCCAGCAAACTATAAACATGCTTAATGAACAGACTTATTCATCTTGAATTTGAGAAAGGGAACTTTCCCCCCAAAACTAAGCCCATCCTACATCCTTACTAACATGAAAATCCATGTTAACAGAAAAGAGTAATAATTAGCTCAAATATCATGAGGGCAAATTATTATTTTTGAAGGGTAATATTTTCCTTCCTTCAAGCTAGAACACATGAAGAGGAATCAGCAAGGTATGTAAAGAAAATGTCTGTTACAAAAATACTTGCAAAGGGAAGCCAAAGTCTAACAAAAACCTGCTAAATACATTGTTAGAGCAGGGTTAATTTCTCTAAAAGAGCACAGGAATAGCAAAGGTCTATGTTCTGATCTTAATTTCTGCCTGTATTTTTTTCTTTTGTATCATCTTAGGTAAGTTACTTTTCTGTCCCTAATTTCTCATCATTAGATGAATAAAATAATCTGAGTTCTGTATACATTTGTTTAACATGCCTATGTTAAAGGACTAAGGTTATTACAAAGATGGTCAGAATAGGATACTCCGAGACACGTAATTGTCTAGAAGTGAAACTATGCTAACCAAAGTATGAATTTCTACAGAAAAAACAAATGAACCTCACAACCTACATGGTCATATTTGTGTATGTAATTTTAGCAGACCATAAATTATCACTCTATCATTAGTGTAATGTGAGACTAATATAGCACAGTTTTTGAAAGCAAAAGACAAGGTCCTAATCCCAGCTCTATTCCTATGCTAACTACATGAGTTTTTATAGGCTACTGAACCTCCCTAAACTTCAGCTTCCACTACAGGAAAATGGGGCCAGTATTAGAAAGTACTCAGTTATCATGCCAGAAGTATTTAACTATTCACAATTACTATTATGAAACACTGAGTTGGGCAAACAAGTCATTAAACCAATGTAAATTCAGATTTGACACCTCCTCCTTTTTTCCTTTTTAAAATGGGAAAGGCAAAACCTCATTTTAAATGATTGCTCACCATAAGTCAGTGTAAAGAGAAAGTTAAACCACTGTTCTCACTTTTTCAACTAATGTCAATACTCCTCAGAATACAATATTTTTTAGCATTAAATCTAATGAGAACATAATACAGGATAATTGGTACTATGTATATGTCTTTAAAGTATTATACTTTTTCTACTTCTAGAAATGCAGAAATAAAAATACGTTATACTATACATATAGAAAAAACATACATATTAAAGATAAAAACAACTGTTAAAGCGGGATTAACTTATGAGAAAGGGAGTGGAAAGGAGGGGTATGTATATAAAAACATTTTATCCAAAGTATGTCTTCCTGTTTCTTTTCTTAAAAAAAAAGTTCCTTTTTTGTTTTTTACAATTGGCATGTAGCCTTTGCTTTCTAAAATGTATACTAAGGACCATTTCAAACTTATAAAAAAGAAGACAGAACTGTACAGTAACTCCCCTATATACTCATAATGTGACTCCCACAGTTATCAACTCAATTATAATACTCAAAGTATTATCATCTGTAATGACTGGGATTATGGGTTATTTTGAACGTTCGTATTAATACTTGTCTATATTCTCCAGTGCACTTGGAATGACTATACTAATGAGTCAGTATAATACAGTAATTAAGAGCACAGGCTCTTGAATCAGATGCTTAGGTTCAAATCTACCACTTAGTAGCCAGATGATCTTGCCTCTAGATATAATAATAAATAGTGACTATCTCACAGGGATGAAGACTGAAATGCTTGCTACATGTAAAGTGCTTATTAGAACAGACCCCAGCATACAATACCAAATAAAGGCTGTTATTATTACTCAAAAATCTGGGGTGCAATTGTGACTTTAAAAAAAATTTGAGGGCTTCCCTGGTGGTGCAGTGGTTGAGAGTCCGCCTGCCGATGCAGGGGACACGGGCTCGTGCCCCGGTCCAGGAAGATCCCACATGCTGTGGAGCGGCTGGGCCTGTGAGCCATGGCCACCGAGTCTGCGCATCTGGAGCCTGTGCTCCGCAACGGGAGAGGCCACAACAGTGAGAGGCCCGCGTACCGCAAAAAAAAAAAAGAAAAAAGAAAAAAATTTGAGTCCTACACCAAAGAGATCCCACATAAACAGAACAGATGCCAGTATAATTGTGTATATGGAGGGAGGGGTGTTTAAAATATTATCCCCCTATTCAATTCAGAAATAAAGTAATCAAGTTGAATTCTAGTAGCAAGAGAGGTAAAGTGTTTGTGGGGATGCTCCATAAAGTCTATCACAGTCTTTTAGTGTGGCAGAAAGACAAAATCAAGACTATACACACCTATTCTGAGGCTACTGTACTTTGATCCAATGCAGAGATATACAAAGAATCATGCCAGCAGGTTTACCAAGATTCCTTTGACCAATACCAACCCTGTTAGGTGTATGTACATGTATATCACCAGGGGAAAAAAAACAAAAAAAACAAAACTCTTACCCTCTCTTTTTGTTCTGCTTTTCTGATTTTGGTCAAAAATACAGACCATCTCAGAAGCTAAAATAAAATGTTTTTATATAGCACCTCCGTGCCAAAAAAGAAATTAAACTACTATATTACCATCCCTTTGTTTAGCAAACTTAACAGTTTTCCAGTTGTCAAGGCAACAATTACCTCATACTTATCCTAGCATTGCTTAAACATTTATTTTTCTAGTCAATCTACCAAATGTCCTAACTGGCACCTAAAAACCATTGAATTCCATGGAAACACTAGAAGCATAAGCAATTTTTAAATTAGATATTGGTGGATAATAATCCTTCAAGAAGCCAAAATGCCATGGAAATATGTAAGTACCCAAATATACAAGTGTCAGAAAGATAACAGTTGAATCAATGCTCCAAACGGCTAATGTTGACACTGATTAAGAAATATTCAGTTATTCAAGATCTATTTTGTAAAAAGCAAAACATACTAGATGACATTTTATTGAGGTAGGTTTTTAAAAACAGTAAGCATTCAAATTGGTTACTAAGGCAGTACCAATGCAGCCAAGAGAATCAGAACGCAAGATATTAAATCTGATACTAAAATCCTCACTAAATAAATGTATTTAAACACACAGTGTGACAATAAATCTATGAAAACAATCTTTCTGTTTATGACAATCCCAAGGAGGCATTACAATAATGCGGATAATTCCAACAGATGAATGAACGAAAAACGCATCTATATACCAAAGGGTACGTCATTTTAAAACTAAGCTTAAAACTAAAATACATAATTTTTTAGGACATACCAAAAAACGAGTACATTGAGGAAATAAAGAAAACTGTGCAATCTAACTTTGAAATCTTCTCTGGAGCCATCCCCTCTCCACCGTTTCATGTCGCTTTAAGGACATGGGGTAGTGAGGGGTCAGTCCTGGGGACAGGAGGTAAGGCAGATGCTGAGTATGCAAGGTGGAAGGGAGGAGGCTGGGGGAGCCACATGGAAGCACAGGCAGGCTCTGTGGCTGAGAACATCTGGGAGCTAAGCAGGGACAGAGGAAATGAGCAGCAGGGTTGGAAGATCTGTTACAGTGGCCAAGTAAGTAAACTGAATGATCAAGTAAGTAAATATACTGAGGATAGTTGGGGCCACTTTTCTCACTGACAAAGAAATTTAAAAGGAAGGGGCAAGGCTAAAAAGAAGTCTAAGGTATTGGAATAGAATTAGAAATACGAATTCATGGTTGTATTACATATATACAATGTAGATATTATATATATACATATGTATTATATATACACACACAGAAAAATGAACACGTATAGATGTATATGTGTATATGCATATATATTTGTGTGTTTGTGTGTGTGCATATATACATCCATATATTTTCCTAACTCTGTCCACTAAGAACAACTGACAGCTCAACTCTGACTACTCCTACTTTTTTGATTTTCAGGCTCCCCAAGTGGGAAACAAGAGCCACTCTACCACTTCCCTGGCGGCATTTCATTCCTCTGACATGGAAACAGAATCAATGTGTTAAATGAAAATGTCAGAAATTGAAAAACAAAAAAAACCAAAAAGCATATCAATGGCATATATCCTGATTTCTAAAACCCATCCTACATTAAAAGGAACCAGGAATCCTTGGAGAAATGGTTAATTTCAAAGTTGGGCAGGGAAAGTACAAGAAGATGTAAAATATCTTGTGCCAGAAAGTAAGGAAATGCTCAAAAAATAATGCAGACACTTCAAAGGGACACAGGAGTCACCCTGAAGGGCTACTACTGGCCAAACGGGGGGAAAGTTTGAGCACCAAAAAAAAGATTGGTTGTGGGTCCGAAAAAAAAAAAAAAAAAAAAAAAGATTGGTTGTCCTGTTATCCTGTTAGGGATGTATGTGTATGTCAAAACTGAATAACTCAAGATGTATTCTACTGTAATTTATATAATAAATTATATAATTTATATAATAAATTATAACCCATTCAGTAAAACTCGCATCCTTGAGTCCATATTGACAAACACATGAATGAATGATGAATAAATAAATAAATGCAGAAGGAAGAAAGCTCTTCCTTACAGTAAAATGTTAATAAATATAGTAGGAATGATGAAAACAGAGAATCATCTTTCGGCAACCATCATGAAGGTGACTGATTTCACAGAGTTCTCAACAGATCCTAAACTGATGAGTGAAGGTTTGATGAAGAACAGGATACTGGCATATTCCTGGAATACTATTCAATTATCAGTGGTGGAATGACGTGATGCACTGAGGACAAAAGCACATCGTTTTTGTGGTATACCTGGCAAGAATAACTTTGACAATGAGAAAAATTAGGTCTACAGAATTTAAGGTGTGTATTTCTTAAAACTCTAAAGGACATGAAATACAGGGAAAACTGGGAGTTGCAAACTGAAGCAGTCTGAAGAGACCTGATAATCAAATGCAACGTGTATTCCTGGATTGAGCATAGGTCAGAAAGGAAAAAGAGACATTAGGAGAGTTGGTGAAATTTAAAAGGGGCCTGAGAATAGGATGGTAGTATCATACCAATGAGGATTTCCTGATTTAGACGGGTGAATGCATAATAGGTAGAATAGTGTCCTTTTTTGTTGGGGATTACATCCCGGAGTATTTAGGGATGACAGGACATCATATCTTCAGCTTGCTCTCAAAAAGTCTGAAGATAATAAGAACGGATACATATATCTGTATACATACATAGATTATATGAATTCTTTATACTGTAAATTTGAAATTCATGAAAATAATTTTTAAATAGTGTATATTTATTGGGCATGTGCATATTTTTCCTATGAATTGCTCATTTATGTTCTTTACCTGTCTGAGTTACTAATTTTTTTTAAACTGGATTATAAAAGTTCTTGCATATTAAAAAAAATAAGAAATCAACCCTTTCCCCCAAACACAAAAATCTTCTCTGGATGGTACATATATTTCTTAGTTTTCTTCCCAAAATTTAAGTCACTTTGGGGGATGGAACTACAAATTATTTATAAGTAAATTTTAGACCCACATCTATTAACCAGAGAGATACCTACATATTCACAGACGAGTGTCTGCATATTCCTGGAAACTTAAATAACTCACAAAAGACATTTCAACTAGAATGTTCATCATCAGCAAAAAAGTAAGAGAGAAGTATATTGGGAAAGACATTTATTAAGTGCCTCCTGTATTTAAAACATTATTCTATGTGCCAAAAAAGCAAAGGCACTTTTAACACAAAGGTAGCCAATTTATTTTGCCCTCAGAAGAGGTTAAACTTATTTGTAATCTTGCTAGTGAGATCAGAAAACCTTATTCAAGGGACTTCCCTGGTGGCACAGTGGTTAAGAACCTGCCTGCCAATGCAGGGGACCCAGGTTCGAGCCCTGGTCTGGAAAGATGCCACATGCCATGGAGCAACTAAGCGCGTGTGCCACAACTACTGAAGCCTGTGCGTCATAACTACTGAAGTCCGCACGCCTAGAGCCCATGCTCCACACCAAGAGAAGCCACTGCAATGAGAAGCCCACGCACTGCAATCAAGAGTACTCCCCGCTCGCCACAACTAGAGAAAACCCGCGTGCGGCAAAAAAGACCCAACACAGCCAAAATTAAATAAATAAAATTTTTTTTAAAAAACCTTATTCAAATGAATCTGCATTAGCGTAACATCATTCTCAGAACATACCTTGCTTATTTATAATATTTAAACTTTAATAATCTGGAAATTAGTGGTGCAGCCAGTTCAAAAATCAGAAGCACAAAGAAAAACCATAAACTGGCATTGTTATGATTTATATCTGGCCATGTGGACTTGCGGTTTGCGTCTTGGTTCACTGGCTCTCCGGATACAAGCCATCTCCTATTTGTTACATGATTTCAGAATGGTTGTTGTCTACTTGAACTGCTCAATGTACAAATTTGCACAATCTCTGGCTTCGGAACCAGAGAGACTGCAATTCATGTACTTAATAACTATCTGTCTTTGGGTATGCCACCCCACCAGTTTGGTTTTTGGATTCTTCTCTGTAGACCGATCTTGCAGGATGCTTGCAAGCTTTAAATTAAATTAGGTAGCATATTTAGAATCTTTAGGAGACTGACAGGTCCTGAGTAAACACTCGGCAAACATTAGGTTAAACCACATGAAATTGCTATTTTTCATAAATCAAAAAAAGGTCAAATATTGGCAATTTTATATTCGGTTCAATCTCATACTGATTTTCTCCATTTCTTTCAAGCAGCTGGGAAACGACAGAGCAACACCCAAGAAAACATCAAAGTCCTGTTCCACAATCTGCTCAGACTCTGCTCCTGCTCTATCACCCATGAGCAAGACACAGCTCTGCACCACCAATCACTCTGTAGCTCACAGGACTCCACCTATGTATGTTTCCTCCTGTGGCCAGAGGACTAGGCCTCACACAGAGATCTGGACCCCTTATACCACTAATGTAGCTATGGCTATTTTCCCATTTGATGGCTGTGTGGGCCACCAACCAAGCTTTTGTTCAGTTTTATATTCTCAAGAATATGACCTTGGGAATCCCCTGGCAGTCCAGTGGTTGGGGCTCCATGCTTTCACAAGCCATGCCGCCAAAATGAAAAAAAAGGAAAATGACCTTGAAAGAAGCCATCAAAAGGAAACAGTAACCTCCAATCGTTTGAAACTCTATCCATTCTTTGTCTAGTGACCAAAAGAAATTGACCCATGGAGTACGTAGGTAGTAAATATTCTAAGTCACAGAATTCACTCTAATTTCAGAGCCCTCATGTATTAACCCCTTTGGTAACCAATGCTACAATATTCATTGCCATGCTATATACTGGCTTTGCCTGTCTCAAATGGATACAATCATTCTGTAAAGGTGAAAGTTTCACACTGCATTTCAGTGATTTGTATCTGTCTTCTCTCCTGGATTGAGCAACTTAAGGCAGAAATAGCATCTTATTTATCTTTGGATGTCCTGGTCTTAGAATTGCACCTACATATAGGAGGAATTCAGGAATCATTTATTGAACCAAAAAAGTCAGGCATTAGTTAAGCCCTGCTAAATGAGATTTCTCTTAAGGTAAAAATTATTTATATTTCAAAAACACCTTATATTGGGAGGCATCTTATATATTGAGAATTCAAAAGCATGAGCTCTGGAATCAGAGTATCTGGGTTCAAACGCCACGTCTGTAATGTACTAGCTAGGTGACCTTTGGGACACGGTCTTTAACTTCTCTGAGCCTAGCTTCACATTTGTAAAGTGGGGTTGATAACAGTAATATAATAAACATATACTATGTATTTACATATATCATAAATATATAATATAAACATATAATAAAGTTGTGACCTTATACATAAAATGTCATATGCTGATAAATCTAAAATGCACTTTATAACTTCTCAGATGACCAAATTTTTACAGTGAAAGAAAGTCCACATAGTTTCATAAAGAATAAGTTGTGACAAGCACCCACTACTAGATTATTTCTCTTAACAAAGAGCTATGTTCCGGCAATACACTTTGCTGACAAGAAGTGGACTATACAGATCGACAAGAAGTGGACTATAGGGCTTCCCTGGTGGCGCAGTGGTTGAGAGTCTGTAAAAAAAAAAAAAAAAAAAAAAAAAAAAAAAAAAAGAAGTGGACTATACAGATCGCCAGCCATCTATCTGATCCAAACTGTGCCAAAGCGGTTCTTTCTCCTAAAAATTCAAAGCTGAAATGCTAATCAAATCGTTAGTAGAGCAAGGTGATACAGCCTGTTAGCCATTTTCTGGCATGCGTAGTGAGGAGAGAAAACCAGTCTATAACGAGAGAGAGGAAGAGCGATAAAAAGGAAAGAACAGACATGCAGAGAAAAAAGGGGACACATGCGAGACTGTGTCCTTTGAGTGACTGAGAGAATCGCTAGCCTTAGTTCCTGTTAGCTTTCCAAAACTTAAATCTCTCCTCAAACCTGACTGGACTTTCTGCTCGTGGGTATTCAGTATCCATAAAATAAATTCTCTTTTCTGCTTTCAATAATCTGAGGTGGTTTCTATTACCTGTAACCAAAAGAGCCTTAATTAAAACCCATCAGAATTGTATCTAAGAAGACATAAAATGTAACTGCAATTCTACAAACATTTACTGAACATCCACAGTGTCCTGGGATATTTAGGACTTAGATCCTATTCATACAAATATTAAACCAATTCTAGTTTAAAATTTTAATCTAAATTGTCACAATATACAAAATCCTAGAAGATCAATAAGGAATAATGAAATATGGACCTACGAAGTAAAAAAACAGATTTCTTATGGCAATTCAAACTTTATTATTTAATACAGAAATATTTGTAATGAATGTTTAAGATGTGAAAGAAACATCATAATAAAGCATTCTTGAGATTACTGCCAACCGTAAAACTCCCAACGCCACTGACCCTGCTTCTTCCACAGAGGAAACCATTATTCTGTACATTTTGGTTACCCTTCCCATGGAAAAACCAGGTTTTTAAAAAAGCTATTTAAGGTCATCAGGTCACTATTACAGCATTAGTAGCATCAGAAGACAGCAGTAAAAAAACAACCTCTGGTTCTCAATTTTTAAAAATCAACTTATAAGCCTTTACTACATAGGTCTGGCCCTACACTCTTATCAGCTTATTAAAAATATATTTATACTTAAAAAAGTTTCTGTTTTCAACAGACTTTTCTCCTTTTTCCACTCATATTTTTCAAAACTTAGAAGTATCTTACCAAATTAGAAGAAAAAAGCAGAGCATTAACCAGGAAGAAAGCAGGAATAGGAAATTCCCTGGCAGTCCAACAGTTAGGACTGGGCGCTTTCACTGTCAGGGCCCCGGTTTGATCCCTGGTCGGGGAGCTAAGTTCCCGCAAGCCTGGAGGCACAACCCAAAAGAAAAAAAAAAAAGCAGGAATAATAACTGCTCAATAAAATACTAAGTGAATGAATGAACGAATGAATCAATCAATCAAACCAAATCAAAAGTGGCTAGGTGCCCAGAATATACAAAAAAACAAAATAGTTTTCCTGTCTTCAAAAAGTCATTATCTAGTTGAAGAAAATGAGCAAACAAAACCAAATCAATGTTTAAAGATAAAAGAACTTTCCCCCAAGAAGTTCAAATTAATCTATGTATTTATTCACTTACTTGCTTTTTAATATTCCATTTATAAGTGATAATATGCAGTATTTGTCTTTGTCTGGTTTATCTGATTGAGCATAATGCCCTCCAAGTTCAGCCATATTGTCAAAAAGAATTTTTTTTAAAGTAATTCTTCAAGGTCTGTGACACTGAGAACACTTAATTGGACACATTTAATACTGTATATTCCAGCTAGCATGATTTGGATTGGGGCTGGGGAGTTGCCAAAGCCTTTATAATTAAAGTCTCAGAAACTACAAAACTAATTTGATCCACAATTCTTAAAGATTGCAATATGAAAAAACTCCTAGTCTATTAATCTACTAACTATTCTTTTCTTACTGAACTGAATACTTATTGAATAATTTATCTAAGTTCTTGTTAACCATAGTATATATATTTCATTATAATACAAAGTTAGATACTTGAAACTGCTCTAGGAAAACAGTAAATTTAAAGAATGAAATCATAATAATATATGGTCCTTGCTTCCTATGGAGTCTCAATTTGTATTATAAGTATCACTAAAACTGGAAAGAACTTTCCAATACATCTCATCAAAAGAATTCTTTTTTTTTTTTTTTTTTTTTTTTTGGCCTCTCACTGTTGTGGCCTCTCCCGTTGCAGAGCACAGGCTCCAGACGCGCAGGCCCAGCGGCCATGGCTCACGGACCCAGCCGCTCTGCGGCATGTGGGATCTTCCCGGACCGGGGCACGAACCTGCGTCCCCTGCATCGGCAGGCAGACTCTCAACCACTGCGCCACCAGGGAAGCCCAAAAGAATTCTTTTATTACAGGTTATTAGTCTACAACACAAGATAAACAATGATATTAACACAAGTGAGACTTTTTAAATACCTTATATTTAATGTGTGAATGTTTTAAGGATTTTTTTTGTTTTGTTTTGGGTCTTTCTCCTGATCATCATCCCAGCATCTTTCAAGTTTTTAATGGCGGCATCAAATGGCTTTACTTGGTTGGCTACTTCTGCCATACTCTATCACGCTAAATGGAGATTCTGTTAGCTGCTGAGGACATCTATTCACTTAGCACCTAAGAAACAATTTCCTCTAGGTGTAGAGAAATAGGTGTAGAGATATATACTTAGGTCAAAACTCTATCTCCTGCCTCTCCACATGCACCTAGTCTTACTACTAGATCACACTGGTAGTCTTCTGGGTCACCAGAAGTTATCATTACACTAGAGCCAATATCCAATAGTTCCTCCCACATTTTAAGAACTGAGTATTTCCCCTTCCCCACAGCACAGCTATTTAAAGTAAATGAACACAAGGTACCATTAGTGAAGGCAGGTAGGAGGGGGTCACACTACATACAGGGATATATACAACAGGCCCTCCAGGGTACTCGATCTTGCCTTTTTTCAATGGGCTCTGAGGCTCTTGCCTTCTTTCAACTGACTCAATCTCAAGGATATATATAACAGGATAGCTTACATCAGATTTTCATTATTAAACCTGGATTTTTAAAACATCTATACCAAGCGAGTTACTAGGTTGCTTATCAACCTAGGGATCCCAGGTAGATCAGAACATTCTCAGAATTTCATTATCAAACCCACCTTGCCATCTTTTATGATGACCATGCCCACCTTGCCACCAGCTATAAACTCTGCCAACTTATGATTCTTTGACTCCACTGAAGTCATGAAACATATTTCAATGGCATTCCCTTCCATAAAGCAGTCCCAGCTGGAAAGAAGAGCCAATAAAGACCTTAAATTCTAGCATCTCCCTTGCTAATCCATTTTCCCCAAGAAAATATTAGAGAGAATCCACTGGACTGTGATTATCCCGGTGACATGATAAATTCCAAGTGGTGTGGGGAAGATTCACTGAGCACACAAAACATAAGAAGTCTTTTATTTCCCTTAAAAAGATGGACTTCCCTGGTGGCGCAGTGGTTAAGAATCCGCCTGCCAGTGCAGGGGACAAGGGTTCGAGCCCTGGTTTGGGAAGATCCCACATGCCACGGAGCAACTAAGCCCGTGCGCCACAACTACTGAGCCTGTGCTCTGGAGCCTGCGAGCCACAACTGCTGAGCCCACGTGCCACAACTACAGAAGCCTGCATGCTTAGAGCCCGTGCTCCGCAATGAGAAGCCACCACAATGAGAAGCCCGCGCACTGCAACAAAGAGTAGCCCCCGCTCGCCGCAACTAGAGAAAGCCCGTGTGCAGCAACAAAGACCCAACACAGCCAAAAACAAATTTAATTAATTAATTTTAAAAAATAATAAAGTAGGCTTTTCTAATACCATTTCTTATGTTGATATACATGAGCCTGTGTGTCCTATGAACGTCCTGGGAAAAGTAGCAGGTGCACAACACACAGGAGTTGACAATAGTGCCATCACCTGTTCACTCACTTTCAGCATATTGTGTCAGGTATGCTCACACATGTAAATTCTACAGATTACATTATGCTTGTTTACATGAATTTGTGGATTATATTATAAACTAGAAAAGAGGTTTTTAAAGTGTGTCCCCAGGAACAACGGCATCAACGTCACCTGGGAACTTGTTAGAAATTCAAATTCTCAGGCCCCACTCCAGGCATCCTGAATTATAAACTCTGGGGGAGGGAATCAGCAATCTGTGTTTTAACAAGTCTTCCAGAGAACTCTGATGCACTCCACAGTTTGAAAACCAATGACCTAGAGGTTACTTCTCTAGGAACCTGTAACAGATATATTCAGCAGCTAACAGACTCTCTGCTTGGTTTCCTAACCAATATAGTATGGGGTATTATGGTAGGAACAGCCAAAGTAAAAGCAATCTGGGGAATTATGGCTACCATTTAAAGACTTGAGAGATGACAGAATGGTGATTATGAAAAAAATAGATAACATACACACAGAATGAAATAATGCAATGAAAGCAGACTCATTTAAAATAATATAATATAATATCGGGACTTCCCTGGTGGTCCAGAGGTTAAGACTCCACACTTCCAATGCAGGGGGTGCGGGTTTGATCCTGGTCAGGGAACTAAGATTGTATATGCCGCGTGGAGCAGCCAAAAAATTTAAAAATAAATAAGTAAAAATAATATAATATAGAAAAGTGGCTTAAGAAGGTTCTAGCAAAGAAATCAGAATCTGAGATTAAACTATCAATGCAAAAAGTAAAAACTAAGAAAAGTGAAAGTTAAAACTTCTCTACAGAAAAGAGTTATTAACACAGCAGGCCTGACTGCTATTTTTGGCCTACTTGCAAGGTTGGCCCTTGGATGGCATCTGGGAAGTTATGGGAACTTGAATTTCGGGAGGGTTCCCACAATTAATTGATAAGAGTGGCTCACTGCACCTAAACTGTATATACAAATAATACCGTTTATGCTGAACATCCGCTTCGATTCCCAGAGTTGAGAATTTGGGTATGTGCCCGTTGTGGGGCTTCTATGTGACTAGCCCCCAGTAAAAACCCTGCGTGCTGTGTCTTAACAAGCTTGCCTGTTGGCAACAGTTGCAAAGTGTTGTCACAATTCATTTCTAGAAGAATTAAGCACGCCCTGTGTGACTACTGAGCAAAGACTCTGGAAGTTTGCACCTGGTTTCCCCAAGACTTCACCCCAAGCATCTTTTCCTTTTGCTGATTACGCTTGGTATCCTTTTTGTTGTAAAAAGGCACAGCCTAAGTGCAACTATACACCGAGTCCTGTGAGTTCTCTCGGCCAATTACCAAACCTGAGGGGGGGGCCTTGAGGACTCCTGACACACTCTCTTACTTCAAACATGAGTTCTTTGACAGTCACATAAAAGGGTTAAAAACACCGACAAGCCCACCAAATCTGACATTTATACTATTCTTACTTGATCCATTAATAAAAGAAAAGATTTTAATATTATTTAATTTCCATTTTCTTATTCTTTTTAACATATCTAGTAAGTGTAACTTGAATTACATGCTCAGTCCTTGGCCAGTGAAAGGCAGGGCATCTATACTGACAGTCCATTAAGGGAAAGTGGTATGCTGTGGCCAAATGAAGGATGACCACTAAAATCACGCTCTTCGGCAAACACAAAATTTACTTCAAGAATATTGGGAAAGCACCTCAAGGAGGGCAGTTATGACCTCTCAAAGTTCAAACTAAGTTACAAAAAGCCCTGAGTAACTTCTAGTTGTTGGTTTATATGTTAAGACATAAAAACAGAAAAAAACAAAGTGGTTTCAAACGTGAGCCCAAAATAAAAAGTCACAGACTCTACAGATTGAAGGGATGACTTGCCATCATACTACTTCTCACCAAGGCAACTCCACACAGCATGCCACCAGGTGAGCAGCAGTTATTATTTAACTCAGTGGTCAGCAACTCCAGGGAGGCTGGGTAATATCTAACAAAAATCTATTCTTTATACCATTTAAAAGACCAAGGAGAAATGCTAGAAATATTAGAGAGAGACAATTGAAGAGAAAGTAATGTATTACTAATCGTGTTAGATATCAACATTATCAATAATGGAATAATTTTCAGGTACCAAAATGGTCTTTAAAACTTTCCTATTTGGGGTAAAATACTGGCCTAGGGATATATACCATGATTCAGGAAAGAGGGGAATCTAGTATGGAATAAAGACAAATACTGAAATACTAGAATTTAGTGGCATATTTGGAGGAATTAAAATCATCAAAAACACAATCACTACGTAAAGCATAATGCTGCCTAATAATGGTCGGCCCTTAACACTGCGACATCATATGAAACTGTTTACAGCCTTGACTTTACCTATTCATATCCTCAACAGACGAAGTCTGTTACATGGTCTAGTAAACCCAAGACCTTACTTTAGCACTGCACTGATTTTATCCCTCACTGCTGCCTCTAATTCATAGAAGGTAATATTTTCCTCTAGATTACTCCAGAGAACACAACCAGCTAAAGGCAACCTTCTGTTTGGTAGACTTTGGGATAACAGTTTGTAAATTTAGTCAATACAAAAATTTGTTCCATGGGTGTGTCAGACTTTGGAAGCACAAGTAGGTGAACCCAGGTGCTGTGAACAATGGATGAAGACTACTTTATATACAGGCATAGTCATCCTGGAAGTCATAAAAGTGTTTCTGCAGGTCTCTGAAGACCCAGCAATTAAAGACAGAATTTTTAGAGATTATATGTACAAATACAATAAAGCTTGTGCTTTCAACCGATCCAAAAAAGTCTTAAGAATTGCTACTGCGGAATGGCTTTTCATAAAGGTTACCTAATTAAAATGGGAGAAAGGAAGAGAACAAGAAAGCTCAAAGCTTTAAGTGTCTCCATAAGTGATTAGAAATTAATCAGATTTAACCAGACATGGTAATATTTACTACCTTAGATATCTTTTAATATTATTACAAAATAATACATTTGACACCACATCTTTCAAGGCACACTCATTTCTTTTTTGTTGCTGCTCTTGCTTTGGTTTTTTGGGGGTAATATAGTCATTTTTTAAAATTTAATTTTATTTATTTATTATTTATCCAGCAGGTTATTATTATCTACTTTATACATATTAGTGTATACATGTCAATCCCAATCTCCCAATTCATCCCCCCCCACCACGACCCCCCGTGGCACTTTCTCCCCTTGGTGTCCATACGTTTGTTCTCTACATTTGTGTCTCTATTTCTGCCTTGCAAACCAGTTCATCTGTACCATTTTTCTATGCATTAATATACAATATTTGTTTTGGGTCATTTGTAGAGACGTGGATGGACCTAGAGACTGTCATACAGAGTGAAGTCCTAAGTCAGAAAGAGAAAAAAAAGGCACATTCATTTTTATCCAAAAAAAAAACAAAAATAAAACCTCTGTAGGCAATAGGAAAGGTACCATTATTGCCCACTGGTAATTTATTTTACAAACAGAGACAGAACTTTAAGTGGTTTTAAGGTCACAACTAATCAGAGGCTGGAAAAGAGCTTAAACCCAGGTTTCTACTCAATGTTATTCCATGCTGCCTATCAGGTAGTAACAACCTATCAACATTTTAAAATTTATCTATAACTAATATATAAATTAAACTGATCTACCCATTTAGGAGCCAATGTTAAAAATGGTTAAAAGAAAAATTATTATTAACAACTATTCTAAATACACACACACACACACACACACACACACACTCTCACACACAGAGGTAAATATGTAAAAGGATATAATAAATGTTAACAGCAGTTATCTCTGCAATGACTGAATTATGGGTAATCTTTTTCCTGTCTACTTTTCTATTTTTTCCACATTTTCTATAATGAGTTTTTTATAACCAGAAACCAAATTAAATGTTTATTTTTATTATGAAGTTATTAATATTAAACATTAGTATTTAATATTTAGTTAAAGGCTGTCAGTTATGAGATTTCTTGCCAAGACTGTATTTTTCTTTCTTAAAAAAAAGAAATTAACTCACGGGACTTCCCTGGTGGTGCAGTGGTTAAGAATCCGAGCCTTGGTCCGGGAAGATCCCACATGCCTCGGAGCAACTAAGCCTGTGAGCCACAACTGCTGAGCCTGCGCTCTAGAGCCCACGAGCCACAACTACTGAGCCTGTGTGCCACAACTACTGAGCCTGCACCCTAGAGACTGAGAGCCACACCTACTGAGCCCGTGTGCTGCAACTTCTGAAGCCCGCGTGCCTAGAGCCGGTGCTCCGCAACAAGAGAAGCCCCCGCGCACTGCAATGAAGAGTAGCCCCCGCTCGCTGCAACTAGAGAAAGCCCGTGCGCAGCAACGAAGACCCAACACAGCCATAAATAAATAAATAAATAAATTTATTTCTAAAAAGTTAACTTAAACTCTAAGGAAATGAAATCTATCCTGTATTTTAAATGAACCTCCATTAATTCTATAAGGCCTAACACTGCCTGCTGTCCAAGTACACTGTAAAATCATCTTAAGATGCAATGTGATAAATTGATCTGATAGAGAAATTTCATTACATTTATTTCATTGGCTTTTTCATCTGTTTGTACTTATATGATAAGCATATCTTTAAAGCATATCTTTAAAAAAACAATGTGACTATGGCCTATTATTTCAACTAAATATTAAGTGTTTTAATTGTAAATGATATACATTTTCACCTCAACTTGGTTTTTACTTTAACTTTGCCAAAATTTCCCTATTTTCTGCATAACTGGCCCTATTGCCATTTCCATGGTTTTCAAAAAGAAGTAATTATGCTTCTTTCACAAGGTTAAAATATTATATTTGGTTAACCAGAGAATACAACATATAAATACTACTGTATTTACTCTATTTTATACCTCAGATTTAAGGGGGCACTAAGGTTTATCAATAATATAGTCACTATCATCAAGAACAGGGTTAAATTAAGTTTAAAACAATCTTTTAGACAATATGAAATACCAAGACATTTTGTAAGAATTCCATTCAAAAATTTTAAGGCTTAACGTTAGAAAAAGGTATAAATTGTATTCAGTATCTAGAAGTGACTCACTATTTCCCAAAGGTTCCCCCAAACCTAAGTTTTATAGCATCCTCAAGTAATATAACTATTCAAATATTACCAAAAAAATGCAAACTTTCTACTAACTATAATCAGCATGAAATCTTAAAGTAACATTTATGACACTAACCAAAATGCTTCCACAGTCTCAGTGAAATAATGTAAAAGAAGGTACAAGTAAGCAGAGGAATAAATAGATTGATAAAGGAATGAAACTCTTAATGACAACCTGACCTTCTGTCTAATTCACAAACTTAAATATTATCAGCCCAAATCCCATGCATATAGTGAACTAAACTGATCATTTGCTCACCAGACACTAGGCATAAATTTTGATGCACCATTTCTGTGTTTCTAGAATCCTGACTTATTGATTTTTTTTTAATGTGTAAGATATTTTCTTTTAAAGAAATGATTAGTCTCCTCCTTCAGCCAAAATGGAGTAACAAGCAACCAGACTCACTATCCAGCCTAAAACAACAAAACGAAATTCTTTAAACAATGGTTTTCAAGTCACTGAACATCACGCAAAAAAGGACAGATTCTTCTAAAAACAAAACAAATGAGGTGAGTCCTATAATTGCCCCAGTTTACTGCCTTGAGCATTATCAGGCCATGGAACAATAAGAGGGAACTGAGGCAAAAGCCATAAGACTCCTTTGAAGAAGCAGGGGTAAGAGTCTAGAGAGGCCAAAGTAGCCAGAATTCATACAACAGACTACCAGGGAGGAGAAAGCTGCAGAGAAAGAGAACTCTGGAGACGGGCAACGGGTCGCCTTCAAGAATTCAGCAGAGAATTTATCAGCACATGCCGGTGAGGAAAACAACCAAGGCCATGGAGAGAACCACCAGAAAGGATTAGAGGAAACAGTGCCTGGGGTTCACATGGAGCCAAAAAAAAAAAGCGTTCGTTCCCGCCAGCCAGACTAGAAAGACTCATAATTTATGGGACATTGGGTAGTGTACTCAGGAAGGTCTCGTCTTAGTAGTGGAGAATAATTAGCCCTTGTCTAAGCTCCTGACCTGCCTAACAAATTTTAAAAGCAAGACCTGATAAGATCAAACTGTTTCCAAGTAACTTAACTACATACTAAGAAAAAGCCCAGGAAGATTTATAGGACTACAGAAATATCCAGCACCCAACATGGCAAAATTCACAATGTCTGGCATCCAATCAAAGATTAAAAGATTAAATTAATTGATGAACAGATTTAAAATTTTGTGACTTTTAAGTGAAAAAGGCTGGATTTGAATGATTTAGTGTTAGGCCATTATCCTTCTGAATTTATTTCCAGATTTTTGGTGGGGTTGGAGAGAAGAGGAGGGGTAACAATTCATATATAAAACTACTTAGCTGCACTGGATCTGCTGCCACTTTTTAAAAATTATCTTTCCTGAGGTCACTTTTATTGTCTTTTTTTTTTCAAAATAAAGTTTTAAGAAGTGAAAAAACTTTTTTAAAAAGGCATGCAAAGAGGTAGGAAAACATGATCCATAATGAGAATAATCGATCACTCAAAACTGATCCAGAACTGTCACAAATGTTAGAATTAGCACCTAAAGGGCTTCCCTGGTGGCACAGTGGTTGAGAGTCCGCCTGCCGATGCAGGGGACACGGGTTCGTGCCCCGCTCCGGGAAGATCCCACATGCCACGGAGCGGCTGGGCCCGTGAGCCATGGCCGCTGAGCCTGTGCGTCCGGAGCCTGTGCTCCGCAACGGGAGAGGCCACAACAGTGAGAGGCCCGCGTACCGCACAAAAAAAAAAAAAAAAAAAAAAAGAATTAGCACCTAAGGACATCAATTACTTGTAAGTGTATTCCATATGTTCAGAAAGTCAAATAGAGACATGGAAAATATTTTTAAAGGACTCAAACTTCTAGATATGAAAACTACGGGACTTGCCTGGTGGCGCAGTGGTTAAGAAACCACCTGCCAATGCAGAGGACACAGGTTCGAGCCCTGGTCCGGGAAGATCCCACATGCTGTGGAGCAGCTAAGCCCAGGCAACACAACTGCCGAGCCTGTGCTCTAGAGCCCGTGAGCCACAACTACTGAGTCCGTGCACCACAACTACTGAAGCCCGAATGCCTAGAGCCTGTGCTCTGCAACAACAGAAGCCACCGCAATGAGAAGCCCCCGCACCGCAACGAAGAGTAGCCCCTACTTATCACACAACTAGAGAGAAAGCCCACATGCAGCAAAGAAGACCTAACGCAGCCAATAAATAAATAAATGAATAAAATTACTTTTAAAAAATCAGTAAGAAAAAAAACGATGTCTGAGATGAAAAACCACTAGATGAGGAAAAGATTAGTGAACTTGAAGACACCGTAATAGAAACTATCCAAAATAAAACAAGAAGAAAAAGAACCCCCACCCCTGGCAAAAAATGAGAAGAGCGTGAGGAAGGTTCGGCACAACTTTCAATAGCCTAACATACATGCAGTTGGAGTCCCCAAAGAAGAAGGAAGAAAAACTATAAAGTTTTTGAAGAAATTATAGCCAAATTGTTTCCAAACTAGATGAAAACTATAAACCTAGGGATCCAAGAAGTTCAGCAAATCCCAACCATTGACAGTAAATAACACTATCAACAAACGCAACCTGATTTACATCTATAACAGTCCACCCAACACGAACAGAATATACATTCTCTTCAAATACACAAAACATTTATCAAGAACATATTCTGAGCCGCAAATCAAGTATCTATAAGTTTGAAAGCATTTAAATTACACAAAGTATAACCACAATGGAATTAATGTAGAACTCAATAACAGAAAGATCTCTGAAAAGTCTACAAATATTTGGAAATTTAGTAACACATGTCAAAATAACCCAAGGGTAAAAGAAAAAATCAGAAGGAAAATTAAAAAGCATTCTGAAAAGAATGAAAACAAAAATACAACATATCGGAATGTGTGGGATGTTGCTAAAGCAGTACTTAGGTGTATATTTATTGCACTAAACATGTACATAAAAAAAGAAGGAAGTTCTCAAATCAATGACCTCAACTTGCACCTTAAGAAACTAGAAGAAGGACTTCCGTGGTGGTCCAGTGGTAAAGAATCTGCCTTCCAATGCGGGGGACGCAGGTTCAATCCCTGGTCGGAGAACTATGTTCCCACATGCCATGGGGCAGCTAAGCCTGCGCACCACAAATACGGAGCCCAAGCACCCTGGAGCCTGCGTGCCACAACTAAAGAAGAGAAAAACCTCACAGGCCACAACTAGAGAGAAGTCTGCACGCTGCAACAAAGAGCCTGTGTGCTGCAAGGAAAGAGCCTGCATGCCTCAACAAAGATCCCGCACGCTGCAACTAAGACCCGACACAGCTAAAATAAAAATCTTAAATAAATAATTAAAATTTAAAAATATTAAGAAAAAAAGAAACTAGGAAGAACAAATGAAACCTGAAGTAAGTAGAAGACAGGAAATAATAAAAATTAACATGAATATCAATGAAATAGAAAAAAATGGAGAAAATCAATAAACAAAATCTGACTTGCTGAGATCAATAAAATTGCTAATCTAGACAGATCATGAAAAAGAGAGGAAAGGTGCAAGTTATCATTATCAGGAATGAAGGAAGTGATATCACTACAGAGTATACAAATATTAAAAGGATAACACGGGAGTATTATGAACAACTCCATGCCAATAAATTCAACGAATAAGATAAAATGGACAAATCTCTTGAAAGACAGAAACTACAACAGCACATTCAATAAGAAACGATAACTGGAAACAGACCTGTATCTATTTTAAAAATTGAATCTGCAGTTTAAAACTTTCCCACAAAGAAAACGAGGCCCAAAGAGCTTCACTGGTGAATTCTATGAAACATTTAAAGCAGTAATAATAATCTACAAAACAACCTGTGGAACTAATAGTAAGTGGTTTTAGCAAGATCACAGGATTCATAATCAATATAGGTAAATCAATTGTATTCCTATATACAGAACGATCAGAAATTGAAAATTTAAAATACCATTTACAATAGAATAAAAAATTACTAAATACTTGGGCATAATTCTGGCAGAAGATGAAAGTACTCTCATTCTGAGAGTACTAACTCATATACTAAGTTTCCCTGACACAAGTGGTTTTCAAACTGTGAGTCACAACCTCTTAACGGATTGTAAATGTAATTTAATGGGTCCTGACCACATTTTAAAAAATGAAATAGAAAATATCAGAGTGAAATGAACATGGTAGAGTTATTATTTTGGGAAATTTGTGTTTCCGTTGTTTGTGGGTATACACATACTGGGTTGTTATAAAAAATCTGTGCTCAAAAAAAGTTTGAAAGAAAGACTTTTTATACTATATTATATTACCCCTGGAGTGCCTTTTTTTTTTTTTTTTTTAACGAGGGTTAAGGCCAAAGTGAAAGATGAGCACTCTAACTCCAAGCACTGGCCCTGAAGCAAGGAACTAGAGAGGTATGGGTATTGTAAAAGTGTAATTCTAATCAAATATTCAGAGGTAAGAATTGGGCAGGAATAGGCTCTATGCTCCAGCCATGCCAGGCTTTCACCACTTTAAATTCTCCCAGCACAGAGGGCCTTTGGCCACAGTGCTATCTGTCCCTCCCCCAAGTTTTTCCATTTGCCAAAGTTCTGCTTAAATATAAAGCCCTTCCTCAGTTTCCAGACAACGTCTCTGTTTGTCTTACCTTTTGTTGGTCAGAGCACACACATTCTACCACACTTCACTTACTTCACATCTTTGCACCATCCCTCTATCGAGCTGTGAGCCATTCATATTTCAAGTAAATGGCCAGAGACTTCCCACCTAGCCTGTAAGGAGATTGGAAGTAATCACTGCCATCCCCACAACAAGAAAAAAAAAACAACTGAACATCAATAACTCTTCTTAGATCCAGCAGAGAACTAAGGTCACAGAACAAACCACTGCCCCCCAAACCGGAGAGAGGAACAGGCAAATACGGAAAATCACAGTTTATCAGAGAAACAGCAGTGCGGGAGCAGAAACCGCTGCCGGAGCCGGTCAGGTGTAGGCGATGACGTGCTGGAGCCTCAGCATGGACAGCTTGAGAGTTAAAAACTCCAAGGGGACTCAGTAGTAAGGCAGTCTCCACCCTCGTGAACCGGGAACACGGGTTCTCACAGAGAAGATCGAAGCAAAATCCCCCTCAGGCTCTGGCAGCAAGAGAGAGAACCTTTTCACCATTTTGAAACATGCCCAGAGCATTCTGTTTTCCTTAACAAGGCCTGCCCTCAAGAGAAACTATGCTTATCAGAGCCTAACCTACTGGGGTTTTACCAGAGCCTAACTGACCTGGGGAAGTACAATACCCAATGCCAGCCCCCTCAAGCCTTCCTGTCTCATCTAAAGAGGAGAAGCATCTGCGACAGTCACAGCCCAGGGACGCCCAGGGACACCAGCGCGCTAAAGAATGAGACCTGATCATAGGACTACAGGGTGGTTCGCCTCCCCCCACACCTTGACATCACATCCGTAGAACTCCTGCATAGTAACAGCGGATTACAAGTGAAAAAACTGCATATACCAGACCTTACTTAAGAAATCTCTAGGAAAACGCAAAGACAGAAACAAGGATGCCAAAGAAAATTTTAGCCTCTGACACCTACAGCGACAACAAACAGTAAACACAGCCTAACTCCTAGACGTTAAACATAAACCCTCATATTAAAGGTCTCAGTTCCTTTTACCCAGTACATGTCCAGCTTTCAATAAAAAATTACAAGGCATGCTAACACGATTGGAAGAAGGAGACCATGTATCAGAACCAGCCTCAGCTATGGCAGATGTTGGAACTCGCAGACAGTGAATCTCAAGTAAAAGGCAGACATCGGTACAGTTTCCCTTAATACTTCAGCATATTGTCTTTTTAGTTTTTAAACTAAAAACCGTATCACTTGCCCAAAAATCTGAAATTGAAATAGCATCTGTCCATTCTTTGTAATAATGATAATAAATTACTTTACCCTTGGAGTATGAGGGGGGAAAAAAAGGAATTAGATACAGAATACTAAGAACCCAGCAGCAAACTTTCCTTGCATTCTTCTTCAGTCTCCTTTTTCCTCTACCCTTTTCCCTATTTCTTCCACTCCCTCTATCACTAGGTGGAGAAAGAACATGAGAAACAAGGGTAAGAGAGGAAAACAGCTGAGAGGTTGGGCGCATGATAAGATTAACCATTCACTGATTCTCTCACATCTGACCTAAAGCCTAGAATATACACGGACTAGTTAGGAACTGGGGATATAGCCTAAGGCCTAGTCTTTGTTTCCAAGAAGTCTAGTGGAGGAGTCAGTTAAACAAGTGAGCAATTGCAACACAGAGGTCACTACTGTGATCAAGTTCCATATACGGGGAGCACAAAAGGGGACATAAATCAGTCTCAGGGTATCAGGGAAGGACAGCTGGTAGTCAAGGAAAAAATCAAGATGTTTAACGACCTGAAATGAGAAATACAGTCTGGAGAACTGGAGTGCACAGGGAAGGTGGCAATACAGAAGGCTGTAATTATTCATGATCATATCGAGAAGCATTCTGATGGCCAAGGGGGAAGCAGGGCCTGACAGCAACAGGAGAACCATTACAAAATTTTATGCAGAGGAGTGACATAATCTGATGTATGTCTTAGATCACTGTGGCTGCCATGTGGAAAACAGGCTAGAAGAATACAAGGCAGAATCAGAGAGACCAGGTAGGAATCTCTTGCCATAATCTAGAATGAGATAAAAGGTAGGGACAGAGACAGAAGGACTAACCGGAAACATCTTTATGTTCAGTGACTCACTGAATAAAGGGATGAAGAAGAATTTTATCTTTTTTTTTTCTCTCACTGCCAAATTCCCACTTCATAAGAGCAGATCTGGGGCTTCCATGGTGGCGCAGTGGTTGAGAGTCCGCCTGCCAATGCAGGGGACGCAGGTTCGTGCCCCGGTCCGGGAAGATCCCACATGCCGTGGAGCGGCTGAGCCCGTGAGCTGTGGCCGCTGAGCCTGTGCATAGGGAGCCTGTGCTCCGCAACGGGAGAGGCCACAACAGTGAGAGGCCCGTGTACCGCCAAAAAAAAAAAAAAAAAAAAAAAAAGAGCAGATCTGATCCTGGGCCGGTAAACTAAGAAAACTGAACTAGAGAGAGATCCAGACTGCAGGAGAGGTTGTAGAAGCAAAGGGAGAACAAGAGAAAATTCCAGATGAGGATACAGGAGAAGAGAACAGCTCTGACTATGTCTACCATCTTGCATGATACTAGAAACGACTAGCATTCATGATGGTATATGGGAAAAAACTACTTATTTTTATTCTTGTATTTGCCCTAAAGTGATGAAAATGCATCACATCAAGTAAATTAATCAGCAAATCAGTAAAATATATCTTAATTCTCTACCTAGTGATTCAACTGGCAGCTAGTATTTTCATTAAGAACTGTTAAATGAGCCTGACAAAATGAGATCATATCCTCATATGATTTCTTGGTCTCAAAGATTTTAGTCTTTTTTGCATCATACACATTACTAATGAATTCATTTGCTTTATGAAAACAGAGAAATACAGATGTATACAAAAGTATGCGTTGTCTCTCTTCATCTTCTGTTCTCACATCCTTCATCAATACAACTACTGTCACCTCGTCAGGATATCCTTCCAGTCTCCTTTCTCTGCATTTACAGGGACATATGCACAAACAGCATACTTTTACTGCCAAAGTATGTGTAAAATTAGCTTTTAGTTACACAATCTATGAATATCTTATCCCTGTATAAATAATAAAACATTAAAGTTAGTCCTAAATTACCATACCCAATCCCAACCACTTCCCATTGGTAATCACTTTTATCATTTTGGGATATGTCCTTCCAGATTTTTTTCCAGACTTTTCCATTTATATACATGTATATGTGTCCAGATATAGTATTTTTGTGAATACATTTTTCATAGTTGATACTATTTTAACACACTGCCTTTCAACTTTGCTTTTTCATGGAAAAAATGTTTCGGAGATCTTTCTGATCAGTAAACACTATCAAATTACTTTTGTGATATAATCATTGTAGGAATTTACCACAGTTTAACATCTCCTCTACTAATGATATAAGTGGCGTCCAGTTTTTCACTATTACAAACAGGCTGCAAAAAACATATTAGTACATGCTTCTTTGTGCACATGTACAAGTGTTGCTCTAGGGCAGATGTCAAGAAGGAGAATGCATAATAGGCACTTTTTTACTTTAAGAGATAATGGAAAATTTTCAAGAATTTCTAAAATATAATTCTGGTACCTTGAAGAACACCACAAAATGAAAAAAGAAGATTCTTATTTACAGCTAAGTATTCTATTTTCAACCAGAGCTTTTCTAGTAGAACTGGAGGAGTTTAACAATCTGGCATCTTGAACACAAATCATCATTAATTTCCTCACCAGTTATTAACAATGCAATATCTTAATAGTCTTGGAAAAAACATGTATTCAATGTGATGGTAACTGTCAAAATTTTTTAAAAACATATATCCACAGCCCCAAGAATATATACCAACATTTTTCCAACAGATATGCTTGTATATGTGTGAGATAACATATGTTCAAAGGTATTGATCACAGATGCAAGTCAGTATACCTGCCTAAATCTCTAACTTAATTCAAAGTGATTATGAGTTAATGACCTTGGAAGGATATTTAACATAGGCCTTACTTTAAATAGTAAATAAACTCAGGAAGGATATTCAACACAGGCCTTACTTTAAATAGTAAAGAAACTCAAAGTTCAGAAGTTATAAAAGGAAATATTGATAAATTTAGCAATAAAGAACTCTACAAAGCAAACAAAAACTACACAAAGCAAGCAAATCGAAACACAAATGACAAACTGTAATCTAAAAGGATTGCAATCCATATCGCTACAAAGAGCTAACCTCCCATATATAAAGAACACCTAGAAATTAATTTTTTTTTTTTTCTTTTGCAGTACGTGGGCCTCTCACTGTTGTGGCCTCTCCCGTTGCGGAGCACAGGCTCCGGACGCGCAGGCTCAGCGGCCATGGCTCACGGGCCTAGCCGCTCTGTGGCATGTGGGATCTTCCCAGACCACGGCACGAACCCGTGTCCCCTGCCTTGGCAGGCAGACTCTCAACCACTGCGCCACCAGGGAAGCCCGAAATTAATAATTTTTAAAAAGACTAACCACTGGGCTTCCCTGGTGGCGCAGTGGTTGAGAGTCTGCCTGCCAAGGCAGGGGACACGGGTTCAAGCCCTGGTCTGGGAAGATCCCACGTGCCACGGAGCAGCTGGGCCCGTGAGCTACAAATACTGAGCTCTGCGCGTCTGGAGCCTGTGCTCCGCAGCAAGAGAGGCCACGACAGTGAGAGGCCCACGCACCGCGATGAAGAGTGGCCCCCGCTTGCCACAACTAGAGAAAGCCCTCACACAGAAACGAAGACCCAACACAGCCAAAAATAAATAAATGAATAAATAAATTTATTAAAAAAAAAAAAAAGACTAACCACTTAACAGAAAAATGAACATATTATAAGAAGACACAGTTGACATAAAAATAAATACGAGTGACTCTTAAACATATAAAAAGATGTTCAACTCACTCATAAGAGACATGCAAATAAAACTACTCCAAGATACCATTTTCCAATAGCAGACTGGCATAAGTTCAGAAATCTGGTAACATACTTGGCTGGTAAGGTTTGGGAAAATAAGCAATCATGCTGCTGGGGAGAATGTAAATTGTATAACCTACATGGGGAAAAACTGGCAATAATTACCAAAATCTAAAAGGTATATATACCCTTTAAACAAGTAACCCTACTCCGGCAAATTTATCCTATATTCTTGCATAGGTATGAAATAATATATGTACAAAGTTATCTCATCTCAGAACTGTTGGTAAAAGACAAAGGTCAACAACAACACAAACATCCAAAAATAGGGAAGTAGTTAAATAAACTACATTACATCCATAAAACTGACTAGCACAGAACTGCAGAAACAAATGAGGAGATCTAGGGTTGTGTGGAGCTAAAGATGGGAGTGAGCATTGACTGCAGATGGGCAGGAGGTAACTTTCTAGGGGGGATAAAAATTTCCAAAACTGGATTGTGGTGACGAATGTGCAACCCTACACATTTATTTTAAAAACACTGGCTTTTATACTTATAATGGTTTAATTTTTTGCTGTCAAAAATTACACCTCAAAAAAGCTGTTACAAGAACACACAAATGAGGGCACTCTCCATGCACTGGTAGAGAAACATTTCCCAGATGTGCTAAGTGACAAAACTGAAAAGTGCAAAATAGTATGTATGATTTAAAAACTGAAGGTAAAAAAGAGGAATAAGAAGGAAAATTTGTGTTTGCTTTTCTATGCATAAGAAATGATACACGAAAAACAGTGGTGGTTATCTGTGCAGAAAGAAGGAAATGCAACAAATGGAGGAAAAAGGTGGGATGAAAGGTTTTTTTACTATATTACTTTATTTTTTTTAAATCTTTTCAGCCATGTAAGTGTTTTAACCATTTGAAAAATTAAATTAAAAAACAGATATTTGGGGGCTTCCCTGGTGGCACAGTGGTTAAGAATCCGCCTGCCAATGCAAGGGACATGGGTTCAAGCCCTGGTATGGGAAGATTCCACGTGCCGCGGAGCAACTATGCCCGTGCGCCACAATACTGAGCCTGTGCTCTAGAGCCCGTGAGCCACAACTACTGAGCCCATGTGCCACAACTACTGAAGCCCATGCACCTAGAGCCCGTGCTATGCAACAAGAGAGGCCACCGCAATGAGAAGCCCACACACCGCAACGAAGAGTAGCCCCCGCTCGCCGCAACTAGAGAAAGTCCACGTGCAGCAACAAAGACCCAACGTAGCCAAAAATAAATTTAAAAATTAAAAAAAAAACCTATTAAAACAAACAAAAAACAATCTTATTTCCTCGGTCTAAACACTGAAAAAAAAACCTAGGAGCAATAACGAAACCAGTAGCAATTAATACCCCTAATACCCTGATTGTGATTTCTAAAAACCATTTGCCTCTTGAGGAAACCAGGGCCCCTTGAAGAAATATCTGATTCCAGGTCTGGGGCAAGAAATGTACAAGATGAACCTGAGATTTCTTGTGCCAGAAAGTAAGGAAGTTATCAAAAACTAAGGGGATCATATTCAAAAGAACACAGGAATCCATTTGAAGGGACTCCAAATGGCCAAAGATGAGGCAATTAAAATATCAAAAACAGCAACCACAATGGATTAAGACACAAAGAGTACATAAAAATCCATGATACTAAAAAACTAAAAGCAAAAACACTTCATTGGTCGTTTTAGGAGGTTCCTAGAGCACCAACCCATTACATAATCTAAAAATCAGCAAAGTGAGGGGGAAAATAATCGATCATTTATCCTGCATTTCTGTATTGTAGAGTTACCAAATATAGAAGAATTTCAGCTAACAAATGTAGTAGGAGTGATATAATTATAAAACCAAAGCCTTTAGAATTACCGGCTTACAGGAAATTCAGGGGTTAAACAAAATCAAAAACATGCAATGAGCCAAACACAGAATGTGGGAAATTCTACAGGTTAAATGACATGGTTCCTTCATCAAATAAATAGCATGAAAAGGGAGGAGACTTTACAGAATAAAAGACTCAGCTTAAGAGACATATCCTTCAGTTGCAACATGAGGACTTTATTTGGATCCTGATGTAAATAATCCAATCAGTATTTTTGAGACAGAGAAATTTGAAAACTTCTAACTATAGGATAGCATTCGGGAATTGTTAATATTATTAGCTGAGACAATAGCATTGCGCTTATGTTTTAGATAAAGATATCAATGAAATGATACTTGGAATTTGCTTTAAAATGCTACATGGTGAGCAGGGAGGAGAGAGAAGGAGCAGCGAGTGACACTGATAAAACAAGAATGGCAAAATGTGGACAACGGCTAAAGCTGGGTGATAAGCATGGGAAAACTAGCTGAACTTCACTTTAGTATGTTTTAAATTTCCACAATAAAGTTTTAAAGCTGTGTATCACCAGCATGTTTGTTACCCTCCAGTGTATTCATCTCTGACCATCTATTTTTATTACTTTGAGTCCCCAGATTTCAATATCATTGAATTTCCCCAAAATTAAAAAACTTTGTTTCAAGTAATATGTTTATATTAATCTAAAGCCAATTACCACATCCTATTAAACACACATATAAACTACTATCTGCATTATAAGCAGTCGCTGTGCCTATCCACGAGACTGGTTAAATGTCTGTTTAGCAGATTGGTGCGTAGTAATATACTGCTTCACTTCATTTGAGATCTTCATTGTGCTTAATTAGGACCCTATATTTGTCTCATTAACAATCACAGCTAATATGCAATCAATGCAATTTAAGTTATAACTGGAGGGACATGGAGATGGGGAACTAAACCACATTGTTAATGCTTGCCATAAAAGGCGGCTTCGATCCATACACAGAGGCGTTTCATTCATTAAAAACTGCAGTCTTATAAGTCTCTCACTGTACTTTCTAGAACCATCTTAAAGTCTGAACCTAATCCAAGCTCATATACGTAAGAAGCTTTTGGTGTTTTTCTAGGGGATAAACTGTGTTTTTAAAATTATCCAAAAGCTTAATATCCTAATTGCAATAACAAATCCTGAGAGTTCAGCCTTGGTCAAAAAATTAACACCAGACACTAATACATCAAGGAGTTATTTTCTCATACAAAAAAAAAAAAATCAAAAACGCTTCTTGCCTATCACTATTGAACCTTGCCATCTGAAGAGATCTGAATCCTGGCGCTGGTTTAGAAGTAGAGCAGTTCTCTGTGATATGATGGACAGGAACACTGGATTATGAGTCAAGAGATCCAAGCGAGGAGGCTGGCCCACACCAGTTTGAATTCATAGTTCTTATCCATGGGTGGTAGCTGCCTAAAGCATTAGTTTGCAAAGGATTCTAACGCTTCTTTTAGGAGCAGCAGAAGTCTTTAGAGTCCCTGACAGTCTTTCTAAATGTATGACGTATCCAGAATAAATATTATTCTCCCCATTTCCCATAACTGCCTAAGGCCCTGCAACTAGTTAAGCGGCAGAGCAGGATTTAAACCTAACAACTTCAATCCACTATTTCTCTACCATCAGGGTGATGAGGCAAGCAACAGCACATCCTGAAACACAGGCTCTTTTGCTACTAATACACCTGTGATGAAGTCTGACAATGAAGGGTGGTGCTTGAATTTATCACCTCCATTAAAATGAGGTACTGAGATCTAATTTTTAAAAAGTTAGATAATTTGAAGACAGTACCATATGCACTATCAAACTCAAATCATTCATATATCTATAATCTAAGAAACACTAGACAAAATATTTGATATATGTAAAACAGAAACTTTGAGAGCATAAATTTACAACTCAGGCAGACAGAACTTTGTGAAACTTATTTTGTATACTGATGCATGGATGCAAATAAACAGTTGTCCAGCATTTATTGCCTATCACTAGAGTGTTATGGGGGCACTGCTAGAAATATGTGTACAGTGATAGGACAAAGGAGAGAAGGGTTAGAATCAGAGTCAGAGGACCCTGTCATGCTACAAGAACCAAATGACTGGTTACAACTCAGTCTTTAGATACATTCTAACTTAAACCATATTCAATCAGCAGTTATGTGTGCAAAGAAATACATGATAATATAACGTAGAAAAAAACAAGTTTTTCCCACCACAGAACTGAGAAAATTTCAATCACTTACTTACTTGAAACAGGTCTGTAATAAAACAGAATTAGTGGATTTCTTTCCATCTATACTATCTACAAGGTAACGAGTGAATGATCACACGGAAATGTTTTGCTAAATTTATTCTAGAGCTACGTAACTCAAATTTTAACCTGGATATAGAAATAATAAAGAAGACATATCTACCCCTACAATTCGCTTCGGCAGGATTTTCTAACAGCCACTTTCACTATCTACTACTTCACCCTGTGAATCTTGCCTCACAACACCACAGTTGTGAGAGTTGAAAGACTCGCAAAGAAAAATTAGGAAATCACATTAAACACAGCAAGTCTCCAAGTTTAACTTCAGAAAGGAGTACCAACTTGGCACATACAAAACAATCAATCATAAGCAATTGAGATTTAAAACTGCACTTACTCAAGGCCTCTCCATTAATTATTGTCATAGTAGTTCTTTGAAAAATCCTAGCAAGTAGAAAAGCCTACTGCTTAAAAAATGTGTTGTATCTGAGACTAAAACAGATTCCAACCATAAAACAAATTACGGTTAAGCACTGATCTATTTTTTTCAACACTATGCTATAAATTATCACTGTCCTCGACACGCAAAGGTCTGGAAAAGCTGAATACTAAAACAAAAACCTGCCTTTATAAGAGGCAAATGAAGAGTAAACAACAGTAATGAAGTCTCATTCTCTGGAAAGCGTTTGATTCACTGACATCTTGTTCTGCTTCCAGAGACCAGGCTTAACTCCAGATATTCAGACTGGAGTTTACCAAGCCCACTCACTGGTTACCTTGGAGACTACCTATCCGCAAGCATCCACCTAACTCAGAAAGCACCAGTTAATATTTCTAAGTGTATTCTATGCATGATCTGTCTGCATGGGCATATAATTGCCATTTTCTTTAACTCCTTTGTAGTAAACAGTAATATTAATCTCATTTTACAGAAAAGCCTGAAAGGTTAAATAGATTTTGCTGAACTAAAGAGTCTGTGGTAGGCATAATAATGGCCTCCCCAAAGATATCTGTATCCTAATCCCCAGAATCTGTGAAATTGTTGTTAAACAGCAAGGGGGAATTAGGATTGTACATGGAATTAAGGTAAACAGAAAGGGGGAATTAAGATTGTACACGGAATTAAGGTTACTAGTCAAATGACGTTGAAATGGGAAGATTATCCTGGATTATTTGGATGGGCCCAAAGAAATCACAAGGGTCCTTACATAAGTGAAAGAGGGAGGTAGAAGAGGTAGTGTCAAAGCCAGAGAGATCTGAAGATACTAAACTGCTGACTTTGAAGACGGAGGTAAGAACACAAGCAACGGAATGTGCACAGCCTCCGGAGGCTGGAAAAGGCAAGGAACAATCGCCCCTAGAGCCCACACAAGGAATTCAGTTAGTTCAGTGAGACCCACTTCAGACTTCTGATATCCAGAACTGTAAAATAAAAAGTTTGTGCTGTTTTAAGCCACTAAATATGTGGCAACTTGTTACAGCAGCAATATGAAACAAATAAAGTCTAAATCTGTCACCATTCTACAAGAATTTGTTAAACAGTTCTGTGAAGAACATAGGTAGTAAGCAGTAAAATTTAGCCATGATTTGCTTATAAAAACCTCTGTCCCATTCAATGCCTCAAAATTCAACTTGCATACTCTTACATAATAGTTTCTTGATTTCTAAAAAACAATTACACAGGAATTAACCCTGAATTTTAAAATATTCTTTTAAAATATGACAGCAATTTATGGAATAATAGAATCAAGTCCTAACAAGTAAATAGAGAATGATTCACACAACTAAACTTATAACTTAAGGAATGCCACCAAGATTGTAGAAAGTTTTTTAGTCTAGATAACCTTCCATGTTGTTACACGGCGGAACAGTTGGGGTCTAAATCCACAGGTCCAAATATTCTTTGCAAGTCTCTTCTGGCTCTATGAGCCACAGTGTTTCAACTCAAAATTACTTGCAGAAATATACCCTGACGATTCATTTTTCTCCTATTTAAAATATCTTCAAAGCCTTGTACTGTTTTCCTCTAATTTACGATACTAATTTTCAAGCCAGTATAGGCTCTCCCAGGAAAACTAAGTCCACTGCGGTTCATTTTAATATATTTTCATATAATTTTTTCTGTTTAATAAGAGAATAGTACAGATTTCCCTAAAATATTTAATACTATAATGCAAGTAAATTCTAGCTTTAAAACTGTTGCTTTCAATAAAAGTAGGTAAAAGGTTTCTAAACTAACTATTCTATAAAGCCATAAAAGGTCACTAAATGGCAACACCTTTACTACTCTCTTATAACTAGCAGAGGCAGCATGGTTCAGTTTACTAACAGGAGAACAGATTCTGCCATCAGTTTAATGTGTGCCTGTGGGCAAATCACTCAACATCTTTGCATCTGCTTCTTCAACCATAAAAGAGGAAAAATGCTGCTGACCTGCCTCAAAGGGATGTTATAAGAAATAACTAATGATTACGAAACTTTACAAACATAATGTGCCATTTAAAAACCTAACTGTAGTGTTACAAAATCCTTTACAAACCACATATTCTGACTAAACATCTGTTGGGGTCATTGCCTACAGTGGTCTGTCCCAAATTAAACTTTCTAATAAGAGCCCAAGAACAACATTAGCTTCTTTAGAAGCAGCCATATAGCACGGGATGTTCCCTCACTACCTCTCACAGTTTACCTTTTAAAAGCAATCTCGGGACTTCCCTGGGGGTGCAGTAGTTAAGAATCCACCTGCCAATGTCGGGGGACACGGGTTCGAGCCCTGGTTCAGGAAGATCCCACATGCCGCAGAGCAACTACGGCCATGCGCCACAACTACCGAGCCTGCACTCTAGAGCCCGCGAGCCACAACTACTGAGCCTGCACTCTAGAGTCTGTGTGCCACAACTACTGAAGGCCATGCGCCTAGAGTCCGTGCTCTGCAACAGAAGAAGCCACCGCAATGAGAAGCCCGCACACCGCAACATAGAGTAGCTCCCGTGCACCGCCAACTAGAGAAAGCCCACGCGCAGCAACGAAGACCCAATGCTGCCATAAATAAAAAATAAATAAACATTTAAAAAAAGCAATCTCATGCAATCAGATTTCATTAATAGTAGCTGTAATAATAATCTACAGGGTTATGAGAGACTATCGTAAATGTTACAGATGACTGGGACTATTCACCACCTAGTATACTAAATATTCAAATACATTAATAATACTTACTGAATATCTACTGAATGCTGAACACTGCTAAGAGAGTCCTATACATATCTGCCATAACATAAAGCTAAAGAAACACAGTGGTGACCTAAATAAATCATTTGGTGGTAGAGAAAATAGCACACTGAATGCAAATAAAACCTTGCTGAAGGCAGCAAAAAGAATGACACAGATCTGCTATATACTGATATAAAAAGATGTAAAAACAGCCACAGAACAATATGCATAGTATAAGCCCATTTTTGTAAAACCAAGCATATCAAAAAATACTCAGATGTCTATTTTATATGTGCAAGGAAAAACGTATGGAAGAATACACCCCAAACTTTTAAATCAAACTGCCAACAGGAAGTGAGACTGGGGAAGGTAATAACTTTTACTATTCACTGCATATATTACATTTCTGTAATTTTCAATATTTACAGCAAACTGTATTGCTTTTATAATTAAAAAAATAAAACTTCTTTAATTTTGCTAGGAATAGAACTAGTTTAGAAAAGTATTTCTCCAAGTTGGGGCAAAGCAAAATTAGGTGACTTACTAAGTTTCAAGAGCCCTCCGACACTGAACCACTTTTTTAAAAAAATCACTGAACGTGGGACTTCCCTGGTGGTCCAGTGGCTAGGACTCCACGCCTCCACTGCAGGGGGCCCGGGTTCGATCCGTGGTCGGGGAACTAAGATCCCACAAGCCCGGGGTGCGGCCAAAAAAGAAAAATCAGTGAACAACTTTCAACAAGAATATTCAGATAAAAAATTGAAATGGGACCTCGGATGAGCTATACTTACCAAGATAAAACTGAAAATATCAAAAGCTAAATGTTTTTAAAACTCCCAAATAGGTGTAAGCCAAGCTGCCTCATTTAAACTTTGACAGCGACAGTAGCTGTCTGTCATCAAGCCTGTTCGGTTTTCCTTTTACTCTCTCAAGTAGAGACGCAGGCTTGGCAGGGGCCCCAGCACGCGTTCACCCCATCCCCACAGGCTCGCCACGCTACAGCAGCTTCAGGTGACTAACTGCCACATCACAACAGTGATCTGACCCTGAGAAGAAAAAAAATGTCCCCACATAAGCAAGTCTGGAGGTGGATGGCCACTTAGAAGGTGAAGATCTCCTGTGGCTCACTTAATGCAATAACCACCCTCTAGGCTTGGAAGTAAAATTTACTTTTCCCTTGAAAGAATCCCATCTGGGCAAGCCAGCAGCAAATGAGAAGAGAGAACAAGTATTGTATTTACTAAGAGAAGCTTCTGCATCAGGAAGTGCTAGAATAAATAAAGGTTTGAAATGGGAGCAAAGAGTTCTTAGAATAAAGAAATCTGGTTTTCACCTTCCACTGAACACTGTTCTTAAGGATTTCATAAAGACAGCAATAACAGCCTTTAATCTCAATCGCAAAATTGTAACTTCTTCCCCCAACTTCCAAATCAACCTTTAAGAGACTAGAGTCACTGCACCACCCCAAAAGTCTACTTAAATTCACAAGTTTACACATTCTTTCCATGAACTAATAAGTCACTGCACCACCCCAAAAGTCTACTTAAATTCACAAGAGTTTACACATTCTTTCCATGAACTAATAATAACAGCTACAGTTTTACATAATAAGTAACAACTTATCATGGAGTAGGTCTTGTTGTTACACTTAGTCATCCCAACAGCCCCGTGAGGTTAAGCGCTACCACCATTCCTCTTCTTAGACAAGGACACCAGCCTTCCTAGAGAGTTTAAGAAAACTGGCCACAACTTGGTAGCACAAGAGTCCCAATTCAATCCCAAGCAGTCTTGATGAAAGAATCCTCACTCTATCCATTTAAAACAGAAATGACAGGCTTTTACCAGAATAATGAAGCTACCATGTACTGACTGCTCAGAAAAACGCCGAGCACAGCGTATGTCAAATGTAATTTCATTTAGTACTTACACAGCCCTGTGATGTAACTATAATTACCCCACTTTGCAAAAAATGAAACTGATGTTTACTTTCAATTCAAAAATAAATAACTTTACCTAAACTTCATCAGCCAAGTAAAGAACATAGAAAGACAGGAGTGGTGACAAGACCTCTCTCTTTCCCAGCCATATGCTCTTAATCACTAAGCTACACTATTTACTGAGTACTTTAACTAAACAAAGTGGTTTTTACAGCCATTTTCAAGTATAACTTTGACTATCAGTATGAGTTTTTTCTTTAAGTACCATTTGAGCAAAGGTTTGGCAGTTTATTATCTTCATTTCTGCTATTAAAGAAAATGATAAAAAATTAGTGTGACTTAAAATGAAACTTATTAAACAGTTATCAATGACTATACTCTCATAAGCAATTACGCCCTTCAAGATTACCAAATTAGGAGACAGCAGTCTGTTACTTGCCACAACCTTGACATAGGACTTTAGATATCCTAGAGTTAAGTCACACTGCCAAAAATTCATCTATTAGAAAAAAATGGCTTAAATAAGGAAAGTCTAGGTAAAGTATCCATCCCATTGTCCCATATGGACTGTAATCTGACACATTTGAATAGTAAAAGACTACGTACGGAATTATTATTCTCTTAATTAATAGCTAAATTTATAACTTAAAGGTGATACATTACTTTCTGTAAAGATTTTCTTCCTTCAAATCATAATAATGGCCCAGAGAATCAGGCTCTCTACCACCTGACTGCCAGCACCAATGTTAAGCTGGGAAGACACACCAGGCAGAGTAAGTAGAATTGTATACTTATCTCCAACTGTCCTAAAGCTCAGTACATCTAGTTATTCACAGTTGGATATTATCCTCAGAGTAAGACAAGTGTTGTTTTAAAACCTGCTTTTCTGCAGCTTTTATTTTGTCCCTTTAGTCCTATTAACCAGCCTAAAACATGACTGTTAGTATACAAGGTGAACATGAAGTTTGGTTTCTCTGTCTTTGTAAACTGACCCTAGCAGATCTTTTTATCTTCTGGTAAACTGTTTACATACTTTTTTAAACTCATTTTTCCTCCCCAAACTTGAATGCTGTCTCCAATCTTAGTATGAAAATTATTAGATTTCTAGAAACACATTATCTTCCATGGAAAACTCGAATGTCAAGACTTCCTGCACTCCTAAAAGAAGAGAAATGTAATAATTTTTATAACAAAAGCTCTTTCTTAAAATTAAGTTAAACATACTGATTAGTAGTTTAAGAGATAACAAATATACTGTCTTATTTTGATGTAAAGTAAATAAATGAAAAAGTTCAATCATCTTGGGAACAAAAGCTCATTATTTATAGCTCATGTTTCATTCAATGTCCACTGGTTTAAAGAAGGCCCAACTAAAAGAAATAGTGACACGTTTGTTTTTTTAATATTTTGTCTTTTATATTCAAATTAAGTTACAAGCTAAAAGTGATGCTTTGCACTTAGGTAATCAACACAAATTTTAAATAATTCTACTTTCAGTATATGCCTTATCAAAATCCATGCCTTCTAGAATCTGCAACATTTAAATATCAAAAAGATTTTGATCCTTTTTGACCCACAGATGACTGTGGGTGTCATCTTACACAGAATACTAGTGCATGCGTCTCATGAATGTAGAAACATCCTTGTTCTGTGGCACCAAAATGAAGGCGGCAGCAGCAGTCCTGTTTTTAAACAATTCAACAAGAATGAAAGGCTCCAACGCTTCCAAACGTCTGTTACTAAAAAGCTAACCCAGCTGACTCCTGAACAACACCAGGGTTAGGGGCGCAGCTGAAAATCCCGCTATAACTTTACAGCTGGCCTTCCGAATCTACAGTTCCATATTCTCGGATTCAGCCAGCCACACACTGTGTAGTACGACTGTAGTATTCACTGCAAAGAATTCTCGTCTAAGTGGACCCAAGCAGTTGAAACCCATGCTGTTCAAGGGTCCACTGTATAGCATACCTACATTTTGTTTACAGCCGCATTTCACAGAGCAATATACCAGTCAGCATACTTCACAAATATAAAATATATCTTATAAATTTATTAAATATAAATGTTTACTTCCAAAAATTACGCAGCCCTAACTTCATCATAAAATCCCAATTTTCCAGTTATTCAGCCAAAACATCTTGGTAACCTCCTTGCCTTTCCTCTGCATTCAATCTGACAAGAACTCCTTTTGGCTCTACCCTCAAACCACATCTAGAATCTGACCATTCCGCACCTCCCTTGCGGTGGCAGCCAGCCACCATCCCTTATAACTACACCTTCTTAACTGGTCAGGTTCTATCCTGTAGATTTGCCTACAGCCTGTTTGTAACACAGCTGTCAGTGATCCTTTAAAAATATAATGAAAATCTGCCACTCTGTAATGAGACTGCATCACTCCTCTGTTCCAAACCCACACTGCTCCCCATTTCTATCAGAGTGAAAGCCAAAATTCTCACAAAAGCCTGCAAGGTCCCAGGTGATGTGATCTGATCTGCTCCACCCCCAGCCTGCATACCCCTTACCTGTCTGACCCCATCCACTCCCGATCTCTTCCTTCCTTCCTCCACTCCAGCCACCCTGGCCTCTGTGCACTTCACTGAACATGTCCAGATGCCTTTGAAGCCACAGGACTCGCACCCTTACATCCTTCCGTCACGCATTTGCATAAATGTCTTCTCAATGAGTCCTACGTGACCACCTCACTTAGTGCTACAACCTGCCCACTCCACAGTCCCAATCCTCCTTACTGAGCTCCCTGCTTACTGCCCTACTGCTGACCACCTAACAGGTGAGATAATCTACTTACTATGTTTATTCTGATTTGTCTGCCCACCTCCCCACCTTAAAAGGTAACATCCGCAGGGCCAGGACTTTCTACCTGTACTATTCCCTGATATATCCTAAATGGCTAGATCGGAGACTCGCACGTAAGCGCTCAGTAAATGTTGAACTAATTTTTTCTTTTGCCACACTGAGAAGCAGTGGGGATGAACCCGTGCCCCTGGCAGTGGAAGTGTGGAGTCTTAAACACTGGACTGCCAGGGAAGCCTCAAGTGAATTTTTTAAATGACCAACTTCTTGGTGGCCATTTGCCACAGCAACACAAAACATCTGAAGTCCAACACTCAGCTCTCAACAGGGTTACCCCAGGTAGTATCACCACCTTGAAAACTGAAAGGTCCACTCCTAGGACGCCCCCCAAAACTGAAAATACATGTCCACACAAAAGCTTGTAAATAATGTTCACAGCAGCATTATTCACAATAGGCAAAAAGTAGAAATAATCCACATGTCCAACAACTAATAAACAGATTCACAAAATGTGGTACATCCAGAAAATGGAATATTAATCATCAATAAAAAGGAATGAAATACTGACATATGCTACAAAAATGAATGAACCTTAAAAATATTATGCTAAGTGAAAGAAGTCAGACACAAAAGGAATACTGTATGATTCCGCTGCTAGGAAATGTCCAGAATAGGCAAATTCTTGGAGACAGAAAGTGGATTAGTGATCGCCAGGGGAGGGGTAAAGGGAAGAGAGAACTCTTTGGGGGGAAGGTGAGAATGTTCTGGAGTTAGACAGTAGTGATGGATACACGATCTTGTGAAAAGACTAAGAAATACTGAACTGCATACTTTAAACGGTGAATTTTACCTCGTTTCCTAAAATTCAAAACAAAAACAAAGGACTGCTCAGCTCAGTGTTCACTGCTCACCAGTAAGGGAAGGGTAAGAGCTGGGAACAGCTTCTTGGCTACACTCAGTTCCAAGAATCCCATCCACCAACTAATCACAGCAAAAAGATTTTTATTTAAAGGGGCCAGGGATGGGAGGGTTAGTCATCTGTAAGCAGCAGCAAGCAGAACCTTTCCCTCACACCCAATCCATCAGAATTCTATGTCCCCACCCTCAATACAACCATCTCCCACACCTGGTGCCGCACCATCTCTCTCACCAGAACTGACGCGCAACTCATCTCCTGCTTCCGCTCTTGCTGCCTACACTCTATTCTCTACACAACCACTTCACTCTCTTGCTCCAGACTCTGCAGTGACTTCCTAGCACACTCAGGTTTTACTCTAAGTCCTTGCTGTGGCCTACATTGTTCCGGCCCTTGTGACCTCTCAAGCCTCATCTCCTCCCACTCCAGCCCTAAAGGCCACCTTCCTGTTCCTTAAACATCTCAGGGTCAAACGATCTAATCTAAAGCAACACTCTCGGTCACTCTACCCTCTTATCCTGATTCTGCTTCACTTCCCTTCATACCACTTATCACTTATTTTTTTCTGGTTTGGTGTCTGTCTACCCTAATACAGTCGACCCTTGAACAATGTAAGAGTTAGGGGCGCCACCACCCCCATGCAGTGGAAAATCCATGCATAACTTCTGACTTCCCCCAAACTGAACTATTACTAATCCAGTGTTAACCAAAGCCTTACCAGTAACATAAAAAGTCGATTAACACATATTTTGAGTGTTATATGTATTTTACAGTAAAGTAAGCTAGAGAAAAGAAAATATTAAGATCATAAGAAGGAGAAAATACATTTACACTGCATATTTGTATTTATCAAAAATCCACATATAAGTGCAGTTCTAGGGTCGACTGTGGACAGTAAATCCACAAGAATTCTTATTTTGTTTACTGCTGTATCCTCAATACTTACAACCATGTCTGGTACAAAGAAGGCACGCAATATCTCTTCAGAGACTGAATTTACAAGCTAAGTTAGCAAAAACACACTCTTCAGTGTAATATGTACTTGTCCAGCATACTTTTTAAAATTACAATAAGCAAAGGATTAGAAATTTGGACAGAAAACAAGTTGGTATTTTATAAAATTACCTGTTCATCGAAAAGACCACAAATTTATAGCACAAAATACATTTGCCATATTATGGGTCTAAATCCCTTGAAATATTATGAATATTAACTACAGGTTAACATTCACACTGGATTAAGCAAGCCTCTGCTTTCTCTTCACTCGACCTGCTCTTACCCTTACATCTTAATTAGTAAGTCCACCTGGATGTGGACCTCCTACAGATCCCTTAAATACTCAGAACCTTATTCATGTTTACTCCAGTGACAGCATGACTCAAATGACGATAACATCTATCTCATGCCCCGAGAGAGAAACCTCGATCTTCTCCCACCCCAGGGTGAGTTATTAGCCCTGAATTCTATGTCCTAGGTATTTCAGATCTATTCCCTCTGTTCCACTCCCACCACATTAGTTCAGGTCCTTATTCACTTCTCACTTTGACTTATCACCTGGAATATCCAGACTTTCCATTCAGATCTCCCTTCTGACGTATTCACTACAATACTACCAAAGTGATCTCTCTACAGTACAAACCAGTGTCTTTACCTTCAGTGGTTCCATGTAGCTTTCGAGAAAATTTTCAACTCCCTAACTTAACTTCATCTCCCATCACTGCCCTCCTATTCCCACCCTAAACACATCATGCTTTAAGTTAATCCAGCCATAGTGAACTACTTACAGTTTCCAGATAACTCATCTTGTTCTTTCCTTTATTTTCCAATATGTTGTTCCCTATCTGAAACACTGTCTTCTACTCTTCTTGCCTAGCAAAAGCTTTAATCCTCAGCTTAGATGCCAGTTCCACCAGAGAACTTTCAATGGCTCTCTGCTTTAAGTGTCCTCTTATGTCCTCCCATTGCACTTATCACAAATACTGTATATTGCAAAAAATACTCTTATAATTCAATATGCACTGTTTGCTTTATTTTTCTGCGTCTTCAACTAAATTGTGAGCTCCTTGACAGCAGGTCTGAGAGCGTATTTACCTTCAAGCCACACTGCCTGACACACGGAAGGGGATGTTGTTAAATGAATGATTTACAAAAGGGGGAGGGAGAAATGAAGGGAGATGGGGAGAGGGAGGGAGGAAAGAATAAGGAGGAAGAGAGTAAGGAAAGGTAGAAGAGAAAGAGGGAGGGAGGGAGTGATCCAGAGAGAGGAAAGGGAAAAGGAAGGGGGGGGGGGAGGAAGGGGAAAGGGACTGAGAATACTCACACAGCAAAGGACATTAAAAAAGGCACTTGTAATCAATCCATTATTTTTATGTGGTCTCAGGCAGTGATTACTGAGGAGAGAATGGTACATCTGAAAAAGCCCATCTCCCCAGATCCTAAGTACAACCACCTAAATCACTTATCCCCTAAAGATTCTGAAATGTCTACTCTATCCAGTCCATTTCCACTTCAAAATTTACTGCAGTGTAATGAGAAATGTTAATAACCTGTGCAATAGAAAAGCAAAAAAAAAAAAAGTTTTAGAAAAAAGTAGGAAATGTATCTGACATAATTAAGTCTTAGAATTATTTATAAACTTCAATAATCTATTATTTCCTGATAATGTGCTATCAGTGACATTGAAAGGTTTACCAAAAAGATGAAAAATAAACATAACACCAACATCATGATCTATGTTAAAGCACAAAATTGCTTTCACATTACAGTCATATGTCTCAAAAACACACTGGGCAAAAATACCATGAGATACACTATATTCGTCAGTAAAGAGGCCTGTATTTATTTATTTATTTATTTAAGTAAATTCTAACAGGAAAATTGCTTCTAAAACATATAGCACTTAAAATGCTACATATATTTTTCCTTGTTTTGGGACTTTAAAGCAACAACCAAAAAAGTGTACTCCTACACACTCTGAATTGCCTCAATACACTATCACTTAATAAAATTTAATCCTGTGACTAGTAGGACACATACTACAAACTTAAAAGCTTGCTACACAATGCAAATCTGTTTGATAAGATCTGATAATTGGCATAAATCCTTCTACAGCTCAGTTGTCATTACAATATAGAAACTGGGAACACACAAACAAGAAAATCTAAGCCTAATATAATCAACACTCCATACTTTTTGAATTGCAATTTTGTTAAAGCAAAATACCAATCATGGGCAGCCTCTCAACTTTCACAACATAAAAAATTAAGTTGAAAGAAATAAGCTACATTTGTAGGACTTCTGATTACTAGCAGATTCCCAAAGAGAGGACTTACTATACTGACAATAACAGCAGTTCTTCTTTCATAAAATTAGAAGATTACTTTAACAATTCTTTCCTTTTAACATTACTAGTAACTTTTTTTATAAGCCAGTAATAATGGAAATGCTGAGCCCTTAACATGAGTAGTTCTAAACTGATACCAAAATATTTGCATTTGCCTAACACCGTGAAACTTTCAGGGCTGAAGCTTCCAACGTACTTTCATTTTTTTAAACAGATAAGTTGAAGGGGGAAAAAAAAAAAAAGGAAATGAAAGGAAGAAAGAAAAGGTAAGAAAATCTAAAATCTAAAAGACCTTCAACTTACTACATTTCTTTTAACCAAACATTAACAGAGTGCTCGAGATGTGCCAGGCACTACACTGGAAACTGTGACAGATTACAACATTTATTCCAAACTAAATCCTGTATTAATCAGCTTCTGAACTTATTATATATTATTCAACCCAACACTTTTCTTAAGAAATTGTTGTCCAACACCAAAGAAGATATACAGTTTTCCCTGATAAATTTACTTGTCACTATTTCATACAGGTCACAGAAGGTGTAGCTAGCATCTGTGATTAACGAAAGGGATTCATTTCTGAAACATCACTGTTTTTTTCATTTACATGAAGGCGAAATAGTAATTCAGCAGATATAAACTGTTTCAGGTAGGAGTTTACAGCACTCCAAACTCAAGAATAAAAAAATGTAAAAAAAAAAAAAAAAACACAAATAACTGGATGAAATTCAATTACTTTGTATAACTGATAAATATTTAAGTGGCCACAGCTTTCACTTTCCACCATAAACACAAGTATTGCAAATCTTAATCTGAATGCAGTACTATGAAAGCGGTCCTGATTCTGAAGAGAAATAATTTTTTTTTAAAAAAATTCAAAGGAACTATCAAAAGTAGATGACACCCACATTTTAACATACTAACTGATGTGTTTCTATCCTTGTGAAAACCCTGTACTCCTTTCAAGCACTTGTGAATTTGTAATGGATGAAAAATATCTGCTAGTCTCTAAGTTCCACCAGTTGAATCTAGACATTTCAGATATCTAAGGCTTTTCATCCTCAAATGCGTTAAAAAATATGACAGCATTCAATTACATATTCTCTAAAGTGAAAAAAAAAACCTGTCCTTTTATGACTGTAATTTCTTCCACCATTTAAGTAGACTGTACTTTTTAGACAACATCCTACATTCAGTTAACACGTCTACGTTTAAGAGGAACCTGACCATCGGTTTTCCACATCGGTTTTATCACAATGCAATAGAGCATCTGATAATTTAGAGACCAAATGGATCAGTAGAGGAAAACACACCATATAATCCTAAATCCCCGGAAATACAAGGAACAATTGCTATCTCTGAGTTGTCTAAAGATCACCAACATTTTCCTGAAAAATCTTTCGATTAAGATTATATTTGATTTCGCTAATCTAATAGGTCTTCTACTAAAAATTCACAGTACTGTTCACACAATAAATGAGATGTTCTTTCATCGGCGTAACCGATAGAACCACAGTACGGTTCAGTTTCTAGAGTCAGATTACTTGACCTGCTTTTAAAACACTTAAATTCACGCAGTTATTCCTATCATTCATTCCCGGCAAAAAGGTTCTATACGAGGGAAAAAACATCATCCTCAGCGAGATATCCTATAACCGGCTCCAAGTCCACAGCAAAGCCCACCGAGATCCACGGCAGCTGACCCCCGTCGTCCCCGGGGACGAGCTCGGGCCCCAAGCCACCTCACACACCTTCCTCGGCAAAACTCGGGGTCGCTCACACGACCTCGATCAAACCCCCCACTTCCTGGATCCTCTAGCCCCCGAGGCTGGCTTTCTGGAGGCGATCTTACCTTCATGATGATCCTGGGGCCGCGATCCCCTCGAAAACACCAGATTCACCTGCACCTGGAGGCGAAACAAAAGACACCCCGTCAACACCACGGGCACCTCTGCACCGGCGGAGGCGGAGGGAACCGTGCGAAGCCTGCACCCCGACAAGGAGCCGAAGGAGGCGTCAGTCCCCGAACCACCAAACGCCGAGCCGGGGCCCCCTCTGGCCCCGCCATCCCCGCAAACCCGACCACCTACACAGCTCGACAGCTTCCCGTCCCCATTGTCGGGACCCGACGGAGTTTCCCGTCTCCGACAATGACGCCATTTCTGTCAGAGAAGAAACTCACTACAAGCCCGGGAGCCGGCGCGGGGTCGACCGCCCTCCTGCCCGCGGGCCTGCGCGCCGGCCCGGCC
>NW_020174933.1:3950874-3980361 GCF_003031525.2 Neophocaena asiaeorientalis asiaeorientalis | reverse complement strand
CGGCCGCGGGGACGGCGAGAGCGCCGAGGGGCCGGGCGGCGGCAGAGCCCCCCCACCGGTCGGGGCCCCCCACCGCGGCCGAGGGGCACTAAAGCGCCGAGTGTGCGGCCTCCAGGGTGGGGGGCGACTCGGACTCGGCAACTGCGGGGTGGAGGGGGGCGGCGCGAGTTCCTCGGAGGCCGAGGCCCCGAATTGGGGCGCCGGGGGACACCATCCCAGCGATCTTCCCCGGCTCCCCGGCCGGGCCCAGTGACTCCCCTGAAGACCCCCTTACGAGACCGCGAAAGCCCCAGAAAATGCCCCTACCTTCCTCGGAGGCAAGCTCCGACCCTGGCACGTCCAGAGTCCCCTCCCCTGCTCCCCCCCAAAATCAGCAGGCCTGGGGGAGAGATGGGGGAAGAAGGGCGGCGGGTCCAGCGGTGGCTGAGGCTAAAGCTCCGGCTCCTCCTCCTCCCGCGGCGGCGACTGGTACCTTTGTTTGGCGGCCGCTCGGGCTCCCTCGCTGGGGGGAGGGGGGACGACGAAAAATCCCTCCTGGACTGGAGGTCCGAGCCCCCAGTCGCGCTGCCCTGCAGAGGACGGCGGCGACAGACCCTCTGCGACTCCCTCCGGGCAAAGGTCCAGGCGGTGGCCGTGTCGGCTGCAAGCTTAAGCGCAAGAGTCTCCCTCCGCTCCGGCGCCTAAGCTCCTCACTCCGGACTCGACTGTTCCCCTAGACTTTTTTTCCCCTCCCCTACCTCTTTCCCGGATGGCCTCTTAGACGACCTCGGATTGGCTAGACTTCTTTAGAATCCGCCCATACCCTGTTCCTATTGGTCCCCGCGATACAAACAACGACGCCATTTTCCCACCAGTTCTATGGAAACAGAAAGTTACGCCTCATAGCTCCCCGGGAAATGTAGTCCAGCCTCTGGGGCCAATGCGCGAGGCCTTGCCCCTGAGAACTGCAAGACCCGCAACGCCCCGCGCCTACGTGAGACAGGGAAGGGAGGGAGGGAAAGGGGGCGGGGCGACAAAGCAAAGGGGAGGTGGCAACGACGCCTGCGCAGTGTGACCGGGATGGCGCATTTTCTTGCACCGAGCAATGCGGTGTTGCTGGCGGGTGAGGAAGGCGGAGAGTGCTATCGTGAAGTAAGGGGAGGGATTTATGTAGGCATCCGGGGGAGCCTTGTTCTGAACTATAAGGTGGGAAGTTGATGCTGGGTACTGCTACTCCCGGACCCCCGGCGTGAAAGTTGTGATATCATCCTCGAACCGTGAGTGGCTGTGGTGGCGGCTGGGGGGAACCCGGATGGGGAGTGAGGGTGGGGGAGGTTGGGAGGCGGAGCTGAGAGGAAAGAAAGAAAGGAGGGTGAGGACCCGGATGCTGAACCGGATTGTGTTGAATTTTCCATCCTCTCGCTGGAGAAGGGGAGGAGCGGTACGGTCCCCGCGGAGCGGAAGGGGGCCTCGGGGCGGAGAGGAAGCCGGAACCTTACCGACCCTGCGGGCTCCGCTAGACGGAGTCGGCGTTGGAAGCCCTTCTGCCAAGCCTGTGTGGAAAATATGCCTCGAAGTTATTTAAATTCCCTCCATGTACCTCTCCGGCAATTTACTTCACACCCATCCATCGTCTCCCGGAGTTCGAGTGGAAGGATGCACTCCACGCTTCACAGCCGCGCTTACACTTTGTCGATTTAGCAATTCTGAAAACAGACCCATCCCTTTTTAAAAAATTACTTTGCACGATATTTTCCCTTTTCTGTGTGTGTGTGCCCGGATTTCGTCCTCTAACGCATTGGAAGGTACTCGGCTTACGTCCCTTCGTTCATTTCGTCTTTCCCACATTTGAACGCCACCGCCTGGTGTGGTCCCTGCCGTCATGAGCCTGAGCCTAGTGAGACAGGCAGGATGGTCACACAAGTCAGTGTGATATTGCAACAGGTGTGAGTGCCACGAAGGAGAGTTTCGTGGTGATAAGAGAATTGGAAATAGGGAGTTTGCCTTAGGGAGATGAGGGAAGGCTTTCCCGAGGGAGTGAGGATCCAGCCGAGAGTGTAAGGGTTAGCGGGAGTTAACTACGGAAAGAACATTCCAGAGAGAAAGAACATCACGTTGGAAAGCCTTCTTCCAGGAGGGAGCTTTTTAAACCATGAGGAGCGGCTGGGCCGGGGGTGGGAGGGCGCGGGGCTTGGCTGTCCGAACCTGATACGCTATGTTAGGGAGTTTTGTTCTTATCTAAGAGCCATGGGATAACTTCGGAGGGTTGCCAGTCAGAAGGGAGATAGGACCAGATTTGAATTTCGAAAAGGTCACTGGCTGAAGAGTAGAGGACCAGGGGTATATTGCTTCAGTAGTCCACACGGAGGAGAGAATCTGATTTTGTGTTAATTAATATTCATCGTGCGTTGTTTGAACAAATGTAAAGCAGTTTCCCAGTTTTGAAAAGGAGTAGTTTCAGACTCTCACAGAGGCATCCTGTGGTGGTTCGTTCTAAAAGTAGATTAGACACAACATTGTAAATCAACTATACTTCGGTAAAATAGTTTAAAAATTAATTACTTTTAAAAAAGTAAATTAGTAGAGTTCATGTAACACATTAATGCCTCTTTATATTCGGGTCCAGTATGTGATAGCTGAAATTTCTAGGTGTGATAAATTGGAGTCTTTGGGGTTAAAAAAGAAAAGAAAAAGAGCCAAATCAGAGTATATGCCACAGTAATGTAGAAACCCTCAGACTCTTTAGAAGACAGGAAACTTTAGTTTTCAGTACCTAGCAAAATTGAGGCTTCTGTGTTTTCCCACTGTTGAGAATACTTGCATACAAACATTATCTGGGGAAGGAACATTAATTGATTTATTTGTTAAGTGAGTATTCTTAAACTTACCGGAGTGAGCAAAGGAAAGAACGATTTTTTAAAGTTCATAACTAATATTTTCAGTCGAACAAAACATCAACCAGCTAAGCCCTAAGAATTGAAACAGATTAGCGCTGAAAATCTGTCTAGTGGCATATTGTTACTGATACAGAGACAAAAGAGAATTATTGAAAGTTGGTCTTACTGACTTTTAAGTTAAGTCACATGTGTTCTGGAGGCTGTGAAAAAGATAAACATAATTTTCTCAACCTAGTTGGGAAGAGATGGCTACTAACTGGTTTAAATAGAACAGTATATGAGATGCTTTTTAAAAATTCTACTTTTAATTCTGTTCAATAATCTTTTAACCTAAGTGATTATTCTTTCTGTGCATCATCTTCTTTTCTTTCTTTAATCTCTTAAGAATAAGATAATCTGTGTCAAACTTTAAACAGTATAGGTAATAGGTTACTAAACTGGTATTTGGATTATTTCGAAATATTTTCTGAACTTTTTTCCCTTGCAACATACTTAACATTAATTGTTGGTCAAGGCAAATGTAGAAGAAAATACAGAAAATACACTTTTCAATCTTTTAGGCTCATGATCCTAGAGACCAAATCATTGTCCCAAGAAACAAAAGAAAGTAGACAAAGGTGAGAAACCTTCTAAAGTGTGCCAATTAGAAATGAAAACTCCCTCCCATCCCCCCAAAACAGACAAAAACAACAAAAACAGAAATGAAGACTCCTAATAGGACAAACAAAAATAGCAATAGATATTTACAAAGAAATAGTAGAAATTCAATAGTAAAGGGGGATTCTAGGAAAACTGAGTGATGTTCTAGGAAATATTGAAGTAAATATAAAATTCAGAATAATAAGTCACTACAGGGGAATAATTTTAATAATATAATTGCACTCAAGTAAATGCATGTCTTAATCAGAATGTCGAAAATTGATTGTGAAGAAATGCAGAATAGGATTTTCTCCTTATATTTTAAATACACAGTTGACCCTGAACACCATGAGTGGGAACTGCTGGGCTCCACTTATACGTGGATTTTTTTTTTAATAAATACATACTACAGTATTACATGATTTGCACTTGGTTGAATCTGTGGCTGCAGAAGATTTTCAGTTGTGTGTGTGTGTGTGTGTGTGTGTGTGTGTGTGCGTGCGCGAAGGGGGGGTGTTGATGCCCCTAACCCCGCTGTTGTTTAAGGGTCAAATGTATAAAACCGACTCTTTTTTTTTTTTTTTTTTTTTTTTTTTTGCGGTACACGGCCCTCTCACAACAGTGCCCTCTCCTGTTGCGGAGCACAGGCTCCAGACGCGCAGGCTCAGCGGCCATGGCTCACGGGCCCAGCCGCTCAGCGGCATGTGGGATCCTCCCGGACCAGGGCATGAACCCGTGTCCCCTGCATCGGCAGGCAGACTCTCAACCACTGCGCCACCAGGGAAGCCCCAAAACATACTCATTTTAATGCTCTTAGAAAAAAAAGTATGTTTATTAATTTACGTGATCAGTCAAGTATAGAAGTATCTAATTCTGTTGTTTTCTTTCGATGTTGATGTCAACAATTTAAGCCTTTTATGGTTGATAAAATAGGAATGGCTTTTAGTGTAAGTTTTGTAACTAAGGAAACCACTTAAAATCCAGGTGAACACCTTGACCAATATAATCACTTAAATGAAGACTTTGCTTTTTTTTTTTTAAAGAGATATAATTTACATATCATATAGTTTACCCATTCAAAGTATTCAACTCAGTGTGTTTTGTTATATTCACAAGGTTGGGCAACCAGCACCACAATCTAATTCTGGAACATTTTGATCTCCCCAAAAAAAAAAAAACCCCATTAGCAGTCACTCTCTCTTCCCCCCACCCCAGCCCTATGCAATCATGAGTCTACTTTCTGTCTGTATAGATTTGCCTGTTCTGAACATTTCATATAAATGGAATATGTGACCATCTTCCTTCACTTAGCATAATGTTTTCAAGATTTCATAGGTGTAGAGTTTTCATTTAAAACCAAACTGAAAGTTTACCTTTACTACAACACCTTGAAATACAAATTCCTTTGCACTTTGATACTCAGATAATTTAGTTAACTACATCATCTTTATGTTTCTCCTTTTTTACAGATCAGCTTTGAAATTAAAAAACAATGGAGAAGACTCAAGAAACAGCCCAAAGAATTCTTCTAGAACCTTACAAGTACTTACTTCAGTTACCAGGTAACAGTTTAGTTACAGTACATATAGGGTCATCTATATAAAGTAATCGTCATTTAAATATTAGCATACAGAAAAGGTTAGAATTGCCAGCTCTTGAGAGTTTCTGTTTTCTATTTTGTAAGAAGATACACATGAGGAAAATAATAATAAAGTTTTACAACTTTTTGTTCTTAAAAGGGATGTTTTTGAGGCACCTCTTTAAAAATATCCAATTTTATAACATAACTAAAAACATAAAAACACTTAAAACATTTGAGTATCTCATTAGAAATTTTATTCTTTATGAATGCCACACATTCCTATTCCCTACTCTTTAGATATTAGGGGATGATCTGCCAATTTGTGAAACAAGAAGAAGCTTCACTTAACTTTCCTGTTCAGGTTTTCCATTATCACATACACTGCATTTCTTATACTACTAGTTCCTTTAAGAGACAAATAGTAAAGCATTCAAAGCACATTACTTGGAAGCATAGCCCACATTATTCCTATATAAAGATGAGTCACTTGAACATGGCTTCCTAAAGAAACACCTGCCTAATCGTATGTATGTGCTTGTTTTATTTTGCTCTTTTTTTTTTTTTTTAAGCTTTTCTGGGAAATGATAGTAGCAAAGAAAAACTCATGCATGTGATAAGCGTGGCTTCTTGTAATAAAGCTTCATGTATAAACCAGTTACTAGGGCTTCCCTGGTGGCGCAGTGGTTGAGAGTCCACCTGCCGATGCAGGGGACACGGGTTCGTGCCCGGGTCCGGGAAGATCCCACATACTGCGGAGCGGCTGGGCCCGTGAGCCATGGCCACTGAGCCTGCGCATCCAGAGCCTGTGCTCCACAATGGGAGAGGCCACAACAGTAAGAGGCCTGCATACCGCAAAAAAAAAAACAAAAAAAAACAGTTACTAAAAGGTGATAAGTTGGGACTTCCCTGGCAGTCTGGTGGTAAGGACTCTGCACTTTCACTGCTGAGGGCCCGGGTTCAATCCCTGGTCAGGGAACTAAGATTCCACAACCTGCGCCGCATGGCTCAAAAAAAAAAAAAAAAAGTGATAAGTGGACAATTATAGAAACCCATTTAGCCCATGGTGTGGCTCAACTGTAGTGATGATCTCAGTCACAAAAAGGTTGTCATTTCTGTTCTGAAGTGCACACCTCTCTTGATGAGCACTCCTCAATGGCATTTCTATTCTTCTTGAGTCTGGGGAGGATAAGTACTGTTGTCTGAAGCCAGAAGAGTGGTAGCTCCCTACCTCCACCTTGGAAACCGTCATGATCAGTGTCATTTCTATTCTGGCAGACTCTCATGGAGACATACTTGTTAATGTCAATGCTTCAAAAGAATGGAGGAGAGACAAGCAGAGAATGCAAGGGAAAAGTTGCCTACTGTTTAAGAAAAAGCCAAGAGACTGCTTTTGAGTGACATTTATTCAGCAGCCAGTAACTTTACTTATTTTAGAGTCTCATATTGAGAAAGGTAGCACTATTTCTCTTGTACTCTTCCCACCTATTGCTGGACTTATTTTGTTACACACTGGCAAACACTGGTTGGAACTGGGCTACCATAAAACATGGCAGTTACCAGTGATGACAAGTGTCCAACTAGCACCACCCAACGTCTCTGCTCCACTACTGTGCAGAACAAGGACTGCCTATAGTTACGTTTTAACAGTAACGCTTACCTGTGTAATGAACTACTTCTGTTAACATTTTTTTTAATCCTCATTATTTGGAAGTAATGTTTTAGGCCGTTAGATAACATATTTAAGAATCTCATTAGGTATCCCATCTTTTTATTTTTCAAATCAAGTATACTCCTGCAGCCATGATAGAATAGAACCTCAAAAGAGTTTCCTAAAGAAAGAGGAAACTGTGTTATGCATAAACTATTTTTCACAGAGAGCTTCAGAGTTACTAAAGTGACTTAAAGATGGGCCAGGCCATTTATTCTATTGTAAAGTTAATCTTGCTGAAAAGAGGTTATAATAATTAATAATTGTTGATATTAGGATATTCTGAAATTAGTGAAGTAGAATGACTTTTATTTATGTTTCTTTATTTACTCTAGTGTAGAAGTGTAGGTCCCCAGGCCTTTGCAGTGGGAGGTGGAGGGTGGGTTTTGAAATGGAGGAAGAAGAGGGCCTGCAGAAAGGGAGTCAGTAATGTTAAAGTCTTAAAGAAGAAACAGTAATTACTGTAATATTAAAATAAAACCTGAGGGGACTTCCCTGGCGGCGCAGTGGTTAAGAATCCGCCTGCCAATTCAGGGGACACGGGTTCAAGCCCAGGTCCGGGAAGATCCCACATGCGGCGGAGCAACTAAGCCCGTGCGCCACAACTACTGAGCCTGCGCTCTAGAGCCCGTGAGCCACAACTACTGAAGTCCTTGCACCTTGCACCTGCACTCTAGAGCCTGTGCTCCGCAACAAGAGAAGCCACCGCAGTGAGAAGCCCGCGCGCCGCAACGAACGGTAGCCCCCGCTCACCGCAACTAGAGAAAGACCATGAAGCAAATGAAGACCCAATGCAGCCATAAATAAATACATACGTACATACATACATACCTGAGTACCTGTAAGTTAAGCCATTTATTGTACTGTTTTCTAGATACATTCTGAAGTGAAGGGGAAGATGTGCCTGCACATTGATTCTCTGTTCTTCATCTTCTTTTTTAAGGTGATAGGGTTACTTTGCACAGTTGTGCCTTCTCAGTATAGCCCAGATTGACCTTGGTCAAACTGGAAAGTAAATCAGAAGGATAAAGGATATAATTGCTACTCAGACCACATTCTAAAGGCTAGTAGACAGAGGATACTGCTTCCAGAACCCTAAGAGATCCTTCCCTTTTAGACTTCTCACAGAAAGTGAAACTTTGTTCCATTTGGGTATGTGATGAGGGTGTGTGTATTCATTTGTTTGGCTGATTGGTGCAGAGAAAACACAGATAGGACTCAGAAAATACTGTTTTTGTTTACTGAAACTTTATGTAACTATTTTCCTGAAACCTAATCTGAAATTAGGGTGTAACTGTGCATTCGCTTTAGCAGGAAGCTCATAGAAAGAACATTTTTATTAAATGAACTGGTTGTGGTTTTTATCTACCATTCCTTTATATTTGGGCTAAAATGACTTCTAATGGTGACTCCTACCCAAAGACCTCTCTTGAGCTTTCTGTGTAAGAAAAAGATAATATTGAAAAACTAATGGCCCTAGTCAAAATAAAGAGATTAACTTTTGACTAAATTCAGGATGTTAAAAGGGAATACTTCATGGAGTGGTAATTCACTTTTTGATAGGAAAGAAGCAGAGCTGTCCAGTCTCTAAAATCTTAATATAAAGGAATGGTAGATAATTTTAAGAGGTAATTCTATAAGGTAATTCAATAGCAAAGTACATTTACTTAAAAATACCTATATTTGGGCTTCCCTGCGCAGTGGTTGAGAGTCCACCTGCCGACGCAGGGGACATGGGTTCGTGCCCCGGTCCTGGAAGATCCCACATGCTGCGGAGCGGCTGGGCCCGTGAGCCATGGCCGCTGAGCCTGCGCGTCCGGAGCCTGTGCTCCACAACGGGAGAGGCCACAACAGTGAGAGGCCCGCGTACCGCAAAAAAAAAAAAAAAATTCCTTTCAGTTACATTGTATATTGGACTAGTAAGTTAGAAAAAAGAAAAAGGAACTATCCAAAACCATCCATTTGATGTTAGAGGAAAGTATAGTAAAAAGGAAAACAAAAACAAAAGAATACCTATAGTTATATATTGAATGGATAAACAACAAGGTCCTACCTTGTATAGCACAGAAAACCATATTCAGTATCCTATGATAAACCATAATGGAAAAGAATATTTTAAAAGAGAATGTGTATATATGTATAACTGAATCACTTCGCTGTACAGCAGAAATTAACACAACATTGAAAATCAACTACATGTCAATAAAAAAAAAAATACCTGTAGCCTCTGAAGTGGATGGTGCTAATTAACTGCCACTAACTAGACTGGCTCCCTTTTCAAAAGAATGAATTAGATCATAATTCCCTAAAAGCACATTCCATATTACTCAGCCATAAAAAGAAACAAAATTGAGTTATTTGTAGTGAGGTGGATGGACCTAGAGTCTGTCATACAGAGTGAAGCAAGTCAGAAAGAGGAAAACAAATGCCGTATGCTAACACATATATATGGACTCTTAAAAAAATAAATGGTTTTGAAGAACCTAGGAGCAGGACAGGAATAAAGGACAAGGGGAGGGGGAAGGGTAAGATGGGAAGAAGTGAGAGTGGCATTGACATATATACACTACCTAATGTAAAATAGATAGCTAGTGGGAAGCAGCCGCATAGCACAGGGAGATCAGCTCGGTGCTTTGTGACCACCTAAAGGGACGGGATAAGGGAGGGTGGGAGGGAGACGCTAGAGGGAGGGAATATGGGGATATATGTATGCATATAGCTGATTCACTTTGTTATACAGCAGAAACTAATACAGCATTATAAAGCAATTACACTCCAATAAAGATGTTAAAAAAAAAAAACATTCCATTCCAAAACTGTTGATATAAGTTAAGATGAAAGGAGTGAGCTTACTGATGGGTCCCTGGAGTCCTAGAACTCTCTTTTGCCTGCCCTAATTTTAAAAGGTTGTGCATTTTAGGATATGAGTTTTGGTGGAGGGAGGTAGTAGGGCCCAGCAGTGGAAGACAAGCTCTACAGTAGATAATGGATTGGTGGGGCTGGATTTGTCAAGTTTTCTTAGTTTCACAGGAAGTTTCTGAATGTGTTTCTTGTAATTAAAAATATTAATTTATTGCTAAATTTTATTCTTTAAATGCAGGTAAACAAGTGAGAACCAAACTTTCACAGGCGTTTAATCATTGGCTAAAAGTTCCAGAAGACAAGCTACAGGTATTTAGGCAATTCTAACCTTATTCTTAATCTCCAAGAAATTAATAGATATCATGTAAAAATACTCCTAGCTCTTAATTCAGTTTAATGATCATACAATATCTTACATTGAGGTTGCTAGATAATAACTAGTTGTAAAACCTAAGACACCTGACACTTTGATAATCTGTTAATATACATTAAGTATAAGCTCTTTTGAATAATTCAAATAAAATGAAAATTTTCAATTGTATTTCTTGTTAGATTATCATTGAAGTGACGGAAATGTTGCATAATGCCAGTTTACTCATCGATGATATTGAAGACAACTCAAAACTCCGTCGTGGCTTTCCAGTGGCACACAGCATCTATGGAATTCCATCTGTCATCAATTCTGCCAATTATGTATATTTTCTTGGCCTAGAGAAAGTCTTAACCCTTGATCACCCAGATGCAGTAAAGCTTTTTACCCGCCAGCTTTTAGAACTCCATCAGGGACAAGGCCTGGATATCTACTGGAGAGATAATTACACTTGTCCCACTGAAGAAGAATATAAAGCAATGGTGCTGCAAAAGACAGGTGGACTATTTGGATTAGCAGTAGGTCTCATGCAGTTGTTCTCTGATTACAAAGAAGATTTAAAGCCACTACTGAATACACTTGGGCTCTTTTTCCAAATCAGGGATGATTATGCTAATCTACACTCCAAAGAATATAGTGCAAACAAAAGCTTCTGTGAAGATCTAACAGAGGGAAAGTTCTCATTCCCTACTATTCATGCTATTTGGTCTAGGCCTGAAAGCACCCAGGTGCAGAATATCTTGCGCCAGAGAACCGAAAATGTAGATGTTAAAAAATACTGTGTACATTATCTTGAGAACGTAGGTTCTTTTGAATACACTCGGAATACTCTTAAAGAGCTTGAATCTAAAGCCTATAAACAAATCGATGCATGTGGTGGGAACCCTGAGCTAGTAGCTCTAGTAAAACACTTAAGTAAAATGTTCAAAGAGGATGAATAATATTAAGCCATTCTTGATTAGGCCTGATAGCTTAGTTGACTTTTTTTTGTCTTTTAGCCTATTACCTTTTTTAAAATTTGGACCAATCTGTTAGTATCCAAAAACTGAGTGATAGTGGTGATGTGAGTGAGGTTGTTTCAATATAGAATCCCCGTGTACAGATAATCATAGTACCAAGTTGAAGGAATCAAAAGGAGCCACATTTAAATGAGTCTAATTTGAATGTCAGAATGTGCTGTGTTAGGACGTCGTGGCCAACTCTGCCATGCATGTTCTGTTGATTCTGTCAATAAAGAAGACTTCAGCTCCAGGAATTTTTATCCACATACTTCCTAACTGTACTGTACGGGCAGTTCACAATTCATCTACCCCATTTCCAAGCCATTGACTACTTGGGACCAGTTTCTATAGCTAGCTGGCCCGAAGACCACAGGAACTCCTCTTTCTTCCTAAATGTCGCTTAGAATAGCTCATTCTCCTCCCTGGAAACTCCCTTAGTGAAGTCTTCCATGAGAAAGCTGACAGTGACAAGCAGTAAGCATTCTGGGCCTCTCTTCCTTTCTCCCAACTGAGCAAATTCTGCTGTTTATTTAACCAAGGAGTCTCCACTGAATGAAATTTACACACTAGCCCAAGTTCTTTTTCCTTCTAATGTAACTTGTGCCTCAAAACTAATTAGTATCTGGGTACAGCAGTATCTTTCCATTTGTGGGGGGGAAAAAGGTACATGGAAAAAGTATTTTAGGAAGGAGCCTTTAAGCCATTTTATGCTGTCTTTATCATTAGTATTAAAAATCATAAAAGCTGTTTGCTCACAAGTACAAAAGCTGGGGGAACTGTCCTTTTCCTTCCCACCCGCATCATTAACCCCTCTGTAGGCAGTTGGTGCTTGAATGGAAAAGGAAGTAGGCATCTTTAACCTCTATGAGTAAAGCAAAGAAAAGTGTTAACCTGAGAGCTACTGCCTGACTGAAAATTAGCCAAAGGCTATACTATCAGGCACAGTTAGCTTTATAGTGCCTTAACCCTGACTATCCCTTTTGTTTCATTTTAGGCCCTCAGCCCCTGGAGCCATCTTATGGCACAAGAGGTATGAAAAAAGAGACCCTGATTTCTGTATGAGAAGTGTCACTGACATCCCAGAATGAAAGTTTGTACTTCTCAGTAGCATTACATTTTGCTTGATTGGTTGTACAGTGTGTTATCTTAAATCAAACCACCGTATTTTTGTATGAGAAATTCTCACCAAAATACTCAACCTAAATCTTTTTTGAAAAGTTCGGTATTGCCTTTACTTTTAGAATAATTTGAATCTTCCATTTTTTTTTTTTTTATAGATTTATTTATTTTTATTTATTTATCTTTGGCTGTGTTGGGTGTTTGTTGCTGCTCGCGGGCTTTCTCTAGTGCGGCAAGCAGGGGCTACTCTTCATTGTGGTGCAGGGGCTTCTCATTGCAGTGGCTTCTCTTGTTGTTTAGCATGGGCTCTAGGCTCGCGGGCTTCGGTAGTTGTGGCGCCCGGGCTTAGTTGCTCCGCGGCATGTGGGATCTTCCCAGACCAGGGCTTGAACCTGTGTCCCCTGCATTGGCAGGCAGATTCTTAACCAGTGCGCCACTAGGGAAGTCCCTGAATCTTCCATTTTAATTGATCCAAGGAAACCCCTTCTGAAAATCATACATATTTGTGTTATACTATGGATATTTGAACTTTGTTTTTATGAACCTGTAACAAACTTGATATTAAAAAAGATCTAATGCTAACTATATAGACAGAAATGAAGTTATTTACCTATAAGTATAATGATTGCTTAAGTAGATTATTTCTTAGCTAATCAAATTAATTTTGGCCTGGTGCTACTCATTCTTTTCTCATTTTTTTTATTTTTTAAATTTATTTTTGGCTATGTTGGGTCTTTGTTGCTGCACGCAGGGGCTTTCTCTAGTTGCAGCGAGTGGGGGCTACTCTTTGTTGCAGTATGCGGGCTTCTCATTGCAGTGGCCTCTGGCTCCAGGCACACGTGGGCTTCAGTAGTTGTGGCACGTGGGCTCAGTAGTTGTGGCTCGCAGGCTCTAGAGCACAGGCTCAGTAGTTGTGGCACACAGGCTTAGTTGCTTGGTGGCATGTGGGATCTTCCCGGACCAGGGATTGAACCCATGTTCCCTGCATTGGCAGGCAAATTCTTATCCACTGTGCCACCAGGGAAGTCCTCTTTTGTCATTTTTATCTTGCCTTTCAGTGACAGAAATGCTTGGCATTGAATTGGGGACTTATATGCTTGCCACAACTAGAGAAAGCCCTCACACAGAAACGAAGACCCAACACAGCCATAAATAAATAAATAAAAATAAAAAAAAAATAAAAAAAAAATTTATTCTTTTCACTTGAACCATAGTCATGATGGTTAATACAGAAGAAAATCAAATTGATTTTCTTTGTTGGCAAAATCAAAAGAATGAAGGCTAGTTATGTTGCTATAAATGACTTTCAGACCTCAGCAAAATTTTAAATACATCAGCTCTTCTCTTATTCCACTCTGTCAACTTCCTTACTTGACTTCCTTCTCTTCTTAACCTATAACCTATAGTCGTTCACTTCAGGGAGCCTTTCAAGAGCTTTCTCGGATCACTTTCCTCCTTTCCTTTAGGTCCCTCTCATCCTGCCAGTTCCCAATCTTGCGTGAATCCAACGGTCCACGTGCTTTGCTCCTCCCACGTTGCTAAGTGCTGCTGGGGAACGTTTTCACAACTGCTATAGCCATTGCAAATTAATGTATTAAAACCTCAGTAGCCCTTTTATTTTTCATCTAATCCTGATGGAGGTTTAAAATGTGTCAATCTAGGCACTTCCCTGGTGGCGCAGTTGAGAATCCACCTGCCAATGCAGGGGACACGGGTTCAATCCCTGATCCTGGAAGATCCCACATGCTGCAGAGAAGCTAAGCCCGTGTGCCACAGCTACTGAAGCCCGCGCGCTTAGAGCCCGTGCTCCGCAACAAGAGAAGCCACTGCAATGAGAAGCCTGCGCACCGCAACGAAGAGTAGCCCCCGCTCGCTGCAACTAGAGAAAGCCCGTGCGCAGCAACGAAGACCCAACACAGCCAAAAATAAATAAATGTACAAAAAAATTAAAAATAAATGAGATTTGTCAATCTAGCATTCCCTCCTCCTCCATTCTTCTCCTGTTAAATGTAAATTCTTCTAACCTTCCTCCCCTATGCTTCTTTAGGTCTGCCTTTCATCTCAAGAAAAGTTGTTTGTCCTCCTGCCCTAGACCAAACACGCTCTCCTGTTTTTGATTCCCTCTCTTTCTGCCTCTTGAGGGCCTTATTTTATTCCCTGCCTTATATCCTCAAGATTTATCCATTGGCTCTGTTTTAATCAGTACACTGAGAGGAAGGAAAGAGGGAAGAAAATGTATATTTGTGAAGGACCTATTAGGTACCACTGTTTTATGTTTTTTTCTTCAAGCATTTACTGAGCAGAGCCAGGACCTTGAATACAGGTCAGAGCACTTTGCTCTTCTGTACTGTTGGCCTCCCATTCTAAATGCACACTTAAATATGTTTAAAAGTTTAGAAAGCACTGGTCTATTGTAATGTACTAAACAGCTTCCTTCCTATAATCTCTACCCACTCCAGTCTATCCTTCACACCAACCAAAGTTGTCTTTCCAAAGCGCAAATCTGATTATGTCATTCCCATGTTTTAAATTCTCTGAATCCTCAATACTGCCACCTGTAAATTCCTTGGCAGAGTATATAAGGCTTTCCAAAATCTGATCTCCAAACGACTTCAACCATATTTCCTAATATTTTACTCTCCCCACACGTTATACTCTGCCAGAAAATAACGTTCGTCATTGCTAAGACACTATTCTGTTTTTCATTCATTTCATTTAGAATACTTCTTGAGTGCCTATAAGCTAAATCCTTTGCTAGGCTTTGGAGGTAGAAGAGTGATAGACACTATCTCTTAGCCTTATGTGATTTTCTTGTAATGGAGACTGGGAAGTAAGTAGCCAATTATTAAACAGTATTATTAGTGCTGGAATCAGGGCCCCTAATTTCTTGTTTACATGTCTGCTTCTCCCATTGGATTAGAAACTCATTAAGGGCAAGGACTGTGACTTACCCTCCTCTTCTCAGTAGCACTTAATAAATACTTGTGAATAAATAAATCTACTTGAAACTAATCTCCCACCTCTCAAGGGTTCCATTAAATATAATGTATGTGAAAAGATATCATAAACTTCAAATGTTAGCTTTTATGTTAATGTGGTTCTTCTCCCTCTCATTCTTTCCCTAATGATTCTTACTCAATGTTTTCCCTTCTGAAAGCATTCTTAGACTGTTTACTTTCAGTTTTGTCCATAATTACCATTGTATCAAAACCCTGACCTCCTCATATTGAAGTCCTGTATTTTAACTGTTCATCTGAGTTTTCTGTTATCAGCTTGAAATCATATTTAAAACCAACTTATACCTCCCCTCCCTGTCCCTTTACCAAGCGAAACCACTTCTACCCCCGCCTCTTCTATCACCATTGTCATTCTTTTTTTTTTTTTTTTTTTTGGCGGTACGTGGGCCTCTCACTGTTGTGGCCTCTCCCGTTGCGGAGCACAGGCTCCGGATGCGCAGGTTCAGCGACCATGCCTCACGGGCTCAGCCGCTCCGCGGCATGTGGGCTCTTCCCGGACCAGGGCATGAACCCGTGTCCCCTGCATCGGCAGGCGGACTCTCAACCACTGCGCCACCAGGGAAGCCCCGACCATTGTCATTCTTAAAGTGATCCAGGAGTGTCTTTATTTCTTACCCTTGCCTCCTATCCAGTCCTCCTAAGTCCTATAGACTTGTCCTTTGAGATATCTCTTATCTGTCCCTTACTTTCCCTTCTCACTTCCTTTTCATTTTCACTGTGGCACTTAGAACAGCCTTTATTGCCATACATGCAGGGCTGATATTTGGTGGCTGGAATACAGAAAAGGACTCATGATAACGAACCCTACAATAATATGAACTCAGAATACAACTGGCATTTGGCTTCTCAACCTCCCACCACCTCCGGTTGGCTAACTGCACACTTACTTGGTTATTTCATTAAATCTTGTAATAATGCAACCTCAGCTTTTATGTGATTGACTATATTGGACCTTACAGTTGTATGGCATAATTTTACTATACTCTTGGTAAAGATTATAATAGTATGTGCAGTAAGCAAAAATCAGTAATACAAATTTCCATATTAACCCATTAGTTAAAGTTAATTGTGTAGAATGTTTAATGGGCATCTTGTCATAGAGATATATCTGGGAAACATCTGCAGCACTACCTGCCTTGTCATGCACGTTGTTTATAAAGCACTCTATGCTTTAGGAGAATGACCCATTTATTTTCTTTGAATTATATTTGTTACTGTACAGAAAGAAAAATATATCTGAAGAATTGAAAATTGGTATAGTGGATAACGGAAGCTATTTAGACCTCAATGGGCAAAGCAGTACTAATGGTAAGCTACAAAAGTAATTTGTAAATCTTACCAAAACTTGTAAAGTCACATAATAGAAATTGCAAAATAAGAATAGTTAAATATTTGAAAAGTAAAAAATTTAAAAAGATTTAGCTTTAGTAAATTATATTCTAACAGCTGTCCATATTTTACAAGAAAGAAATGATTTATTAAAGTTGACAGATAAAGTCAAAAAGTCAATTAAACTAAAGGAAACTGAAAATGAAGCAGAAGGTTATTGAAACAAATAATGATAAGCCCTTTGAAACAAAACAAAGTAGCTATCCTAAGAGGCAAACTAATAGATTTTCTAATATGGTTTATGAAAATGCATTTGTGGTTTGATAACAGACACGAAAGCATACTTTTTTTTAAGTTCAATATATTGAATCCTGAAACCTGGCCAATTTAAGTTTGTAAAGCTCTGGATCGAAGAAGAACAAAAATAAAATGACAGCATTCACTAAATGACTTAGCACTAAAGATATAAAATATATAATTTTAGACACTATTATAAGGCTTAGAAGAATGTTGAATATAATTCCTGGTAGTTCAGAGGAAACCAGGAGAGGGTTCAGCAAAAGAATGTCATTAATATTGGGAGAAGTTTTCAATTTATTGAGACCACAAGTCACCTATGACTGTCAATTTATTCATTTTACTTTTTTTGGCCACGCTGCGTGGCCTGTGGGATCTTAGTTCCCCAACCAGGGATCTAACCTGTGTCCCCTGCGTTGGAGGCACGGAGTCTTCACCACTGGGCCACCAGGGAAGTCCAATGACTATCGCTTTAATGAAGAAGTTGTTGGGAGAATTTATTGCAGTTTACTGTGTTACATCATGGCTCAGACAGGAGTATCATTTAGCTAGTAACTGCTGCAACAAACAAAAGATCAAACCAATCATTTCCTCCTGCCTTGGAGTATCATCATAGCATATATGGATAATTAATGTCACCTAACTTGTTTTACTGGAATCCCTTCTCTTCCTTCAGCCCATGTTGCACAGAACTGCCAAACTAATCTTAATGAATTTGCTTTCACTTTATGCCTCTATTCATAAATCGTTTCCTTTTAGGACAAACACTTTAGCTTCACAGGCAAAGCTCCCTGTAATCTGCTTCTCATCTTATATATACACACATATATATGTATATATATTTATACTTATATATAATTTTTTAGAAATTTAATTTCTAAATTTTTTAGAAATTTATAATTTTTTAGAAAGCTTTATTGACTCACACACCACATAATTCTTTTAAAGGATACAATTCAGTGGGTTTTAGTATATTCATGGGGTTATGCAATCATCACCACAATCTAATTTGATAACATTTTTGCTTCCCCTGAAAGAAACCACCATCACTATTAGCACTCACTCCCATTGCCCCCACTCCACCCCTAACCCCCACCCGAGGCAGTCACTAAGCTACTCTCTGTATTTATGACTTGCCTATTCTGGTTGTTTCATATAAGTGGAATCATATACTACGTGGTCTTGTGACTGGCTTCTTTCACTTAGCATAATGTTTTCAAGGTTCATCCATACTACTTATATCATAACTTCAATAATTTTTAAGTCTGAATAATAGTCCAGTATATGAAAATACCACATTTTGTTTATCCATTCATTGGTTGATGGACATTTGGATTGTTCCTACTTTTTGGCTTTTATGAATAATGCTGCTATGGACATTTGTGTCCAGGTTTTTCTGTGGCTATATATTTTAATTTCTCTTGGGTAATATGGACTGAATGTTTGTGTCCCTCCAAAATTTATATGTTGAAGCCTCAACCTCCAGTATCTCTGTATTTGGAGATGGATCTTTATGGAAGTAATTAAGGTTAAATGAGGTCATAAGGGTGGGAATCTGATCCAATAGGATTAATTTCCTTACAAGAAGAGACCCAAGGGAACTTCCCTGGAGGTCCAGTGGTTGAGACTCTGCGCTTCCAATGCAGGGGGCGCAGGTTCAATCCCTGGTTGGGGGATTAGGATCCCACGTGCCATGCGGCCAAAAAAAAAAAAAGACCCAAGAGAGCCCTTTTCTCTCTTTATACCATGTGAGGACACAGTAAGAAGGTGGCCACCTGCAAACCAGGAAGATAGCCCTCACCAGGAATCCAATCAGCTGGCACCTTAATCTTGGACTTCCTGCCTCCAGTACTGTAAGCAAATAAATTTCTGTTGTATAAACCACTCGATTTGTGGTATTTTATTACAGCAGCCCAGGCCAACTAAGAAAGTTAAATACCTAGATGAGTCATATGGTACCTTTGTTTTACATTTTGAAGAGGGAGTATATTCTTAAGATATACTCCCTTAGTTGTACAGAAATGTACATAAAAGTATATTCATTGCAGCAGTATTTGTTTTTTTCTAAGATTTTTTTTTGATGTGGACCATTTTTAAAATCTTTATTGAATTTGTTACAATATTGCTTTTGTTTTATGTTTTGGTTTTTTGGCCGGGAGGCATGTGGGATCTCCACTGAACCATCAGGAAGTCCCTGCAGCATTATTTGTAATAGAAAAAAAGTAACAAATGTTCATCAATATGAATTGATTAAGTCACAGTTCAGTGACTTAATGCAGCAAAACTATCTGTATACTATACGTACAATATATAGTAGCAAGATAATTTTTAGATATTCATGTTCTTTTCCCTCTGTTTTTTCCATCTTTAGTTACAGAAATGTACCCATTCCATTTTGTACTTTCTTGCCTCAGGGAAGTATTATGATGATAAAGCTAAAAGAAGGCTCTTGTAAAACACTTCCTTTCTGAATTAATTTTCCTACAACCTGAGCCTGTTGAAGAGATCAGGCTAGGTGTACTGGAAGGGAGACACAGAGAAAAGGAGCAGTGACTTTAAGGGCAAACAGAACAGAGGAAAGAGGAGAGATTCCTGGGAAGGGAACAAAAGCCAGAAGTTCCCATGGCTGTTGGTAGTACTGCAGGAGGTGAGCAAGACTTCATGGAGGATGGACTAGACAGTAACCTTCCCGTTCTCTTCCTGGGACAGGGAAGCAGAAAAGTGCCAGGCTTTGAGGGATCACTGTTGGCTTCAATAATAAACCTGCCAATGGAGTCTGATGCCTGCAGTTGAGAGGTAAGGAGGCCCTAACACTGACTGAGATTAAATTTTCTGCTAGCCCTGCAGGAAGGGAGTGAAAAAAGAACATTCGTCCTTTCAAGATGCTGGACTGAGTACGTGTTTATCTTTTCTACCTCTTGAGAGAATACTAAAAGGAAAGAAAAAGAATAAAAAGGCTAAAATATCAAAATAACCTTGAGAATTGGAAGGGCTTTGTTAGTGGATGAGAAATTCCAAAAAGTGTCTGGAATACAGAAAGCAGAAAGACTACTGATTGATGTAAGCAGTGGGGATATGGCCAGAGCTAAGGCTATGTAGAGAAGGGGCTGTGGCTGAAACGGGACCCAGCAGGCTCAGGAGAACTGAAAGTACTTGGCAGAATAATGGAGCCCCAGCGATGCCCACGTCCTCATCCTCGGAGCTGGTGAACAGATTAGATTACATGAGAAAGGGGAATTAAGGGTGAAGAGAAATTATGGTTGCTCATTGATGATCTCAGAATAGGGAGATTATCCTGCATTATCCAGGTGGACCCACCTGTAACTACAAGCTTCCTCAAAGGAGAAGGAGGCAGAAGGGGAGAGTCAGAATGAGATGTGACATTGGAACCAAAGTCAGAGTGGTGTGATGAGAAGGACTCAACCCACCGTTTCTGCCTTTAAACATGGAGGAAGGGGACCACAAGCCACAGAATGCAGGTGGCTTCTAGAAACTACAAAGACAAGGAAACAGATTCTGCCCTGGAGTCTCCAGAAGGGAACACAGCCCTGCTGATACCTTGAGAAGTGTTGGACTTCTACAGAACTCTATATAATAAATATATGTTGTTTAAGCCACTAAGTTTGTGGTAATAGGAAACTAACTGGAACAGTTCTCTACTTGTCAACAAAGGACTGGAGAGATAAATGTGGATGAAAACAAATTAATTGATAGTCTGTAAATGGAAGGGTACATCTCCCTACGCTACCTCTTTCTTACACCCCAATGGGCAAACTAAATCATCACTGCCAGATATTTTATCCTCAAGCAGAAGAGTAAGACGTCTTTTTAGAGAAGTAGAAGTGAGTTTCTGGGAAGAATTTGAGCAAATAGGAAAGGTATTGGTGTCAAAGAGCTACATTCTTCTGTTCTGGCATCAGGGAGCCTTCCTGGAGCATCATGGCTGCTCCCTTCCCAATCACATGACACTGAAACTTACCAGTCAGCCAGCCAGCCCTGCTTGCATAAGCTGAGCTCCCATTAGCTCCCATTTAGCATTTCTCATGCCTCATTCTGTCTGAAACACAAATGGACAACCAGAAACTCCCACACATTTATAGAATACCTGCAGTATGACAGAGAAGGACCAAGGTAAAAAAAAAAGAAGCAAAACCAAAATGAAACAAGAAAAATATAGAAAAACACAAATTAGAGGGAACAGAAAAAACAGAGAACACCTTAAAACAAAATAAGACAAACCACAATCTGTAAGTAGTGTCACTGGAGAGATCTGAGGGGATATGGAATGGAATCTATGGCCGCTGTTGTTGTTTATCTTCCTAACAGTCATCCCGCACTTCTACTTCATGAAAAGAACATTTTTGATATTATCCCCATGTTGCATGGCCATGTGTTTCAGGAAAAACAGAATTCTCTCCTCCTTGGGGGGTCTTAGTCTTTGTCACTTAAGGCCTTCAGCCAGTTGGGTGAGGCTTACCCACATAATGGAGGGCAATCTGCTTGACTCAAAGTCTGCTGATTTAAATGTTGATCTCATCTAAAACATACCTTCACAGCAACACTGAGACTGGTGTTGACCAAGTCTCTGGGTACAATGGCCTAGCCAAGTTGACACATAAAATTAACCTTCACAACCACATGCCAAGATGAAAAGTTGCACATCAGAAGGTACCAAAAGTTCCTTAGAAGCAGGCTGGAGAGAACTTGGTATGATAAACCTCTGCCACTGTGAAGTCCCCCGTGGCAGGCTGACTTCTCCTTGGGATGGAGCTGTGAGGAGGACAGATAGGAAGAAGACTGTAAAATGTTACAATAAAAGAATTAGCTTTTGATTTTTTTTCTTATATAAATCTTTTTCAGGATGTCCTTATGAACAATTATTCATAGCCTCAACTCCTATGGTGTCCAGTAAGACACTGTGAAATCAAATAAATCTCCGGAAATTGAATGGGTTTAACTGATCTTGATTTTCTTTTACGTTACCCTACAACTCCAAAGGGCTTGTGTACTAAAGTAGGCATCATGCACAGAGATGGCCAGCAGGCACATGAAAAGATGTTCAACATCTCTAATTGTTAGAGAAATGCAAATCAGAACTACAGTCAGGTACCACCTCACACCAGTCAGGATGGCCATCATTAAAGTCTACAAATAACAAATGCTGGAGAGGGTGTGGAGAAAGGGGAACCCTCCTGCACTGTTGGTGGGAATGTAAATTGGTGCAGCCACTATGGAGAACAGTATGGAGGTTCCTCAAAAAACTAAAAATAGTTGGGAATTCCCTGGCAAACAGTGGTTAAGACTCAGCACTTTCACTGCCTTGGCCCAGGTTCAATCCGTGGTCAGGGAACTAAGATCCCGTAAGCCATGCAGTGCAGCCAAAAAAACCAAAAACAAACAAAAACGATACATGCACCCAATGCTCATAGCAGCACTATTTACAATAGCCAAGACATGGAAGCAACCTAAGTGTCAATTGACAGATGAATGAACAAATAAGATATGGTATATATACACAATGGAATACTACTCAGCCATAAAAAGAATGAAACATGGATTTGCAGCAACATGAATGGACCTAGAGACTATCATACTAAGTGAAGTAAATCAGAAAGAGAAAGACAAATACCATATGATATCACTTATATGTGGAATATAAAATGACACAAATGAACTTCTGTACAAAACAGATTCACAGACATAGAGAACAGACTTGTGGTTGCCAAAGGTGGGGGATGGGGGAGAACTGGATTGGGAGTCTGGGATTAGCACATGCAAACTATTATACACAGAATGGATAAACAGGATTTCCCTGGTGGCATAGTGGTTAAGAATCCACCTGCCAATGCGGGGGACACGGGTTTGATCCCTGCTCCAGGAAGATCCCACATGCCACAGAGCAACTAAGCCTGTGCACCACAACTACTGAGCCTGTGCTCTAGAGCCCACGAGCCACAACTACTGAGCCTGCGTGCCACAGCTACTGAAGCCCACGCACCTAGAGCCCTTGTGCTCCACAGCAAGAGAAGCCGCCACAGAGAGAGACCCACGCACCGCAACGAAGAGTAGCCCCCACTTGCTGCAACTAAAGATAACCCCACGTGCAGCAATGAAGACCCAACACAGCCAAAAATAAATAAATAAATGAATAAATTTATTTTTTAAAAAAGAGAGTGGATAAACAATAAGGTCCTACAGCACAGGGAACTATGTTAAATATCCTGTGATAAACCATAATGGAAAAGAATATGAAAAAGAATGTAAGCATATGTATAACTGAATCATTTTGCTGTACAGCAGAAATTAACGTAACATTGTAAGTCAACCTTACTTCAATAAAACAAATTTTTTTAAAAAAGTAAAATAGGTGTCATGGTCCCAGTGACAAAAATCAAGAAAGTAGATGTAGTCACTGAGAGAGGATGTAGCCCAAGAAGAGCAGTAATCAAGGACAGTTATCAAGGAGGGAACAATTAAAGGAATAAGGAAACCACGAAGGAAGAGACCAGCTAATTAAAAAGATAGGAGGTTCTTAATCTGTGATCCATGGACTTCTCTGGGGCCCATTAACTGTCTTCAAAGGATTAATTAACTCCCTGAAATTATATGTGAAATTTGCATGTATGTGGATAGCTGTCATCAGATTTCCAAAGTTATTTTTTAACTCCCGGTCAATGAAAACGACCACAACAAAGGAAAGAAATGAAAAGAAAAACAAAACCAAAAAATAATCACTGGAAAGAAAGCATGTGTTTTCAAGGAATAAACCATTCAAGTATAATGCAGTAGAGATACCCAATAGGATATTGACTGAAAAATGTTCAATCAGTATGGCAATTAGAAGGTCTCTTCTTTGAAGAGTCATTTAGTTGTGCTCCCTCAACCTCCTTTCCACTTCAGCTCACTGTAGTGTGGCTTCTGAGGCTGCTACTCTACCAAAACTGCTCTTGTCAGCGACACTGACATTTATTTTGTGAAATCTAGCGAATAGTTCTGTCTTCTCATCTAGCTTGACTTCTCAGCAGCGGTGACCCCACAGTCTTCCAGTTTTGCTCCAACCTCTCTGGTTTAAGCCACTATTTCCTTTTGTGCCCCAGATGAAATAACTACAATAGCTCATAAATGACCCCTCTTTTTTTTTTTTTTTTGGCCACTCGTCTTGCTGATCTTAGCTCACCAACCAGGGATGGAACCCAGGCCCCTTGGCAGTGAAAGCGCCAAGTCCTAACCACAGACCACCAGGGAATTCACCGTAAGTGACCCTCTTAATCCTCCCTCAGCCCTGCTTCCCACTCCTGTTTACCTATAGAACTAGAAAGATCTTCCTCCAGTTTTTTTTTCCTTTTTTTACATTGCTTGATCCTTCTTATCTTGCAGCTGTCAGTTCAAATGTCACCTTGAAAGTTATCCTCCCCTTACTTCCTACTTTCAGTTTGTAACATATTATCACAGAACCATCTGTTTCCTTTAGTGCACCTCACATAATCTGAAATTATCTTATTCATTTTATTTATATATCATCTGTCTCATACCATTAAGATATACATTTATCCAGAACTGGAACATTGCATCTCTTTTTCTCTGCTAGGTCTCCAGCGCCTAAAAATAGTGTTTGGTGCAGAGCTGGCTCTTATTTACCTGATGTATGAATGACGAGACTTAAAATGAATTGCATTACAAATACTTGATATTTTAAGTTTGCACTTTTTTGAGACAGTGCTTTAAATATGATCTTTACAACAAAGGGGGATAAGTAACCCTATCAACCTATGCTATTGAGAAATCAAGGGATATGAGGACTAAGAAACCACCTTGGTGATCTGAAGTCAGTGGTGATATTTGAAAGATAATTGTAGAAGAACTGGAGGGAAGACAGAAGCCAGAAGGCCAGGCTGAAAAAGATTAAAGTGAGAAGAGGGTGAGGAATGAGAGACAGGGTGTATAGATCTCTTTTAGGGAAAAACTTCAGCAGAGAAAGCACTTCAAGGAGATAACATGGGTGAGGCAGCAGTACAATGTCTCGAGGAAAGGACAGAAGGCAGAGAGGGATCATTCTTTCACTCTAGGCAAAACCAGGCAAGTACTGTCACAACTCAGTGAAGACAGGAAAATATTTTACAAAGAAAAGGAAGGTGCATGCTTCCTGTATCTGTTGTGGGGCTGGTCTGAATTTGGTGGATGCCAATAATCTTCAAGAAGTGTGGCCATTCTCTGCCGAAAGATAATTTAAAACTCTCCAGTTAGAAAGTGCACAGCTCTTCTCAGGACACAGCTGAATGTCAGTAAATAACCTACCTGTATTCTGCTTCAGTTTTTGTCTAAGTTGGGGCCAAAGTTGTCCTCCAACCTTCATGAGTACAGGAGGCTTGATCAAAATAAATAGTGATAAAGCCCATCTGATAAAGCCATCTGAGTCAGACCTGTAGTCTAACAAAATTTATTAAGTTGCTGAAACAAGGAAAACCACCCACCAAAGGAACTGGGGGAGTCTAACTGGAAGAAAAAAAAACAAAAAGGAAGAGGCAGACATAGCATAGGATTTGGTGGAGTGTATTAATAGATAAGAATTAAGCAGGCTCAGGCCTGAGTTGTGAAGCCAACTCCAAGGTCATGTAGCGTTGAAAACCATAAAGTTAAAATATATGTGGAATGTTATATCTGAAAATTTCTTATTTGAAGCACTATGCCTGGGTTGTCAAAGTGTCAAAATGATCCCCAGGACTCAGCTCTGCCATGCAGACTTGGGATATTCCATTATTACTCATATGATTTCAAACAATAAAGCTTCTGAAAGTTTGTTTTTTGGAACAAGTTTTTTTAGCCTATGCCGTTTCATTAATCAACAAAAGCAGTTTTTACAGCTTCATAATGGGTATCTCTATGTGCTGAAATTCTTAAATTTAACATTCAGCTTGAAGGCTACCTCCCTGAAGTGTTATTTAATTTCCCTTTGGTTGGGTTAAAGGCCTCTTTTATTTTCACCAACGATAACAATACTATGGGTATTATATGCTTTAATCATGTACCAGGCTCCATGGCTAAACGTTTATTTATGCATCATCACATATGATCCTCACAACTCTTGAGATACGAGAAAACTCTTAGAAATTAACATGCCTACGGAATTTGCTTTTTCTATTACTGCATTTACTTTCATCCTGCTTTGCGATTCATCGAGTTAATTTTCTTCCCCTAGTTTTTGTGGAATCAACCCTACACTCCTCTCTGTGACCACCACAGGCTTCCTCCGTGGTAGATTGTCAATGAACGTGGAACTGAATCTCATACAGGACTTGTAACTCGCTTCCGTGATAACAAGTAAACTGGAACCTGCGCGTCCCATGCGTCGTTCTGTCATCCCGGGTTCCGGGGACTCGCTGGAGCAGCACAGGAGCGGCGAGCTCCGCTGGGTTTGGGCGGTCTGACCACACCTTCGGCTCCCCAGACGCTCGCTGATAATCACCGCAGAGCTACAGCGGCCGCCGCTCCTTCCCGAGGGGGCGGGACTTCCTGTCTTCCTAAAGGAGCACTTCCGCCCACAGCCGGAAGCTGCTCTGGGGCAAGACGCGAGGTGGGGGCAGCAGCTCAGACCACCCTGGCGGACCGCGGATAGGTGAGCTTCTTCGGGTTCTGGGGAGCGGAGGGAGCCGTGCGTTCCTGGCTGGCTCGTGACCGGTGCACGCCTGCGAGGCTCTCGGTCTGTTTTTCCTTTAGAAACTTACCAAGTGGCCGGGCGTTGCCTGCTTCCTGGGGCTTTGAGCGAACCCAGCTGCGCCGGGTGCAGAGGAGGCGTTCGTGGGGGGGAGTGGGGTCCCGGGCCGGAGCCCTTGGCGGGCGAGCGGGAGTGGTGGCCCCGCACTGAACTTCACAGAAAAGTCATACTGACTTGTCACTCTGCAAGAGGTGAAACTGGCACAGGCGACCAACGACTTGGTGTCAGGTTAGAGAAACAACCCTGACCATCCAAATCCTTTAATATTTGTGATGCAGGAGAAATAACGTTAAGTAGGTGGAGAACGTTTACAGGTTTTACATATTACTCACTACCAACCGGGGACTATTCTGGGTTGTGGGTGAGAACAGACTTCTCTTTTGTCTGAAGTTAATATATCCATGGCCACTGTCATTTGATACTTGGCTCAACTGTTTTCATCTTTTGAGGGGTTTTTTGGTAAATATGTAAATAATTTTTTTCTTTTTCTTTTGGCTGCGTCGGGTCTTTGTTGCTGCGCGTGGGCTTTCTCTAGTTGCTGCGAGCGGGGGCTACTCTTTGCGGTGCGCGGGCTTCTCATTGCGGCGCCTTCTCTTGTTGCGGAGCACGGGCTCTAGGCGCGCGGGCTTCAGTAGTTGCGGCACGCGGGCTCAGTAGTTGTGGCTCGCGGGCTCTAGAGCGCAGGTTCAGTAGTTGTGGCGCACGGGTCTTAGTTGCTCCGCGGCATGTGGGATCTTCCCGCGCCCGGGCTCGAACCCGTGTCCCCTGCATTGATAGGCGGATTCTTAACCACTGTGCCACCAGGGAGTCCCTTTATGTATGCTTTTGTAACTAGCATATTGTTGGGGAATTTTTTTTTTTTTTTTTTTAAACCAAGCGGACAGTCTCTGCCTTTTGACTGGCAGGCTGATTGTACTTACATTCACTGTCATTACTGAGATATTTGTTGAGGCCTGTAAAACCTTCGGCATCATCCTTGACCCATTTCTTTCTCACCACACATGTAACCTATCAGCAGATGCAAGAACTCGGCCTTCAGAATCTATGCAGAGTCCCAAGCCCTTCTCAGCACCTTCCCTTATTCAAATTACAGCCATCTCTCACCTGGATTTCTGCAGTAGCCACTAAAATAGTCTGCTTTTTCTTTTTTCAGTCTTTCCATCGCATGTAGAGTGATTCTTTTTTTTTTTTTTTTAAATCAGATTATCTCCCTCCTCTCAAAAAATCCTCCATGGACTACCCATTTCACTCAGATTAAAAGCCAGATTCTTCAGAGTGGCCGTCAAGGTTCTGTATGACCTGGCCCTTGCTTTCCCTCTGATCTCATCTCTGGCTACTCTCCCTCTTTGCTCTGTGTTGTTGCCTGGGGCACATCCTAACCTCAGGATGTTTACACTTGCAGCTCTTTTGTCAAAATGTCCACATGGTTTAATCCCTTACCTCCCTCCTGTTTTGTTTTGTTTTGTTTTTGAATATTACCTTCTCAGTGAGGTCTTCCCTGACATATCCTTCCCTTATAGTTTCGTTGTACGTTGTCGTTGTACTTATTACGATATGACGTGCCATGTGATTTATTCATTTTTCTGGTTCATTACTGTTTACCCCACTAGGATAGAAGTTTCATGAGATCAGCTGTTTTTCTGTGTTTTGTGTACAGCTGTATCCCTACTGCCTAAAACGATATTTGGCTTTTAGTGGGCTCTCCATAATATAATGGTTGAAAAAATGGATTTGGCCTTTTTTTTTTTTTTTTTTTTTTTTTTTGCCATCTGGTACTTTGTACTTTCTGTGCTTTTTCTTTCTCTTTTCTTGCCTTTTTTTGAATTGAGGTTTTGTCTTGTTTTCTCTCTTCACTTTTTCCCTTCTACTTGTTTGGAAGATATGTTACTATATATATGTTACTTCTGTTCTTATAGTGGTTAACCTTTTAATTTATCTAATCAGAATCTTAACCTTGCAGAACAATATTGTCTTTACCTGTGAGCTACTGATTTTAACATGCCTCCTGGATCATCTCAGTACTTACTTTCATAAGATGTAAACGTTCAACAATAAAACTAGTAGTTGTTACTATTTTCTGGTGGTTTTGATTTTTTTCCTTTTTGGTTTATTAAAGTAAATTTGTGATACAGCTTAATAGAATATTTACTGTATACTTAGCATTTCAAAGTTTATTTTTTAAGAAGTATGTGATACTTTCCCTACCTTAGCATTTTGCTGGGAAATGTGTAAAAGAGTCCATTAGAAAATAATATGATAGACATTATTAAGTGTGAAGTGAATATAAAATAGGTAGAGGCTACCAGAAAATAGGGAATTTAACAGTTTGCTGGTTATTAGGAGCAGCTGGAATGAATTTGTGGAGGAATGATTTGGGAATATTTGGTGGTATTTGAAAGTGTGTAGAGAACAGGCACTGATTGGTTCATTAATTTTATTATTTCTGTTTCATATAGTTGTATCATAAAAATTGTGCGTTTGGTGTGGATTTCAGTCATTGGTGTTCGAGACAGAAGACATGTCTACAGCCTCTTAAGAAAGCCTAAGGCTTTCTGGAGGAGCTGCTTAAAATGATGAGACAATTCAGTGTGTGAGGGCCAAGGAATTACTGTGAGGATGTAGTAGAACTTGGACACAGGCTTTGACATTAGCTATGACGTGCATGGAGGACAACAGGACATTAGGCTAAGTGAAGTAAGCTGGTCACCAAAGAGAAATACTGTGTGCTTCCACTTCAGTGAGATATTTGGAGCAGTCAGGTTAATAGAAATGGAAGGTGGGGTCTGGGAGAGGAGGCTATGGGGAGTTGTTTCATGGGTAGAGACTTTCCGTTTTGCAAGACGGAAAAGTTTTGGTGATTGATTGCACAACAGTTGAATGTATCTAATGCCACTGAACTGTACACTTAAAAATGGTTAAGGTGGGGCTTCCCTGGTGGCGCAGTGGTTGAGAGTCCGCCTGCCGATGCAGGGGAC
>NW_020174933.1:3931197-3950861 GCF_003031525.2 Neophocaena asiaeorientalis asiaeorientalis | reverse complement strand
AAGTGTCCCAAAAAAAAAAAAAAAAAAAAAAAAAAGGTTACGGTGATAAATTTTATGGAATGTGTATTTTATGACAATTAAATTTCTTTTTAAAAAGGATGGCAGCTGGGATTCTTTAAAATTGCGCTATTAAATACTCAGAAGTTGTTACACTTTAGGTGGTCATTTAAAAGCAGGTGACATGTTTTGCCCTTACATTTTCACTTTCTTTAGTCTCCCATCATGAACCTCCAAAACGTCAGTGAAACCCTCTTACATTTCCCTACCTGGAAAGCTTGTTCTCTTGATTTCTGCTGCTCGTTTCTGTCAGCTTAACCAGGGAATGGTTTCCACATGGAGTCCTCCTCACTCTTAACCCACCTGTTTCTTCTTCATTACTGAATTGGATCCTTACATTACTAATTATAGGTCTTAATTGTTTGCTGGTAGTTATCTCTTCTAATTAAACTCTAATTTCCTTATAAGTGCATGTCTTCTACTTGCTTATGTTCTTCATGACAGAGAAAGGTTGACGAATGTCCGGATTCACTGCTTGTAAGTTCCTGAGCCAGGATTACTGACTACAGTTCCTAATCTCAGTGAAGCCTGTTTCTTCTTGATGTTGAGTTTTCTACTTGATAGTTGTCAGTCTGTGAATGATAATTCAGACCTCATGCCAATTATTTTGGTACAATTTAGAACAAATATCAGGAAAGATTAAGCAAAATACATTTAGAAAGATAACAGAATACATATTGGAAAACTTTTTTTTTGAATTTTATTTTTTTTAATACAGCAGGTTCTTATTAGTTACCCATTTTATACATATTAGTGTATATATGTCAATCCCAATCTCCTAATTCATCCCATCCCCCCTTTCCCCCTTTGGTGTCCATGTTTGTTCTCTACAACTGTGTCTCTATTTCTGCCCTGCAAACCAGTTCATCTGTACCATTTTCCAGGTTCCACATATATGCGTTAATATACGATATTTGTTTTTCTCTTTTTGACTTACTTCACTCTGTATGACAGTCTCTGTATCCATCCATGTCTCTACAAATGACCCAGTTTCATTCCTTTTTATGGCTGAGTAATATTCCATTGTATGTATGTACCACATCTTGTTTATCTGTTCGTCTGTCGATAGGCATTTAGGTTGCTTCCACGACCTGGCTATTGTAAATAGTGCTGCAGTGAACATTGGGGTGCATGTGTCTTTTTGAATTATGGTTTCGTCTGGGTATATGCCCAGTAGTGGGATTGCTGGATCATATGGTAATTCTATTTTTAGCTTTTTAAGGAACCTCCATACTGTTCTCCATAGTGGCTGTATCAGTTTACATTCCCACCAACAGTGCAAGAGGGTTCCCTTTTCTCCACACCCTCTCCAGGATTTGTTGTTTGTAGGTTTTCTGATGATGCCCATTCTAACTGGTGTGAGGTGATACCTCATTGTAGTTTTGATTTCCATTTCCCTAATAATTAGTGATTTTGAGCAGCTTTTCATGTACCTGTTGGCCATCTGTATGTCTTCTTTGGAGAAATGTCTGTTTAGGTCTTCTGACCATTTTTGGATTGGGTTGTTTGTTTTTTTCATAATGACCTGCATGGGCTGTTTATATATTTTGGATATTAATCCTTTGTCCGTTGATTTGTTTACAAATATTTTCTCCCATTCTTCTTGTCCTGGAGAATGTTCCATGCGCACTTCAGAAGAAAGGGTTATCTGCTGTTTTTGGATGGAATGTCCTGTAAATATCAATTAAATCTCTCTGGTCTATTGTGTCATTTAAAGCTTGTTTTTTCTTATTAACTTTCTGTTTGGATGATCTGTCCATTAGTGTAAGTGAGGTGTAAAGTCTCCCACCTTTATCGTGTTACTGTTGATTTCCTCTTTTATAGCTGTTAGCAGTTGCCTTCTGTATTGAGGTGCTCCTGTGTTGGTTGCATGTATATTTATAATTGTTTTATCTTTTTCTTGGATTGATCCATTGAGCATTATATAGTGTCCTTCCTTGTCTCTTGTAACATTCTTTACTTTAATGTCTATTTTATCTGATACGAGTATTGCTACTCCAGCTTTCTTTTGATTTCCATTTGCATGGACTATCTTTTTCCAGCCCCTCGCTTTCAGTCTGTTCATTTCCCTAGGTCTGAAGTGGGTCTCTTGTAGACAGCATATATATGGGTCTTGTTTTTGTATCCATTCAGCGAGCCTGTGTCTTTTGATTGGAGCATGTAATCCATTCACGTTTAAGGTAATTATCAATATGTATATTCCTATTACCATTTTCTTAATTGTTTTGGGTTTGTGTTTGTAGGTTCTTTTCTTCTCTTGTGTTTGCGACTTAGAGAAGTTACTTTAGCTTTTGTTGTAGAGCTGGTTTGGTGGTGCTGAATTCTCTTAGCTTTTGCTTATCTGTAAAGATGGAAAACTTTTTTCTAAAATTAATTCACAAAATGCCAGTGTTTTCACCTTTTCTGTTGTGCATCAAACATCTTTTTTGATCCCTTGGATCCCTTGGTGGCTAAACCAAGTAGGAAACATGGTAACTGAATCTGTACCTACTGTTGGTTTAGGCTCACTGGGTTTAAACTTCCCCATGTCAGCTACCATTTTTTTTTTAATTTAATTTTTTATTTTATATTATGGTTGATTTACAGTGTTGTATTAGCTTCAGGTGTACAGCAAAGTGATTCAGTTATACATATACGTATATCTGTTCTTTTTCAGATTCTCCCAATTTATGCCTCCCCCTGCCTTCCCCTCTGGTAACCATAAATTTGTTTATAGAGTCTGTAAGTCTGTTTCTGTTTTGTAAATAAGTTCATTTGTATCTTTTTTTTTTTTTTTAGATTCCACATGTAAGTGATATCATGTGATATTTGTCTTTCTCTGTCTGACTTCACTTATTATTTAGGTCCATCCACGTTGCTCCAAATGGCATTATTTCTTTTTTTTTTTTATGGTTGAGTAATATTACATTGTCTTTATGTACCATATCCCCTTTATCCATTCCTCTGTCGATGGATATTTAGATTTCATCCATGTCTCGGCTGTTGTAAATAGTGCTGCAGTGGGCATTGGGGTGCGTGTATCGTTTCGAATAATGGTTTTCTCCGGGTATATGCCCAGGAGTGGGATTGCTGGATTGTATGATACCTCTATTTTTAGTTTTTTAAGGAACCTCCATCCTGTTCTCTATAGTGGCTGTACCAATTTACATTCCCACCAACAGTGTAGGGGGATTCCCTTCTCTTCATACCCTGTCCAATATTTACTGTTTGTAGACTTTTTTTTGTTTTGTTTTTTTGTGGTACGCAGGCCTGTCACTGTTGTGGCCTCTCCCATTGCGGAGCACAGGCTCCGGACGCGCAGGCTCAGCGGCCATGGCTCACGGGTCCAGCCGCTCCGCGGCATGTGGGATCTTCCCAGACCAGGGCACGAACCCATGTCCCCTGCATCGGCAGGCGGACTCTCAACCACTGTGCCACCAGGGAAGCCCTACTGTTTGTAGACTTTTTGATGATGGCCATTCTGATTGCTGTGAGGTGATAACCTCATTGTAGTTTTGATTTGCATTTCTCTAATAATTAGAGATTTTGAGCATCTTTTCATGTGCTTTTTGGACATCTGTATGTCTTTGGAGAAATGTCTATTTAGATCTTCTGCCCAGTATTTGATTAGGTTCTTCCCTTTTTTGATACTGAGCTGCATGAGCTGTTCATATGTTTTGGAGATCAATCCCTTGTTGGTTGCTTTGTTTGCAAATATTTTCTCCCATTCTGTGGGTTGTCTTTTCGTTTTGTTTATGGTTTCCTTTGTTGTGCAAAAGGTTTTAAGTTTCAGGTCCCATTTGTTTATTTTTGGTTTTATTTTCATTATTATAGGAGGTGGATCCAAAAAGATACTATTGTGATTTATGTCTCGGTGTTCTGCCTATGTTTTCCTCTTAGAGTTTTGTAGTATCCAGTCTTATATTCAGGCCTTTAATCCATTTTGAGTTTATTTTTGTGTATGGTGTTAGAGAATGTTCTAGTTTCATTCTTTTACATGTAGCTGTACAGTTTTCCCAGCACCACTTATTGAAGAGACTGTTTTCTCCATTGTATATTCTTGCCTCCTTTGTCGTATTGTCATAATAGATTAATTGACCATAGGTTTGTGGGTTTATTTCTGGGCTTTCTTTGCTGTTGTTCTATATTTCTGTCTTTGTGCCAGTACCATACTGTTTTTGATTACTGTAGCTTTGTAGCATAGTCTGAAGTCAGGGAGCCTGATGCTTCCAGCTCCATTTTTCTTTCTCAGGATTGCTTTGGCTATTCGGAGTCTTTTGTGTTTCCATACAAATTTCAAAATTTTTTGTTCTAGTTCTGTGAAAGGTGCCATTGGTAATTTGATAGGAATTGCATTGAATCTGTAGATTCCTTTGGGTGGTGTAGTCATTTTGACAATATTGATTCTTCCAATCCAAGAACATGGTATATTTTTTTATCTGTTTGTGTCATCTTTAATTTCTCCCCCCCCCATCTTCAATTTCTTTCATCACCATCTTGTAGTTTTTGGAGTACAGGTCTTTTGCCTCCTCAGGTAGGCTTATTCCTAGGTATTTTATTCTTTTTGATGCAGTGGTAAATTGGATTGTTTCCTTAATTTCTCTTTCTCATCTTTCATTGTTAGTGTGTAGAAGTACAACAGATTTCTGTGTATTAAGTTTGTTTCTTTTTGGTGGGGCGGGGGGGCATGGTGTGCACCCTGCAGGATCGTAGCTTCCCTGACCAGGGATTGAACCCGTGCCCTCGGCAGTGGAAGTGCGGGATCTTAACCACTGGAGCATCAAGGAAGTCCCTTTGTGTATTAATTTTCTATCTGCAACTTTACCAAATTCATTGATGAGCTCTAGTAGTTTTCTGGTAGCATCTTTAGGATTCTCTATGTATAGTGTCATGTAATCTGCAAAGAGTGACAGTTTTACTTCTCTTTTCCAATTTGGATTCCTTTTATTCTTTTTCTTCTCTGATTGCCATGGCTAGTACTTTGAAAACTATGTTGACTAAAAGTGGAGAGAATGGGTATCCTTGTCTTGTTCCTAATCTTAGAGGAACTGCTTTCAGTTTTTTACCATTGAGAATGATGTTTGCTGTGGGTTTGTCATCTATGGCCTTTATTATGTTGAGGTAGTTTCCATCTGAGCTCAGTTTCTGTAGAGTTTTCATCATAAATAGGTGTTGAATTTTGTCAAAACGTTTTTCTGCATCTATTGAGACTATCGTATGTTTTTTATTCTTCAATTTGTTAATGTGGTGTATTACCCTGATTGATTTACGGATATTGAAAAATCTTTGCATCCCTGGGATAAATCCCACTTGATCATGGTGTATGATCCTTTTAATGAACTGTTGGGTTCAGTTTGCAGTATTTTGTTGAGGATGTTTGCGTCTACGTCCATCAGTGATGTTGGCCTCTAATTTTCTTTTTTTGTGGTATCTTTGTCTGATTTTGGTATCAGGGTAATGGTGGCCTCATAAAATGAGTTTGGAAGTATTCCTTCCTCTGTTTTTTGAAAGAATTTCAGAAGATAGGTGTTAACTCTTCTCTAAATGTTTGATAGAATTTGCTTGTTAAGCCATCTAGCCCTGGACTTTTGTTTGTTGGAACTTTTTAAATCACAGTTTCAATTTCACTACTTGTGATAGGTCTGTTCATATTTTCTATTTTTTAGTGGTTCAGTCTTGGAAGATTGTACCTTCCTAAGAATTTGTCCATTTCTTCTTAGTTGTCCATTTTATTGGCATCTAGTTGCTTGTAGTAGTCTGTCATGATCCTTTGTATTTCTGTGGTGTCAGCTGTTATTTCTCCATTTTCATTTCTAATTTTATTGATTTGAGCCCTCTCTCTTTTTTTCCTGATGAGTCTGGCTAAAGGGTCTCAATTTTGTTTATCGTTTCAAAGAACTAGCTTTTAGTGTCATTTATCTTTTCTATTGTTTCCTTTATCCCTATTTCATTTATTTCTGCTCGGTTCTTCAGGGTTTCTTTCCTTCTACTAATTTTAGGTTTTGTTTCTTCTTTCTCTAGTTGCTTTAGGTGTATCCCATAGGTTTTGGATCATTGGGGTTTTGTTTTCATTTGTCTCTAGGTATTTTTTGATTTCCTCTTTGATTTCTTCAGTGATCCATTGGTTCTTTAGTAGCATATTGTTTAGCTTCAATGTGTTTGTGTGTTTTACAGTTGTTTTCTTTCTTGTAGTTGATTTCTAATCTCATAGCATTGTGGTTGGAAAAGATGCTTGATATGATTTCAATTTTCTTAAATTTACCGAGGCTTGCGTTGTGGCCCAGCATGTGATCAGTCCTAGAGAATGTTCCATGTGCCCTTGAATGTGTATTCTGCTGCTTTGGGATGGAATGCTCTATAAATATCATTTAAATCCATCTGGTCAGATGTGTCATTTAAGGCCTGTGTTTCCTTATTGATTTTCTGTCTGGATGATCTGTCCATTGATGTAAGTGGGGTGTTAAAGTCCCCGACTATTATTGTGTTATGGTTGATTTCTCCTTTTATGGCTGTTAGCATTTGCCTTATGTATTGAGGTGCTCCTGTGTTGGGTGCATATATACTTATAATTGTTATATTTTGTTCTTGGATTGACCCGTTGATCATTATGTAGTGTCCTTCTTTGTCTCTTGTAATAGTCTTTATTTTAAAGTTTATTTTGTCTGATACGAGTATTGCTACTCCAGCTTTCTTTTGATTTCCATTTGCATGGAAAATCTTCTTCCATCTCCTCACTTTGTTTGTATGTGTCCCTAGGTCTGAAGTGGGTGTCTTGTAGACAGAATATATAAGGGTCTTGTTTTTGTATTTATTCAGCCACTCTGTGTCTTTTTGTCGGAGCATTTAATCCATTTTCATTTTCCTTCTTTCTTTCTTTATTTTTTGCGGTATGTGGGCCTCTCACTGTTGTGGCCTCTCCCGCTGTGGAGCACAGGCTCCGGACGCACAGGCTCAGCGGCCATGACTCACAGGCCCAGCCGCTCCGCGGCATGTGGGATCTTCCTGGACCAGGGCACGAACCTGTGTCCCCTGCATCGGCAGGCGGACTCTCAACCACTGCGCCACCAGGGAAGCCCTTCTTTGATTATTGATATGTATATTCTTATTGCCATTTTGTTCATTGTTTTGGATTTGTTTTTGTAGGTCTTTTTTCTTCTCTTTCTCTTTTCTTCTCTTGTGATTTGATGACTAACTTTAGAGTTGTGTTTGGATTCCTTTTTCTTAATCTTTTTTTTTTTTGGCAATGGCTTTATTTTATTTTATTTATTTTTTTGCCTGTGCCACGCAGAATGTGGGATCTTAGTTCCCAGACCAGGGATCGAACCCACACCCCCTGCAGTGGATCACAGAGTCTTAACCACTGGACCATCAGGGAAGTCCTCCTTTTTCTTCTTTGTGTGTATTTATTGTAAAATTTCAGATTGTGGTTACCATGAGGTTTTTTGGTTTTGGTTTTCTTTGGCCATACCGCATGGCTTGTGGGATGTTAGTTCCCTGACCAGGGATCAAACCTGGGCCCTCTGCAGTGGAAGCACATAGTACTAACTGCTGGACCACCAGTGAATTCCCACCATGAGATTTTGATATAGCAGTCTATACATATACAAGATTGTTTTAAGTTGTGGGTCTCTTAATTTCAAATGTGTTTCCAGTATTCTGCATTTGTACTCTTCTGTTCTCACTGCTGCTGGTTTTGATACCATGTTTGTGTGTGGATGATCTCCTACCTTTTCTGTAGGTTTGCTTTTACCAGTGAACTTTCCTATTTGTAATTTTCTTGTTTCTGGTTGTTGCATTTCGTTTTCCTTCTGGAGAAGTTCCTTTAGTGTTTGTTGTAAAGCTGGTTTGGTTGTGCTGAATTCTCTAGCTTTTGTTTGTCTGTAAAGCTTTTGATTTCTCTGTCAAACCTGACAAGAGCCTTGCTGGGTAGACTATTCTTGGTTGTAGGTTTTTCCCTTTTATCACTTTAAATATATTGTGCAACTCCCTTCAGGCATGCAGAGTTTCTGCTGAAAAATCAGCTGGTAACGTTACAGGGATTCTCCTGTATGTTATTTGTTGTTTTTCTGTTGTTGCTTTTAATATTTTCTCTTTGTCTTTAATTTTTGTTAATTTGATTAATACGTGTTTCAGTGTGTTCCTCCTTGGGTTAATCCTGTATGGGACTCTTCACGTTTCCTGGACTTGAGTGAATGTTTCCTTTCCCACATTAGGGAATTTTTCAGCTATTACCTCTTCAAATATTTTCTCAGGCCCTTTCTGTCTCTCTTCTCCTCCTGGGACCCCTGTGATGCAAATGTTGGTGCATTTAATGTTGTCCTAGAGGTCTCTTAGACTGTCCTCATTTCTTTTCATTCTTTTTCCTTTTCTTTTTTTAAAAAATATTTATTTATTTATTTGGCTGCACTGGGTCTTAGTTGCGCCATGTGGGTTCTTAGTTGCAGCACGTGGGATCTTTGTTGTGGCATGAGGGATCTTTTTAGTTGTGGCATGTGGAGTGTTTTTTTTATTTCAGTTGCAGCACATGAGATCTTCATTGCTGCATGTGGGGTCTTTAGTTGTGGCATGCCAGCTCTTCGTTGCAGCATGCAGGATCTAGTTCCCTGACCAGGGATGGAACCTGGGCCCCCTGCATTGGGAGCATGGAGTCTTAACCACTGGACCACCAAGGGAGTCCCTCATTCTTTTTTCTTTATTCTGTTCCGTGTCAGTGATTTCCAGTGATCTGTCTTCCAGGTCACTTACTTGTTCTTCTGTCTCTTTTTTTCTGCTATTGATTCTCTCTGGTGTATTTTTCATTTCATTTATTTTACTGTTCATCTCTGTTTGTTTTTTTAAAGTTTTTAATTCTTTATTAAACATTTCTTGTATCCTCTCAGTCTGTGCCTGCAGTCTTTTTCCAAGATCTTGGATCATCTTTACTATCAGTACTCTGAATTCTTTTTCACGTAGGTTGCCTTTCTCCTCTTCACTTAGTTGTTCTTCTGGGGTTTTATCTTGTTCCTTCGTCTGGAACATATTTCTCTGCTCTCTCATTTTGTCTGCCTTTCTGTGTTTGTTGTCTCTGTTCCTCAGGCTTCAGGATCATAATTCTTCTTGGTTCTGTTGTCTGCCTCCTTGTGGGTGAAGTTGGTCCAGGGACTTGTGCAGGCTTCCTGGTGGGAGGGACTTGTGCTTGCCCAGTGGTGGGTGGAGCTGGGTCTTGACCCTGCAGTGGGTAGGGCTGTCTCAAGTAGTGTGTTGATAGGCGGCTGTTGGCTCAGGTCACCTTTAGGCAGCCTGTCTGCTGATGTGTGGGGCTGTGTTCCCACATTGTTGGTTGTTGTCCTGACGTGTCCCAGCAATGGAGCCTGCAGACTTACGGGTGGGGCCAGGTCTCAGGGCAAAATGGCAACCTCTGGGAGAGTTCATGCTGGCTGGTGAGTATTCCCTGGGCATCAGTGGCCAGTGCCCTTGCCCCCACAGTGAACCACAGCTGCCCTCGCCTCCCCAGGAGACCCTGCAAGACCCAGAGGCAGGTCTGGCCTAAGCTTCTCTGGAGTCACTGCTTTGCCGTGGGTCCCAGTGCATGTGAAAACTTGTATGTGCCTTACAAGAGTAGAGTCTGTTTTCCCCAGTCCTGTGGAGCTCCTGCACTAAAGCCCCTCTAGCCTTCAAAGCAAAATGCTCTGGGGTCTCCTCCTCTTGATGCCCGACCCCCAGGCTAGAGAGCCTGACATGGGGTTCAGAACTCTCACTCCTGTAGGAGAACCTCTGTGATATATTATTTTCCAGTCTGTGGGTCGCCCACCCGGCAGGTATGGGATTTTGATTATATTTTGAAAGTGCCCCTCCTACTGTCTCATTGTGGCTGCTTCTTTGTATTTGGGTGTAGAATATCTTGTTTGTTAAGTTCAAGTCTTTTTTTGTCAGTCGTTGTTCAGCAGTTAGTTGTCATTTTGGTGTTTTCATGAGACGAGGTGGGCTCAGATTCATTTACCCCGCCATCTTGTTTTCAGCCTCGCTACTGTTATTTTGAACTTGTATTTCTTTTGATTTGTGGAATTTTTTCCTTTATTTAAATATAGAATCTGACCACTTATACAAGGTACCTAGAATAGTCAAATTCATAGACTCAGAAAGTACATTGGTAGATGCCAGAGGCCGGGGGGTGGGGAGGGGAAATGGGGAATTGGTGTTTAATGGGGATAGAGCTTCAGTTAGGAAGGTGAAGAATTCGGGGTATGGATGATGATGAGAGTTGCACAACAGTGTGAATGTACTTAGTGCCACTGAAATGTACAGTTAAATATGGTTAAAGTAGTATGTTTTATGTTATGTGATTTTTACCACAATAAAACAACATAAAAAATGTGGAGTTGTGATCTTAAATGACTAACATATTTACTATATGTTGAACAATTCTATGAATAGTAACTCATTTAATTCCTACAACAGCCCTGTGGTCTTAATATTATCTACATTTTACAGATGGGGAAATGTAGACACAGGTTAAGTTGTCCAGTCTCGCATAGCTAGCATGTAGCTGGAGAGGTAGAATTTCTCTCCAGACCACTGGCTGCATATAATGTCCATATAACATTAAATAGGAACAAAAATGACCTAAATTCTTACTTATTTTTCAGAATTCTTTCAGTTGCAGGAGAAAGAATCCCAGGTCAAACTGATGTAAACAAAAGAAGGAATTTCATGGTTCAATTAATTGGGCTAATGAAAGGCTTTAGGCATAGCTGGGTTAACTCTGCTTTTCTATTTGGCCTTGACAAGTATTTTCTGAAAATAAAAAAACACACATAGTGGCAAAGGTGTTCCTCAGCTATTCTAGGTTTAAGTAGTCCTTTTGTTTTAAGATTTTGGGAAAGAGAAAGACCTCTCTTCAAGGGTCCATGTTGTTGACCTAAAACAAGTGGACTGCCAGTTATCTCTCCAGCAAAAATGGGTTTATTTGGGATCAGCAGAGAATTGCAGTTCAGGTTTACAGCCATGTTGGGCCACATGCAAGTCTCCACATGGCAAGGGAAGGAGAAGGCTTTTCTAGAGAGAAAAGGAAGTTGGGAGGGCTAAGTAAACAAAATGTCCATGGTTTTCCCTTGGCTGTGGACTTTCAGGAAAAGGAGTCTTTCCTCGTCTTGGGCTCTGCTAGGGTTGCAGGGCATGAGAGCTCCCCCTTTCTGGTCTCCTGACTGTTTAACTGAGGTTTCTGTTTATTAATTTTTTTCATTGTCATTTCCTGAAAGATTGGCTCTGTTTGGGTTAGGATCTTCACACATGGACCACTTGCTGTATGCAAGGAAACGGGGTTGAAGGGTCATCACATTGGCCATCCTGGGTCATGTGTCTACTCCTGTAGTAGGGGAATGGTAGCCCACTAGACAGAGAAAGTGCACTTCCCAAAAGGGGATGATGCTGGGCTGAAAGGCGCAGAAAATAGAACCATTTTGGCAGCATAGGGGCAACTCTTGCTCTTTGTTTACTTGCCTTTCCCAAGTTAAGATTCTTCCACTCTTAAAAAATAACACAGTAGGGGCTTTGCTGGTGGCACAGTGGTTAAGAATCTGCCTGCCAATGCAGGGGACATGGGTTCAAGCCCTGGTCCTGGAAGATCCTACATGCCACGGAGCATCTAAGCCCGTGCGCCACAACTACTGAGCCTGCGCACTAGAGCCCATGAGCCACAACTACTGAAGCCTGCGCACCTAGAGCCCGTGCTCCACAAGAGAAGCCACTGCAATGAGAAGCCCACGCACCGCAACGAAGAGTAGCCCCCACTCGCTGCAACTAGAGAAAGCCCACGCGCAACAACGAAGACCAAACGCAGCCAGAAATAAAGTAAATAAATTTATGAGAAGAAAATAATCTTACCCTTAAAAGTATCCCACAGTTATATTTGAGAAATTATTAAAATTTTGAATAAATATTGTGCAATTAAGATAAGGAAAATGAAAGTACTTTGTACAGTGCTGTAATTTATTTTCAATCATATGCTTTGTTATTGATGCTGGAGACTCACCACTAAATTCCTCATGTCCTCCAATTTTCTTAATTGATTCTTTATTTAGAATAGAGACCTCTTAGCAGTCTAATGAAGCCTGTGAACTCCTTAGAATGTTTTCAAATACAGAAAAACAGGATTTCAAATGAAATCATTTACATGGAATAAAGTTAACAAAATACTTTTAAAATTGTAATATAATAATATGTGTGTTTCTTTTTCTTTTCTCTTTTTTTTTTTCTGGCCACACTGCATGGCATGCAGGGTCTTAGTTCCCCAAGCAGGGATTGAACCCATGCCCCTGCAGTGGAAGCACGGAGTCTTAACCATTGGACTACCAGGGAAGTCCCTTTTTTTTTTTTTTTAATGGTGTGTGTTTCTTTATTAATATGTTAAATAACAGTCTAGTGGCAGGTCTAATAAATATTGTAATTTTGAAGTGGTGATGAATGTAACATTTATTTTGAGATATCTGTAATGGCTGTAGTGTTACATAAGTAATTCTGATCACCGGTGCTGCTAATCCACCTGATTTTTTTTTCTTATTTTTATAATTTGGGAAATGCTAAATTTCAGTTAGAAGTTAGTGAAAAATCTTCAGTTTGGAGATACCTTGAGAGTCTATGGACCTCAGGTAGAGAACACCTTGCTTAGGCTCTGTATGGGTAATCAGCCTAGCACTCCAACTTCCTGGTCCCACTTTGCTCTTATTAGTTGCCTCTGATCCCCTGTCTCATGACTTGTATTATGTTTCTTTGACCAGCCTTCCTGGAGACAGGCTTAGGGTTTCTGAGAATCATCCACCTGGACTGTCTATTGTTGTGCTCTCCCCACTTTGGGGGAGAGTCATCTGTGCTTTCTTGAATCCACTGAAGCCAGATAATTAACCTTGACCCCCCTCCAATCTGAATTTCTGGTGGTCATGACTTAACCACTGAGATATATTCCCTCCCACATTTTATTCCTAATAAACATGTATAGTAACTCAGATCCTGACCTCTCTTCTCCTTTCTTGTCTTCTCAGATAATGATCAACTTCATTCTGCCTCTCAGAGGCACTGGGAAAAATAGTTTTCAATAAGAATGAAGAAAACTTGATTGAGAAGAATGGATGCTAACATTTTATGGAGAGGGAAAAAGTTGCCCATGAAACATTGAATTAGATGCTGTTGGGAAGAGAAAGTGTGATAGATAACGAAAGCCCTGGAAGAAATAGCCCCAAATTTTTATTTAGGAAGAGATATTGTGGCAAAAGCACAGTAACTGAACTTGTGATTTCAGTGATCCTTGCTAGGAAGATATATGCAGTACTGTGAATATCACTAAAATTTACTGGGATAGGCTCATTATTTGAATGGAAATATATGTCTTTGTTCAAAACAATCCAGTGTAAGATTTGTGAGAATGATAGTGGATATCAGGAATATACATATACTTGTTGGGAGCCAAGAGTTTTGGCATTAGAGTGGAAAACATGAATGACAAAAGGAGAAAAAAGTAGAAGAGATCTGTGGATCATGCTATAGATCATTTGGTAAGAAGGAGAATAAGGTTGTTGCTCCCCTAGTGCAGATTACAAAAGTGGCACAGAACTGTAATATTAACAGCCAAGGAGTTATTTGCTTGGACATATTGAAAGATAATTGGAGTCCAGCACTAGCTGTTTCTGAAGTCGTTTCTATCTGCTCACTTCTTACAGACTGTAATCCTGCCGACCCCTTGGTGGGAAGTATTGCCTCTCAGTATATGACCAACAGAGCAGAACATGACAGAATGGCCAGACAGTGGGCCAAGAGATACACTACATAAATTGGGTTTTCACAGCTCTTTCTTAAAAAAATATTTATTTATTTAGGCTGTGCTGGGTCTTACTTGCGGCACTTAGGATCTTTGTTGCGGCATGCAGGACCTTTAGTTGCAACATGCGGGCTCTTAGTTGTGACATGCAGGATCTTTAGTTGCAGCATGCGGACTTCATAGTTGTGGCATGCGAACTTTTAGTTGTGGCATGCATGCAGGATGTAGTTCCCTGACCAGGGTTTGAACTGGGGTCCCCTGCATTGGGAGCATAGAGTCTTACCCACTGGACCATGAGGGAAGTCCCGGTTTTCACAACTCTACGTTATTTGTCTGTCACAGAGCTGCTTATGATTTTGAAGGGGTGGGGGAGGGTGGGAGTTGGTAAAGAGTAGAGTATTTCTATAACATATTATTCAGTGTTATTTCCTAAGATTTTGTTGTAATTTAAGGTATCTTGCTACAGCAGATAGAATTGGTAATAACAACTATTGAAACTATCATTAGTTCTGCAATATTAGCTGAAATGCAGTACAGAGAAGATAGACATTTGGGTTCAGTTTCTTGTCTGTAAATTTAAAACAGCTTAATTTTGTATAGGTTACCCACGTGGCCTTTTACGTAAAGTCTTTCCAAGACTACACAGTTATTTTAAAAAATTGGAACTAGTTTTCCCTTCTTGGAAGGGAATATTGATATTTAACAGCTTTTTTTTGGCCAGCTCTGTGCGGCATGTGGGATCTTAGTTCCCTGACCAGGGATCGAACCTGTGCCCCCTGCAGTGGAAGTGCAGAGTATTAACCACCGGACCGCCAGGGAAGTCCCACTACTTAACTGCTTTTAGAGACTCTCATCTCATATATTAAAATGGACACGTGGCTATAAGACACCATATAGGAAATGAATATTAATGTATTCTATTTTATATGCAAATCTGCTTTATTGTGAAAAGATAGAGGTTTGAATCAGGACTTGTGAAAACCTGTAGTAAAATACCTTAAGCTGTTAACTGTAAGGCGTGGAATAGAAGTTGCTCACTGGATTGGTTCTGTGTCGTCGACTACTTAAGTCTGCATTTGTTACTGTGCTAATAAACAAATATTAAAACAAACAAAAAAGTGGCACAAAAATAAGAGTTGTGATCGAAGATTTCAACTATCTTAAGTTCTGCTAGAGGCCCATTCCTTTCTAGGGACAAGATCTGATTTTTTTCTTTCCTGACCATTTAAATTCCTTGGAAGAAACAAAATGAGAGAAAAGATTACTTTGGTTTGAAATCTCATTAACGAGGAGGAAGAAACAGGTGAAGTAGAAGATCCTGAAATATTGTGGGAAAAGAAACTACTATTTTTTTTTAATTAATTTATTTATTTTTGGCTGTGTTGGGTCTTCGTTGCTGCACGCAGGCTTTCTCTAGTTGCGGCGAGCGGGGGCTACTCTTCGTTGCAGTCACATGTTTCTCATTGTGGTGGCTTCTTTTGTTTCAGAGCACAGGCTCTAGGCATGCGGGCTTCAGTAGTTGTGGCACAGGGGCTCAGTAGTTGTGGCTCCCAGGATCTAGAGCACAGGCTCAGTAGTTGTCGTGCACAGGCTTAGTTGCTACGCGGCATGTGGGATCTTCCTGGCCCAGGGCTCAAACCTGGTCCCCTGCATTGGCAGGTGGATTCTTAACCACTGTGCCACCAGGGAATCCCGAAACTCTAGTATTTTTGAGAGTCTCCCTAAACAATTAAAATGTTGTATATAATCAAACTGCTTCCTTGGGTATCAGGAAAGTATATTTTGAAAAATGGAGAATTACCATACTTTTAAGATTCAGTGTCCCAGTTAAAGCTGAATCGAAGTTATATGAAATCTAAAATTTGGGGAATTAAATTTCAAATTATTTTTTAAATTGTAGTAAAATACAGTAATATAAAACCATCTTTTTTTTGGTTTGTTTTTTGTTTTGGTTGCTCTGGGTCTTAGTTGTGGCATGCATGTGGGATCTAGTTCCCTGACCAGAGATGGAACCTGGGCCCCCTGCATTGGGAGTGCGGAGTCTTATCCACTGCGCTACCAGGGAAGTCCAAAATATACCATCTTAACCATTTTTAAATGTACAGTTTGGTAGTGTTAAGTACATTCATATTATTGGTCAACCATCAGCACCATCTGTCTCCAGAGCTCTCTTAATTTTGCAAAACTGAAACTGTCACCATTAAACAACTCCTTATTTCCCCCTCGCTGCAGCCACTGGCAGCCACCATTCTGCTTTCTCTCTGAAGTTGACTATTCTAGGTCCCTCTTTTAAGTGGAATCATACAATATTTGTCCTTTTCTTTTTTTGAGCCATGCCAGGTGGCTTGTGGGATCTTAGTTCCCCGACTGGGGATTGAACCTGGGCCCTTGGCAGTGAAAGCGTGGAGTCCTAACCACTGGGCCACCAGGGAATTCCCCAATATTTGTCCTTTTGTGACTGGCTTATTTCACTTAGCATAATATTTTTGAGATTCATTCACATATCATGCGGCAGAATTCCCTTCATTTTTAAGGCTGAATGATCCATTGTGTGTATATACTGCATTTGGTTTATCCATTCATCCATCAATGGACATTTGAGTTGTTCCCACCTTTTTGGCTGTTACGAATAATCCTGCTGTGGACGTGGGTGTGCAAATGTCTGCTAGAGTCCCTCCTTTCAATTCTTTTCAGATTATTTTATTTGAGGAATTATGTAGTATCTCATCATTAAGACCATACAGGAAACAGTTTAGATTTTAAAAACAAATTAAGAGAAAAATCAATAAACCAACAGGAAATGGACAAAAGATTCTGAACAGGCAGTTCACAGAAAAGGAGATCAAAATGAATAGATGCTTAGCTTCCCTCATAAAAGAAAATGCAAATAAAATACGTATTTCACTTATCAGACTGACAGGTAAATAAAAGTGTGTTAATATTCTGTGAAGGGAAAAGTTGTGATGATACAGGGGCTTATACACAGATAATGGAATTGTAAATTGGTTCAGCCACTAGAAAGGGGCATTTGTCATTACTCATCAAAATTAGAAATGCATGTACCCTTAGACTTAGCAATGCCCATTTTGAGAATGTTTACTACAGATATTTTTGCACAAGTGTAAAAGATGTGCAGGATTAATCCTTGCAGTATTTTTTGCAGTTGAAAAAACTTGGGAGTAAGCTAAATGTCTATCAGTTTGAGGACTAGTTATATAAATTGTTATGTCTATACAAGTCCTATGCAGCCATAAAATATTTAAAAGCTCCTGACATGATGACTGTGGATAAATTTCTAGCATGTATTATTGAATGCAGATATAAGGAGTAGAATCACATATATAGTATGCCGTCATTTGTGTAAAGAAAGAAAAGAATGTATTTGCTTGTATATGCATAAAATATGTATGGAAGTATCTATAAGATACGAATAAAGCTGTTGTCAGTGGGAAGGGAGAATGACTGGCTGGAGTGGAAGGGAGACTTTCAGTGTGTTCCTTTTTGTACTTTTAAGTATCATCCATTCAAAAATTAGGTGAAAAAGATACGCATAGAAAAATGCAAAGGGGATTACTAAAAATGGAAAAACAGTCCCAAACCAATGACTTTTAGACCCTTGAACAAACCTCTTAAGAAAATATCAGTAAGGTGGAACCTCAAAATCAACTTGTGAAAAAACGTGAAGACAAGAAAAAAGCCTTTAGGATTGATTTAGACTAAAAAGTAGTGTAAGAAGGCCTACTCCTTCGGTATAGTAATAGATTTCTTTCTTTTCTTTCCTTTTTTCCTTCCCTTCCTTCCTTCTTTTTTTTTTAAAAATAAATTTATATATTTTATTTATTTATTTTTGGCTGCATTGGGTCTTCGTTGCTGCGCACGGGCCCCCTCCAGCTGCGGGGAGCAGAGGTCACCCTTCCCCACGGTGGCCTCTCCTGTTGCAGAGCACAGGCTCTAGGCGTGCGGGCCTCAGCAGTCGCAGCAAGTGGGCTCTAGAGCGCAGGCTCAGCAGCTGTGGTGCACGGGCCTAGTTGCTCCACAGCACGTTGGACCCTCTGAGACCAGGGCTGGAACCCGTGTCCCCTGCATTGGCAGGTGGATTCCCAACCACTGTGCCACCAGGGAAGCCCCCTCTTTCTTTTCTTTTTTTCATCTTTTAGTAATATATTTGTTTTAACTTTAAATCCTAAACATTTTTAAACACAAAAAAGAGAAAAATAAATAGTCTTCCTTATGTTTGGGGGTTATGTTCCAAGACCCCCGGTGGATCCCTGAAACTGCAGATAGTACCAAACCCTAATTATTCTCTATTTTTTTCCTAAACTTTATAAATTATAACTTATAAATTAGGCACAGTAAGAGATTAACAATAACTAATAATAAAATAGAACAATTATAATCATATAAAAGTAATAAAAGTTATGTGAATGTGGTTTTTGTCTTAAAGTATCATACTGTACAAATTCAGTCCCTTTTCCAATTATGCACGTGGCCATAACTTTTGCAGTTTGAGGTATGACAGCAAAACTAGTGTGAATTTCTATTTCTTTCTTCACAGTTTCACGGATAGGTTTTTTTCTTACTGTAGATCTTAGCAACCTCAGCATATGATTTTATTTTCTTTCCTTATTAAGTGGAGAACTTTCACCTCTTCACGTAAAGGAAGCACTTTATGGCTTCTCTTTGGCATATCTGAATTGCCAGCATCATTACTCGTGTGCTTTAGGACCTTATTTAAGTAAAATAAGGGTCACTTGAACACAGGCACTGCAATACCTCTACAGTTGATTTGATAACCGGATGGCTACTAAGTGACCAGCGGGCAAGCCAGGGGAATTCGATGAGGACAGTGTATTATCCCTCCCTCTTTTCAAAATCATCCTTCTTTTCCTCCTCATTAATAGAAAAAAACAAAAATCACTTGTTCCAAAAACATTCATACAACTCAGAGGTGTATAAGCTAATAAGTGAAAGTATTCCTTATCTTAGCCCATTCCTCCTCTGTTTGATTGACAAGAGTATATCCCCTGGCTGACTGTATTTTGATTTCAGCGAAACATTTCGCAAAGTTCATGACATTCTTGAATGTGAGCTGGATAGGCTTGTAGCTGAAAAGTTTTACCCGTGGGTCTTTGGTCAGTGTCTTATATTCTTTTTTTGTATTTGTTTTTACAAAACTTGCACAGCACACAGCTGGGAGATAATATGTTGGATTATCGAATGTTTAATGTATATAAATGTAAAGTCCTAAATTTATAATAATATAATATATTAACTTCTACCTCAAACATTAGATATACAAGTACAGGATAGAGAAGACCTGATTTGAAAGCTCTTGATGAGAATTCCTAGGACTTTGTAGAAAGAATTAAACAAGTAGATTTTGTCTTGGTGTCAGTGTCAGTAATTAACTTTTTTTTGATGGACAATTTGGTCATGGCTTTCTAGACTCTTAAACATATTTATTTACTTGGAATAATTGTCTCAAGAATTTTTCCTAGGGAAATACTTCAAAGACATAATAATTTAAAAATGAAAGATGTTTTCAGCTGTTTTCTTTGGGATAGTAAACAGTGAAAACATAACAATAGAGAAAAGATTCAATTGTGGTATCTACATGTCAAGATTCAAGTGATTAAGGTGATTCTGTGGCTGTATAGAAAAATGTTTACAGAATGTTAAAAGAAGTAGAACAGAAATTATATATCTCTATTGTAATAAAATTCTATTTACATGTTAATGAGATTTGAAAGGGCATTTAAAACTTTTGAAAACTTTTTTAGGGTAACGTAATTATAGGGAAATTTAAACATTTTAATTTTTTTTTTTTTTTTTTTTTTTT
>NW_020174933.1:3927989-3931070 GCF_003031525.2 Neophocaena asiaeorientalis asiaeorientalis | reverse complement strand
TTTTTTTTTGCGGTACGCGGGCCTCTCACTGCTGTGGCCCCTCCCGCTGCGGAGCGCAGGCCCCGGACGCGCAGGCTGAGCGGCCATGGCTCATGGACCCAGCCGCTCCATGGCATGTGGGATCCTCCCGGACCGGGGCTCAAACCCATGTCCCCTGCATCGGCAGGCGGACTCTCAACCACTGCGCCACCAGGGAAGCCCAACATTTTAATTTTATGATCAGAAAGTGATAGTAACTCAGAAATGGCTACAGAGTTTATTTCATTGTAATCTTAATAGCAAGCAACAGTCTTTCCCATGAAAAGGGGGAAAAGTGAAATGTAATATTAGGCTACATTATTAGATGTGTGATGTTCAGACCACTGAACCCACACACAGGTCAAGTCACATTTGGAGCGTGATTTTCAGTTTTAGGTATTGTATTTTAAGAAAAGAATCAGTAAATGAATTATGGAGGAGAACTTGGAATTCACATGAGGGTGGAGCTGGGAATGTTTACCCTGGGAAAGGGTTTAGGAGGTGGGGACAGGAAGAGGAGAGAGGAGAAATAATAACATAATAGTGGCCTTCAAATATATATACATTTTTTTGCAGTATGCGGGCCTCCCACCGCTGCGGCCTCTCCCGTCGCGGAGCACAGGCTCCCGACGCGCAGGCTCAGCAGCCATGGCCCACGGGCGCAGCTGCTCCGCGGCACGCGGGATCCTCCCAGACTGGGGCACAAACCCACGTCCCATCCATCGGCAGGCGGACTCTCAACCACTGCGCCACCAGGGAAGCCCGTGGCCTTCAAATATTTAAATGTCAGCTGGAAAAGGGAATAGTTTGATTCTCTATAGCTGCAGAGGGCAGTACCAAAATCAGTAGGTGGAAATGATAGGTAGGGTGGTATATTTCTTCTCTTTTTAAAGAACTGTTATTCAGCAAGCGGAGTCACTTGAAAATTAAATGGGCTGTCTCCATTAATTAGTGAACATGTATTGGGTTGGCCAAAAAGTTCGTTTGGTTTTTTTTTTTGTATGATTGCTCTAGTAGCACTTAGTTTTTAACTTCATTCGAAACAGTTTTGTTAGATTGTACGTGACAGCTGTCATATCAGTGTGCATTTAAAAAAAGACATAAATATTGGTGAATTTTTGTGTTTGTCCATTTTAATATTGAAGATGGAAGAAAAGCAACATTTTTGGCATATTATGGTTTATTATTTCAAGAAAGGTAAAAATGCAACTGAAACACACAAAAAGATTTGTGCAGTATATGGAGAAGGTGCTGTGACTGATTGAATTTGTTAAAAGTGATTTGCGAAGTTTTGTGCTGGAGATTTCTGGTTGAACGATGCTTCACGGTCAGGTAGACCAGTTGAAGTTGATAGCAATCAAATCGAGACATTAATTGAGAACAATCAACATTATACCATGCGGGAGATAGCCGACATACTCAAAATAAACCAAATCAAGCATTGAAGATCATTTGCACCAGCTTGGTTACATTAATCTCTTTGATGTTTGGGCTCCACGTAAGTTAAGCGAAAAAAACCTTGATCGTATTTCTGCATGCGATTCTCTACTTAAATGTTACGAAAACGTTCCACTTTTAAAACATTGTGACAGGCTATGAAAAGTGGATACTGTACAACAACGTGGAATGGAAGAGATCATGGGGCAATTGAAATTGACCACCACCAACCACACCAAAGACTGGCCTTCATCCAAAGAAGATGACGTTGTGTATATGCTGGGATTGGAAGGGAGTCCTCTATTATGAGCTCTTTCCGGAAAACCAAGCGATTAATTCCAACAAGTACTGCTCCCAGTTAGACCAACTGGAAGCAGCACTGGACGAAAACAATCTAGAATTAGTCAACAGAGAAGGCATCATCTTCCATCAGGATAACATAAGACGGCATGTTTCTTTGATGACCAGGCAAAAACTGTTCCAGCTTGGCTGGGAAGTTCTGATTCATCCGCCATATTCACCAGTCATTGTACCTTTGGATTTCCATTTATTTAGGTCTTTACAAAATTATGTTAATGGAAAAAATTTCAATTCCCTGGAAGACTGTAAAAGGCACCTGGAACAGTTCTATTCTCAAAAAGATAAAAAGCTTTGGGAAGATGGAATTATGAAGTTGCCTGGAAAATGGCAGAACGTAGTGGAACAAAAAGGGTGAATACGTTGTTCAATAAAGTTCTTGGTGAAAATGAGAATTGTCTTTTATTTTTACTTAAAAACTGAAGGCACTTTTTGGCCAACCCAATATATTTAAATAAAAGGCTTAACCAAGGCTCACTTGGCACCTGGATGCACCTAACCAAGGAACAGTGACATGCCACTCATAACTAAGTGAGCACCTGACTTCAGGACAGTTTGACTAGACACTAACTGAGAGGGAGGGCTTGGGTTAGGGGTGATCGAAGTGGCGGTGTGAGCAACAGGCCATGGAGGTCCAGGGTGGACCAGTAACTGGCATCAAGTGGGTCTAACCAAAGAATATAGGGGGCTTCCCTGGTGGCGCAGTGGTTGAGAGTCTGCCTGCCGATGCAGGGGACGTGGGTTCATGCCCTGGTCCGGGAAGATCCCACATGCCGCGGAGTGGCTGGGCCTGTGAGAGAGGCCTGCGTACCGCAAAACAAACAAACAAACAAAAAAAGAATATAGGGACTTATTGGGTGACTGGCCAGAGGGAGAGAGAACCAAGGCATAGGTCACCAAGACAAGGATCGTTTCTGGACCCTCACAGAAGATCACAGTATCAAGAAACAATTATTAGAAGGGTTAAGAGACTAGACAGGATCATCAAAAATACATGATGCAGGGCCTTCCCTGGAAGTCCAGTGGTTAGGACTCCATGCTTTCACTGCCAAGGGCCCAGGTTCAGTCCCTGTTTGGGGAACTAAAATCACAAGCCGTGCAGCAAGGCCAAAAAACCCCCAACAAAACAAAAACATGATGCAGAGCCAATTAATTACTGACCTTAGATACCTTCTACCTAATGATCTCAGGTCCTGTGGGCACGACATAGAGATGGGAATGAAAAGAATTGTTACTGGGCTTCCCTGGTGGCGCAGTGGTTAAGAATTC
>NW_020174933.1:3873388-3927918 GCF_003031525.2 Neophocaena asiaeorientalis asiaeorientalis | reverse complement strand
AAAAAAAAAAAAAAAAAGAATCCCCCTGCCAATACAGGGGACATGGGTTCGAGCCCTGGTCCGAGAAGATCTCACATGCTGTGGAGCAACTAAGTCCATGTGCCGCAACTACTGAGGCTGTGCTCTAGAGCCTGCAAGCCACAACTACTGAAGCCCACGTGCCCTAGAGCCCATGCTCCGCAACAAGAGAAGCTTCTGCAATGAGAAGCACGAGCACTGCAATGAAGAGTAGACCCCGCTCGCCACAACTAGAGAAAGCCTGCAAGCAGCAACAAAGACCCAAGACAGCCAAAGAAAATAAATTTATTAAAAAAAAAAATAGTTACTAGAGATCAAATAGGATCGAGCAGGTGAAGGAACTTTATAATTCATGAATTACTTATGTATGTTAAATGAAAATGAGAACGACTTCCTAATGTCTTCTTTCCTCACTTCTGCCATTTATGCCACTTGGTTTCCTAATCACCAGTTGACCACTGACCCGTTCTTCTCGCCAGGATATTCTCGCTGTGAGCCTGATCTGCAAGGTGGTCCCCTTAGGCCGAGCCCTGGCCCAGAGCTTCATACTGACTGTGGGGCCTGTTTGTGAGTTTCTGGGTTTGGTTAACCCCCATGCACTCTGGTTCATGGAACCAAGATTCGGCCTACTGTTGAGACTAACTTCTTGTAAGAATGGTGCTCTACAGTGATCTTACCAGTTTTTCTCCTCAGGGGCTAGAACTTCGCCTCTGACCACAGGCTTGTGATTAGGGCCCTACCTACTGACCAGACCTCTTAGCTGCTGACTCCACATGTGTCTAAGCTTACTAAAACATGGCTTCCTCACACCTGCCTCACCCTCCTATTGACTTTATCATCAACTTGTCTGAACTGTTTTGACTTTTCCCACCAATTTGAGGTTCTGGGCTGATTTCCCTTTTGCTTTTCAACTACCAGGCAAGTTTAGATCTAGATGTTGGCCCCTTCCTGACTCGCCTGTCCTCCCATGTTTATCTTTGTTTCTTTGTTTCTTTCTTTCTTTTTGTTGGTGGTGGTGGTTTTGTCCTCCGGTATTTAAACCGTCAAAATTCAGCCCCCCGCCTCCATTTTTAATTGCGATATTCACCTTATTTTGGTGTTCTAGAACCAAACACACAGTATCTCAGAGGTTTGCCTGTATTTATTTATTTTTTAAAGCAATATTTAAAAAAATATTTATTTATTTGGCTGCATCAGGTCTTAGTTGCGGCGCACAGGCTCTTCATTGTGGGGCACGGGCTCTAGAGCGCGTGGGCTCTCCAGTTGTGGTGTGCAGGAACTAGAGTGCACGGGCTTAGTTGCCCTGTGGCATGTCGGATCTTAGTTCCCTGACCAGGGATCAAACCTGCGTCCCCTGCATTGGAAGGCAGATTCTTAACCACTGGACCACCAGGGAAGTCCCAATCAGTATTTTTTTTGATTGAAGCATAGCTGATTTACAATGTTGTGTTAATTTCTTCTGTACAGCAAAGTGATTCAGTTATACATATGTATACATTTTTTAAAATATTCTTTTCCATATAGTTTATAATAGTATATTGAATATAGTTCTCTGTGCTATACAAGTAGGACCTTGTTGTTTATCCATCCTATATATAAAACCTTAAATCTGCTAACCCCAGCCTCCCACTCCATCCCTCCCTCAACTCCCTTCACCTTGGCAGCCACCAGTCTGTTCTCTGTGTCCCTGATTCTGTTTCATAGATAGGTTCATTTGTGTCATATTTTAGATTCCACATATAGGTGATATATGGTATTTATCTTTCTCTTTCTGACTTCACTTAGTATGATAATCCCTAGTTGCATCCATGTTGCTGCAGATGATATTATTTCGTTCTTTTTTATGGCTGAGTAATATTCCATTGTATATATGTACCACATCTTCTTTATCCATTCCTCTGTTGATGGACACTTAGGTTGTTTCCATGTCTCGGCTATTGTAAATAGTGCTGCTATGAAAATAGGGGTGCATATGTCTTTTTGAATTATAGTTTTGTCCGGATATATGCCTAGGAGTGGGGTTGCTGGATCATATGATAATTCTATTTTTAGTTTTCTGAGGAACCTCCATACTGTTTTCCACAGTGGCTGTACCAACTTACATTCCCACCAACAGTGTAGGAGGGTTCCTTTTTCTCCACACCCTCTCCAGCATTTGTCATTTGTAGACTTTTTAATGATGGTCATTCTGACCCATGTTAAATAGTACATTGTAGTTTTGATTTGCATTTCTCTAATAATTAGCAACTTTGAGCATCTTTTCATGTGCTTATTGGCCATCTGTATTTCTTCTTTGGAGAAATGTCTCTTTACGTCTTCTGCCCATTTTTTCGATTGGGTTGTTTGTTTTTTTGTTGTTGAGCTGTAGGAGCTGTTTGTGTATTTTGGAAATTAAGCCCTTGTCAGTCGCATCATTTACAAATACTTTCTCCCATTCTGTAGGTTGTCTTCATTTTGTTTATGGTTTCCTTTGCTGTGCAAAAACTTCTAAGTTTGATTAGATCCCATTTGTTTATTTTTGCTTTTATTTCTGTTGCATTGGGAGACTGACTTAAAACATTGGTACAATTTATGTCAGATGGTGTTTTGCCTATGATCTCTTCTAGGAGTTTTATGGTGTCATGTCTTAAGTCTTTAAGCCATTTTGAGTTTATTTTTGTGTATGGTGAGAGGGTGTGTTCTAACTTCATTGATTTATTACATGGGGCTGTCCAACTTTCCCAGTACCACTTGCGGAGCCAGAGGAGGAAAAGCCAGAAAGGATAAAAGAAAACCAGGTTTTCCTCTGACTTTTTCTTAGGGGTTTCTTCCCTTTCTCTTTTAAATATTATATTTCCCCAGGGTTCTGTCAGTGACTCCCTTTTTCTTTCCACCCTCTTTTCTTTGCACCTAATACACTTTCAGTCTCATCCACTGTCATGGTTATCAGTTATAAATTGTGCTGATGACTCCCAAAAACACACTTCTAGTGAAAACGTGTCTTTTGAACTAGAGTCCTAAGTCCATCATGACATTCTGTAGGCACCTCAAACAAACTCTCTTCCCTCCCAAGCCTAGACTTCCTATTGTATTCCTCATGTTGGTGTCTGGCACCACCATAAACCCTAGACAAAATCTTGTCTTCCTAGTCTTCAATTTTACCATTTCTAACCATTTAATCTCCAGACCCCGTTCTAGCTCTTAACTTTCTCTAAAATCCATACCCTTCTCTCAAGTCTAACTGCCACTGGACTGTAAGCTTCTGAGGCAGGAATCACACATGTAGGGTTTACTGTGTGCGGTGTGAGGTCCATGCATTAGCCAGCATGTGGTCAGTGCTTAGTATGTGTTGAATGAATGGATGGAGGCGAGTGCCTTGGCTCAAGCGGTCATTGTTTTCACCCAAATTACAGCAATATTTCCCTAACTGGCCACTCTGCTTTTAACTTCCTTTCAGTGTATTGTCTATACTGCCACTGGTGTGATATGTCTAAAATACAGGAAAATCTGTAAATAATTTAATGTGTATTTCTGTGAAATATAAAGTCTTACAAAAAGTCCTAACCTTGGGCTTCCCTGGTGGCGTAGTGGTTGAGAGTCCGCCTGCTGATGTAGGGGACACGGGTTCATGCCCTGGTCCAGGAAGATCCCACATGCCGCGGAGCGGCTAGGCCTGTGAGCCATGGCCGCTGAGCCTGTGTGTCCGGAGCCTGTGCTCCGCAACGGGAGAGGCCACAGCAGTGAGAGGCCTGCGTATCACACAAAAAAAAAAAGTAACCACTATACCATTACCACAGTTAAAAATTTAACAATTATGCTTTCCCTTTTTTTTCCAAAATAAATGGATTTTGTCTTTGCCTTATGGGAAGCAATTATTCTTGAATATCATCAACTATTTAGTCAGCATTCAAATTTTCAGTTTTCTCATAATTTATTTTGAAAGTTATTTACAGTTTTTAAGAATTTAGGTTCCAAATGAAGTCTGTACATTGCAGTTGGCTTACATTTCTCTTAAGTTTCTTTTAATCTCTTTGTTTTCCTTCCATCTTGCTCTTTTTCATCTGTTGAAGAAACAAACTTGTTGAAGTGGGAGTTGGACCTAGTGATCATTCCTAGATAGATGATACTTTTCTCTTAGGCTCCTTGTTTTTAGGGTTCTGAAATTTTCTTTTTTTGCTGCACCATGCAGCTTGTGGAATCTTAGCTCCCTGACCAGGGATCAAACCTGCACTCCTGGCAGTGGAAGTGCAGAGTCCTAACCACTGGATCGCAAGGGAATTCCCTGAATTTTTCATTGTACGCGTTCCTTCCTGCATCTGTGGATTTGTGTTTCTCCTTCCTGGAGAGAGAACCATGCCCATGCTGCCTGTTTCCTTTCCCTTTTCTCTGTAACCTTTATCCCCCTCTCTTCTATTCTCCTTCCCTTCCTACCCCCTTCAGTAAATGATAGAATACACAGTCATGTGATGTGAGCTAACTGGAGTTAAGCGAGCTTTCTTAAAAAAGGATTAAATTACCAAAATATAGTTAGAGAGTAAAATAAAGTCAAATTCTGAGAGTCTGGTACCTAAACCTTTAGGTTCTTCCCTTCACCAAAATGTGAAGACTAAATTGGGTAGAAGTGTTGACCTCATGAATAGCTACGTAAAGCTAAAAAAAATATTTTTTAAAGAGTTTTACTACGTCCTTGTCAATGTTGTGTTTTCTTCCTAGGTCTCTTCATATTTTGGATTCTGGCAATGTTATGATGAATGACACTTTGACATCAGATGTCATTGGTCGGAGAGTTGAAGTTAATGGAGAACATGCAACAGTGCGTTTTTCTGGCGTTGTCCCTCCTATGGCAGGTAATTTATGATTTGTGTATGTGTGTGTGTGTGTGTGTGTGTATTTATTTTGTAGTTTCTGGGTAGGCTTCTCAGCAGTGCTTTATAACACCAGTTTTGAGGAAACTAACAACCAAGTTATATATACCTCTGATACACAGTTGTTTTCTTTCTGTGACAATATCCTGTGATATCCATGGCTTTATTTGATTACACACTGATCTAATTATTCAGTGTTGCTATTTTATATTAACTCAACCTTAAAATATCTTCTGAGTAAACTTTAAACACTAATTAAAAATCTTGAATTCCCATAATCCTAAGCTCAAAAATGAAGTAATATTTGTGGAATTTCTCTTATCATTAATCCATGTGTATGTTGTAGTTTAAATTGATATAAATGCAATTTTGTGTTACCGTTTTTAACTTATGATTTGGTGTATATTTATCTGTTTCTGTAGCATCATTTTACTTGTATTTCCTTTTTTATTGAGATATAATTGACATAATATTAGTTTCAGGTATACAGCATGATGATTCAGTGTTTGTATACATTGTGAAACTATCACCACAATAAGTCTACTTCACATATATCACCACACATACTTATACATTTTTGAGAATTTTAAGATCTCTCCAGGACTTACTTATTTTATAGCTGGAAGTTTGTACCTTTCAACCTCTTGCACCCATTTTAGCCACCTCCATCCTCCACCTCTGGCACCACCAATATGATCTGTTCTCTGTATCTATGTGTTCTTTTCTTTCCTCCTCCCTCCCTCCCTCCTTTTCTTCCTTCGTTCCTTTCCCCTTTCCTTCCCCTTCCTTTCTTGTTTCTTTTATTTATTTATTTATTTTGTGAATTTTGAGTATTTATTATTTTTGCATTTATGTATATATATTTTTAACATCTTTACTGTAATATAATTGCTTTACAATGGTTAGTTTCTGCTTTATAACAGTGAATCACTTATACGTATATCCCCATATCTCTTCCCTCTTGCGTCTCCCTCCCACCCTCCCTATCCCACCCCTCTAGGTGGTCACAAATCACTGAGTTGATCTCCCTGTGCTATGCGGCTGCTTCCCACTAGCTATCTGTTTGACATTTGGTAGTGTATATATGTCCATGACACTCTCTCACTTCGTCCCAGCTTACCCTTCCCCCTCCCCATGTCCTCAAGTCCATTCTCTACATCTGCATCTTTATTCCTGTCCTGCCCCTTGGTTTTTCATAACCATTTTTCTTTTTTTTTTTTTTTTAGATTCCATATATATGTGTTAGCATACGGTATTTGTTTTTCTCTTTCTGCCTTACTTCACTCTGTCTGACAGACTCTAGGTCCATCCACCTCACTACAAATAACTCAGTTTCATTTCTTTTTATGGCTGAGTAATATTCCATTGTATATATGTGCCACATCTTATTTATCCATTCATCTGTCAGTGGACACTTAGGTTGCTTCCATGTCCTGGCTGTTGTAAATAGAGCTCCAGTGAACGTTGTGGTACATAACTCTTTTTGAATTACGGTTTTCTTAGGGTATATGCTGAGTAGTGGGATTGCTGGGTCATACGGTAGTTCTATTTTTAGTTTTTTAAGGAACCTCCAAACTGTTCTCCATAGTGGCTGTATCAATTTACATTTCCACCAACGGTGTAAGAGGGTTCCCTTTTCTCCACACCCTCTCCAGCATTTATTGTTTGTAGATTTTTTCATGATGGCCATTCTGACTAGTGTGAGGTGATACCTCACTGTAGTTTTGATTTGCATTTCTCTAATAATTAGTGATGTTGAGCATTCTTTAATGTGTTTGTTGGCTATATGTATTGTTTGTTGGCTATATGTATTGTTTGTTGACTATATGTATATCTTCTTTGGAGAAATGTCTATTTAGGTCTTCTGCCCATTTTTGGATTGGGTTGTTTGTTTTTCTGGTATTGAGCTGCATGAGCTGCTTGTAAAGTTTGGAGATTAATCCTTTGCCAGTTGCTTCATTTGCAAATATTTTCTCCCATTCTAAGGGTTGTCTTTTGGTCTTGTTTATGGTTTCCTTTGCTGTGCAAAAGCTTTTAAGTTTCATTAGGTCCTATTTGTTAATTTTTGTTTTTATTTCCATTTCTGTAGGAGGTGGGTCAAAAAGGATCTTGCTGTTTTTTATGTAATAGTGTTCAGCCTATATTTTTTCTGAGAGTTTTATAGTGTCTGGCCTTACATTTAGGTCTTTAATCCATATTGAGTTTATTTTTGTGTATGGTGTTAGGAAGTGTTCTAATTTCATTCTTTTACATGTAGCTGTCCAGTTTTCCCAGCACCATTTATTGAAGAGGCTGTCTTTTCTCCATTGTGTATTCTTGCCTCCTTTATCAAAAATAAGGTGACCATATGTGCATGGGTTTATCTCTGGGCTTTCTATCCTGTTCTATTCTATCCTGTTCCATTGATAGCTACACAGGCTTCTTGGTGGCTACAGCAGCAGCCTTAGCGTCTCATGGGTCTCCTTTTTGTATCCATTCGCCAGTCTGTGTCTTTTGGTTGGAGCATTTAATCAATTTACATTTAAGGTAATTATCGATATGCATGTTCCTGTTACCATTTTCTTAATTGTTTTAGGTTTGTTATTGTAGGTCTTTTCCTTCTCTTGTGTTTCCTGCCTAGAGAAGTTCCTTTAGCATTTGTTGTAAAGCTGGTTTGGTGGTGCTGAATTCTCCTAGCTTTTGTTTGTCTGTAAGGATTTAATTTCTGCGTCAACTCTGAATGAGATCCTTGCTGGGTAGAGTAATCTTGGTTGTAGGTTTTTCCCTTTCATCACTTTAAATATGTCCTGCCACTCCCTTCTGGCTCGTAGAGTTTCTGCTGAAAGATCAGCTGTCAACGTTATGGGGATTCCCTTGTATGTTATTTGTTGTTTTTCCCTTGCTGCTTTTAATATTTTTTCTTTGTATTTAATTTTTGATAGTTTGATTAATATGTGTCTTGGCGTGTTTCTGCTTGGATTTATCCTGTATGCGACTCTCTGTGCTTCCTGGACTTGATTAACTATTGCCTTTCCTGAATTAGGGAAGTTTTCAACTATAATCTCTTCAAATATTTTCTCAGTCCCTTTCTTTTTCTCTTCTTCTTCTGCGACCCCTATAATTCGAATGTTGGTGCATTTAATGTTGTCCCAGAGGTTTCTGAGACTGTCCTCAATTCTTTTCATTCTTTTTTCTTTATTCTGCTCTGCAGTAGTTATTTCCACTATTTTATCTTCCAGGTCACTTATCCATTCTTCTGCCTCAGTTATTCTGCTATTGATTTCTTCTAGAGAATTTTTAATTTCATTTATTGTGTTGTCCATCATTGTTTGCTTGCTCTTTAGTTCTGGTAGGTCCTTGTTAAACGTTTCTTGAGTTTTCTCCATTCTATTTCCAAGATTGTGGATCATCTTTACTATCATTACTCTGAATTCTTTTTCAGGTAGACTGCCTATTTCCTCTTCATTTGTTAGGTCTGATGGGTTTTTATCTTGCTCCTTCATCTGCTGTGTGTTTCTCTGTCTTCTCATTTTGCTTATCTTACTGTGTTTGGGGTCTCCTTTTCGCAGGCTGCAGGCTCATAGTTCCCGCTGTTTTTGGTGTCTGCCCCCAGTGGCTAAGGTTGGTTCAGTGGGTTGTGTAGGCTTCCTGGTGGAGGGGATTAGTGCCTGTGTTTTGGTGGATGAGGCTGGATGTTGTCTTTATGGTGGGCAGGTCCACGTCTGGTGGTGTGTTTTGGGGTGTCTGTGACCTTATTATATTTGAGGCAGCCTCTCTGCTAATGGGTGGGGTTGTGTTCCTGTCTTGCTAGTTGTTTGGCATAGGGTGTCCAGCACTGTAGCTTGCTGGTTGTTGAGTGGAGCTGGGTCTCAGCGTTGAGTTTGAGGTCTCTGGGAGAGCTTTTGCTGTTTGATATTACATGCAGCTGAGGGGTCTCTGGTGGACCAATGTCTTGAACTCAGCTCTCCCACCTCAGAGGCACAGGCCTGACACACCGCCAGAGCACCAAGACCCTGCCAGCCACATGGGTCAGAAGAAAAGGGAAAAAAAAAGAAAAGGAAGGAAGGGAGGGGAGGGGAGGAAAAAATAATTTAAAGAAAGAAAGGTATTTAAAAAATTATTGAAAATTTAAAAACTAAAAGTTAATTTAAAAAAAAGAAAGAAAGAGGGAGTAACCAAACAGAAAAGCAAATCCACCAATGATAACAAGCACTAAAAATTATATTAAAAATAAACAAAAATGGACAGACAGAATGCTAGGAGAAATGGTAAGAGCTAAGCTATACAGACAAAATCACACAAAGAAGCATGCACATACATACTCACAGAAAGAGAAAAAGGAAAAGAATATATATATATATATGTTAAAAAGAAGGAAAAGAGCAACCAAATCAGTAAGTAAATCGAATGATAATAAGCTCTAAATACTAAACTAAGATAAACATAAAACCAGAAACGAATTATATGCAGAACGCAAACCCCAAGTCTACAGTTGCTCCCAGAGTCCACTGCCTCAATTTTGGGATGATTCGTTGTCTATTCAGGTATTCCACAGATGCAGGTACATCAGGTTGACTGTGGAGATTTAATCCACTGCTCCTGAGGCTGCTGGGAGAGATTTCCCTCTCTCTTCTCTGTTCACACAGCTCCTGGGGTTCAGCTTTGGATTTGACCCGCCTCTGCATGTAGGTCACCTGAGGGCATCTGTTCCCTGCCCAGACAGGATAGCGTTAAAGTAGCAGCTGATTAGGGGGCTCTGGCTCACTCAGGCCGCGGGGAGGGAGGTGTATGGAATGCGGGGAGAGCCTGCGGCGGCAGAGGCCAGCGTGACGTTGCACCAGCCTGAGGTGCGCCGTGTGTTCTCCCAGGGAATTTGTCCCTGCATCCCTGGACCCTGGCAGAGGCGGGCTGCACAGGCTCCAGGGAGGGGAGGTGTGGATAGTGACCTGTGCTTGCACACAGGCTTCTTGGTGGCGGCAGCAGCAGCCTTAGCGTCTCATGCCCGTCTCTGGGGTCCGCACTGCTAGCCGCAGCTCGCGCCCGTTTCTGGAGCTCGTTTAGGCAGTGCTCTGAATCCCCTCTCCTTGCACACCCTGAAACAATGGTCTCTTGCCTCTTAGGCAGGTCCAGACTTTTTCCTTGACTCCCTCCCGGCTAGCTGTGGCACACTAGTGCCCTTCAGGCTGTGTTCACACAGCCAACCCCAGTCCTCTCCCTGGCGGGTGAGCAGACAAGCCTCTCGGGCTGGTGAGTGCTGGTCGGCACCCATGTTCCGTGCGGGAATCTCTCTGCTTTGCCCTCTGCACCCCTGTGGCTGCGCTGTCCTCTGTGGCTCCGATCTTCCCCCCTCCACTACCTGTCTTGCCAGTGAAGGTCCTTCCTAGTGTGTGGAAACTTTTCCTGCTTCACGGCTCCCTCCCACTGGTGCAGGTCCCATCCCTATTCTTTTGTCTCTGTTTTTCCTTTTTTCTTTTGCTGTACCCAGGTATGTGGGGGAGTTTCTTGCCTTTTGGGAAGTCTGAGATTGTCTGCCAGCGTTCAGTAGGTGTTCTGTAGGAGTTGTTCCACATATAGATGTATTCCTGATGTATTTGTGGAGAGGAAGGTGATCTCCACGTCTTACTCCTCCATCTTGAAGGTCTCTCCCCCTTTCCTTTCCTTTCCTATGCCTTCCTTTCCCTTCCTTTCTTTTTTCTTTTCTTTCTGAGGGTTGTCCTTTCGTCTTGTTTGTAGTTTCCTTTGTTGTGCAAAAGCCTTTAAGTTTCATTAAGTCCCATATGTTTATTTTTGTTGTTATTTCCATTACTCCAGGAGGTGGATCAAAAATATCTTGCTGTGATTTATGTCAAAGAGGGTTTTTCCTATGTTTTCCTCTAAGAGTTTTATAGTGTCCAGTCTTACATTTAGGTCTCGACTCCATTTTGAGTGTTTTTTTTGTGTATGGTGTCAGGGAGTATTCTAATTTTATTCTTTTACATGTAGCTGTCCAGTTTTCCCAGCACCACTTATTGAAGAGACTGTCTCTTTTCTCCATTGTATATCCTTGCCTCCTTTGTCATAGATTAGTTGACCATAGGTGCGTGGGTTTATCTCTGGGCTTTCTTTCCTGTTCCATTGATCTATATTTCTGGTTTTGTGCCAATACCATATCGTCTTGATGACTGTAGCTTTGTAGTATAGTCTGAAGTCAGGGAGTCTCATTCCTCCAGCTCCATTTTTTTTCCTCAAGACTGCTTTGACTATTCGGGGTCTTTTGTGTTTCCATACAAATTTTAAGATGATTTGTTCTGGTTCTGTAAAATATGTCATTGGTAATTTGATAGGGATTGCAATGAATCTGTAGATTGCTTTGGGTAGTATAGTCATTTTCACGTTATTGATTCTTCCAATCCAAGAACGTGGTATATCTCTCCATCTGTTTGTATCATCTTTAATTTCTTTCATCAGTGTCTTATAGTTTTCTGCATACATGTCTTTTGTCTCCCTAGGTAGGTTTATTCCTAGGTATTTTATTCTTTTCGTTGGAATGGTAAATGGGAGTGTTTCCTTAATTTCTCTTTCAGATTTTTCATCATTAATGTATAGAAATGCAAGAGATATTTGTGTATTAATTTTATATCCTGCAGCTTTACCAAATTCATTGATTAGCTGTAGTAGTTCTCCAGTGGCATCTTTAGGATTCTCTATGTATAGTATCATGTCATCTGCAAACAGTGACATCTGCAAACAGTGACTTCTTTTCCAGTTCGTCCTCTTTTGATTTCTTTTTCTTCTCTGATTGCCATGGCTAGGATTTCCAATACTGTGTTGAATAATAGTGGTGAGAGTAGACATCCTTGTCTTGTTCCTGATCTTAGAGGAAATGCTTTCAGTTTTTCACCTTTGAGATGTTTGCTATGGGTATGTTGTTTTTGGCCTTTATTATGTTGAGGTAGGTTCCCTCTGTGTCCACTTTCTGGAGAGTTTTTATCATAAATGGGTGTTGAATTTTGTCAGAAGCTTTTTCTGCATCCATTGAGATGATCATATGGTTTTTATTCTTCAGTTTTTTAATATGGTGTATCACATTGAGTGATTTGCATATATTGAAGAATCCTTGCATCCCTGGGATAAATCCCACTTGATCATGGTGTATGATCCTTTTAATGTTTTTTTAGATTCTGTTTGCTTGTATTTTGTTGAGGATTTTTGCATCTACATTCATCAGTGATATTGGTCTGTAATTTTCTTTTTTTGTAGTATCTTTGTCTGGTTTTGGTATCAGGGTGATGGTGGCCTCATAGAATGAGTTTGGGAGTGTTCCTTCCTCTGCAGTTTTTTGGAAGAGTTTGAGAAGGATGGATGTTAGCTCTTCTCTAAATGTTTGATAGCATTCACCTGTGAAGTCGTCTGGTCCTGGACTTTGTTTGTTGGAAGATTTTTAATCACAGTTTCAATTTCATTACTTGTGATTGGTCTGTTCATATTTTCTATTTCTTCCTGGTTCAGTCTTGGAAGGTTATACCTTTCTGAGAATTTGTCCATTTCTTCCAGGCATAGAGTTGCATGTAGTAGTCTCTTAGGATGCTTTGTATTTCTGTGGTGTCTGTTGCAACTTCTCCTTTTTCATTTCTTTTTTTTTTTTTGGTTTTTGGTTTTTTTGCGGTACGCGGGCCTCCCACCGCTGTGGCCTCTCCCGCTGCGGAGCACAGGCTCTGGATGCGCAGGCTCAGCAGCCATGGCTCATGGGCCCAGTTGCTCCACGGCATGTGGGGTCCTCCCGGACCAGGGCACGAACCCGTGTCTCCTGCACGGCAGGCGGCCTCTCAACCACTGCACCACCAGGGAAGCCCTCTTTCTTTTTTTTTTTTGCGTTACGCGGGACTCTCGTTGTGGCCTCTCCCATTGCGGAGCAGAGGCTCTGGACGCACAGGCTCAGTGGCCATGGCTCACAGGCCCAGCCACTCTGTGGCATGTGGGATCTTCCTGGACTGGGGCACGAACCCGTGTCCCCTGCATTGGCAGGCGGACTCTCCACCACTGTGCCACCAGGGAAGCCCTCGTTTCTTATTTTATTGATTTGAGTCCTCTCCTTTTTCTTGATGAGTCTGGCTAATGGTTTATCAGTTTTGTTTATCTTCTCAAATAACGAGCTGTTAGTTTTATTGATCTTTGCCGTTGTTTTCTTATTTTCCATTTCATTTATTTTTTCCCTGTAATTCATTTCTAATCTCATAGCATGTGGTCAGAACAAATGCTTCATATGATTTCAATTTTTTAAAATTTACTGAGGCTTGATTTGTGACCCAAGATGTGATCTGTCCTGGAGAATGTTCCATGCGCACTTCAAAAGAAAGGGTTATCTGCTGTTTTTGGATGGAATGTCCTATAAATATCAATTAAATCTTTCTGGTCTATTGTGTCATTTAAAGCTTGTTTTTTTTAATTAACTTTCTGTTTTGATGATCTGTCCATTGGTGTAAGTGAGGTGTAAAGTCTCCCACCTTTATTGTGTTACTGTTGATTTCCTCTTTTATAGCTGTTAGCAGTTGCCTTCTGTATTGAGGTGCTCCTATGTTGGTTGCATGTATATTTATAATTGTTTTATCTTTTTCTTGGATTGATCCATTGAGCATTATATAGTGTCCTTCCTTGTCTCTTGTAACATTCTTTACTTTAATGTCTATTTTATCTGATACGAGTATTGCTACTCCAGCTTTCTTTTGATTTCCATTTGCATGGAATATCTTTTTCCATCCCCTCACTTCAGTCTGTATGTGTCCTTAGGTCTGAAGTGGATCTCTTGTAGACAGCATATATATGGGTCTTATTTTTGTATCCATTCAGCAAACCATGTCTTTTGGTTGGAGCATTTAATCCTTCACGTTTAAGGTAATTATTGATATGTATGTTCCCATTACCATTTTCTTAATGTTTTGGGTTTGTTTTTGTAGGTCCTTTTCTTCTTTTGTGTTTCCCACTTAGGGAAGTTCCTTTAGCATTTGTTGTAGAGCTGATTTGGTGGTGGTGAATTCTCTTAGCTTTTATTTGTCTCTAAAGCTTTTGATTTGTCTGTCAAATCTGAATGAGATCCTTGCTGGCTAGAGTAATCTTGGCTTTAGGTTCTTCCCTTTCATCACTTTTAGTATATCATGCCACTCCCTTCTGGCTTGTAGAGTTTCTGCTGAGAAATCCCCTGTTAACCTCTTGGGAGTTCCCTTGTATGTTACTTGTTGTCCCTTGCTGCTTTCAGTAATTTTTCTTTTTTTTTAATTTTTGCCAATTTGATTACTTTGTGTCTCCGCGGGTTTCTTCTTAGGTTTATCCTGTGTGGAACTCTCTGTGCTTCTTGGACTTGGGTGGCCACTTCCTTTCCCATGTTAGGGAAGTTTTCGACTATAGTCTCTTCATATATTTTCTCGCGTCCTTTCTCTCTCTCTTCTCCTTCTGGGACCCCTGTAATGCGAATGTTGTTGCGTTTAATGTTGTCCCAGAGGTCTCTTAGGCTGTCTTCATTTCTTTTCATTCTTTTTTCTTTATTCTGTTCTGCAGCAGTGAATTCCACCATTCTGTCTTCCAGGTCACTTATCCGTTCTTCTGCCTCAGTTATTCTGCTATTGATTCCTTCTAGTGTATTTTTCATTTTGGTTATTGTATTGTTTACCTCTGTTTGTTTGTTCTTTAATTCTTCTAGGTCTTTGTTAAACATTTCTTGCATCTTCTCGATCTTTGCCTCCATTCTTTTTCCAAGGTCCTGTATCATCTTCACTGTCATTATTCTGAATTATTTTTCTGGAAGGTTGCCTATCTCCACTTCATTTAGTTGTTTTTCTGGCATTTTATCTTGTTCCTTCATCTGGTACATAGTCCTCTGCCTTTTCATGTTGTCTGTCTTTCTGTGAATGTGGTTTTTGTTCCACAGGCTGTGGGATTATAGTTCTTCTTGCTTCTGCTGTCTGCCCTCTGGTGGATGAGGCTATCTAAGAGGCTTGTGCAAGCTTCCTGATAGGAGGGACTGGTGGTGGGTAGAGCTGACTGTTGCTCTGGTGGGCAGAGCTCAGTAAAAGTTTAATCCGCTTGTTTGCTAATGGGTGGGGCTGGGTTCCCTCCTTGTTGGTTGTTTGGCCTGAGGTGACCCAACACTGGAGCCTACCCAGGTTCTTTGGTGGGGCTAATGGCGGACTCTGGGAGGGCTCACGCCAACGAGTATTTCTCAGAACTTCTGCTGCCAGTGTCCTTGTCCCCACAGTGAGCCACAGCCACCCCCTGCCTGTGCAGGAGACCCTCCAACAGTAGCAGGTAGGTCTGGTTCAGTCTCCTGTGAGGTCACTGCTCCTTCCTCTGCATCCCCATGCACACACTACTTTGTGTGTTCCCTCCAAGGGTGGAGTCTCTGTTCCCTCAGTCCTCTCAAAGTCCTGCAATCAAGTCCCGCTAGCCTTCGAAGTCTGATTCTCTAGGAATTCCTCCTCCTGTTGGCAGACCCGCAGGTTGGGAAGCCTGACGTGGGGCTCAGAACCTTCACTCCAGTGGGTGGAATTCTGTGGTATAAGTGTTCTCCAGTTTGTGAGTCACCCACCCAGTGGTTATGGGATTTGATTTTACTGTGATTGCGCCCCTCCTACCGGCTCATTGTGGCTTCTCCTTTGTCTTTGGATGTGGGGTATCTTTTTTGGTGAGTTCCAGTGCCTTCCTGTCGATGATTGTTCAGTTAATTATGATTTCGATGTTCTCGCAAGAGGGAGTGAGAGCACGTCCTTCTACTCCACCATCTTGAGCCAATCAATGAATATTTAAAGTCAGCTGATGAGCAACCTTAATTGTTAATTAAGCAACATTGTGTACCAGGTGCTTTTACGTATGCTCTCCACTTTGAACAGGAACATTATTACAACTCTAACATTATAACAACAACTCTAAAATATAGATGTTATTTGTCCCATTTTTATCGATGAGGAGACCAAGACTCAGGTCTCAAAGCTTTCTTGTAAAGGGCTGGGATTTAAATCTCTGCTTTAGAACCCATACCATTTCTGTTCCATTGCTTCTCAAGAATGTGAATATTTTAAAATTCTTGACACATATTGCCAAGTTGCTGTCTGAAAGTATTGGGTCAATGTCCAGTTCTTGGAAACTTCTAATACCCCAGTGTTCTGGGAAGCAGATTTAGATGGAGATTCACATTTAGGAAGTTTACTGTTCAAAAATTGTATTAGGGAGTACTCTTAGGATTGATCCTAATGAAAGGGAGTGGATTGGGCGGAGGGAGAAGTTGGGCTGTGATTATTCTAAATAAGGGTTTCAGCTGACCCCATGGGGGGACGCTGAAGATAGGAAGGCCCTTCAGAGTCTTTCATAGTTGAGGTATGATAATCTTTCACTGGGTTCTGGTTGCCTTAGGTAGGAGGTGTGCTCTGGGGCAAGGTGCTTTTTTCAGTGGAGACAATTCTAAAAGAGGGCCCACACTTGAGTGCTAACTGCCAAAAGCCAGTACGCCCAGCAGCTCGGGGGAATACGTTCCAGCTCCTAAAGGCAGATTGGAGTGGCACCTCAGAAATACAGTAACTCAGGTTGGGTTCTGGTTGCCTTAGGTAGGAGGTGTGCTCTGGGGTAAGGTGCTTTTTTCAGTGGAGACAATTCTAAAAGAGGGCCCACACTTGAGTGCTAACTGCCAAAAGCCACTACGCCCAGCAGCTCGGGGGAATACGTCCAGTTCCTAAAGGCAGATTGGAGTGGCACCTCACAAATACAGTAACTTAGATGGAAACTATTTATTGATAGTTTAGCAAATCTGATGTGGTATATATTACTTTCATTTATTAAATTGCCTGTGATTTTGATACTTTCTTCATGTATGTATCATCAGACATTTTTTCCTCCTGAAAATTGTAACTGCAAAGCGGGAACTACTGCATATTTACTCTTCGTTAATTATATCATTGTATGGGGCATTCTTTCCATTACTCTACCTCAGTTGGTGCTACTCTTGGATTTCTTTTAGAGATCACCTGTGGGATTGGTACAAAGATGCAGAGAAATTGAACACAGATTTAGTACTTACTCCTGGGGTTACTTCACTGGATGTTGTTACAGGGCTGTTGTGACAATTAAATGAGCTAAAGGCTTAAAGGCACTTAGACTAGTTACTGGTGTATGCTGAGCACCTGGAACTGCTGCGCCTAGCACTCCAAGTCCCTAGTAGGTGTTCAGTATGTTTGTTGAATGGCTGAATGATCTCTCATCCAGTGAGGTAGACAGCATCACCCCTGTTTTCTGGATGAGGACATGGAGGCACAGAAAGGTTAAGTAGACCTGGTTAGGAATTGATGAGGCAGAATTTAATCCAGGTGCTCTGCCTCTGCACCCCTGTGCTGAGTAAAATGCGGAAGAAACACAAAGTAAGGGCGTATCTGGAGCTGTGAAGGGTTAACAGTGCTCAGGGAGGTGTCAGTTCAGGGGAAGGAATGAAGGTAGTGGGGATTGATCTGCTGCTGTGTGCTAGCGATTTCTGTTTTATCTCCTTTAGGGCTGCAGTGGGCGGAGCTCTGAGCACAGTTTCCCAGCCCTAACCAGTTGGTGCCCCAGGTGGTCACAGGGCCGGGCACTCCTGCAGGGGATCTGGGCAGGGCCTCTAGAGCTGGCTGGGCTGTTTGCTAAAGCACTTTAGTCTCCTCTGCCTAGGATGATCCTCAGCTCCTCCCAGGCCTCTCCTTCAGGCCCCCCAGTTAAGTCCAAGGGGGTGGCTCCCACTGCTGTCCGCAGGCTCCAGGTACGATCTCTGGGTGGGCCTTCCTGCGTCTGGCTGCCACTTGGGGGATAGTCACTGTTCACAAAAAAAAGCTTCACTCCTTTACTTCAGTTCTTCTGTTTCTAAAGTCACAGTATCTGAACGTTTGACAAGTGTGCCTCCGTACTTTAGAGGACCAGGCGGCACCCAGACCAATGGAGGCAGAGCCACAGCCAGTGGGTCCCGTTCCTCAGTCCACCCACGCCCTCTGCACCAGCTCCACCAGGCTGCTTTCTCTGGGGAGCTGGTTTTGTTCTGTTGCCCTTCAGCAGGAGCTGAGGGAAGTCAGTTGTCTGCACCTGGGAGATGGAGACTTCTTTGCCTTCTCCTCCTGGGAGAGTCCAGCTTCAGTGCTGGGCAGATGGAGAGCGAGAAGGGTGGGTGGGAACCAGGCTGCTCAGGGCCCTGGGACATGCTCTCTCCCGAGCTCTGAAACCTGGAAGAGTAAGGAGGACCCCGGGAGACCCCACGTGCAGCATAGGGGTGGCAAGCAGCCCTGTATGGGGGCCCAGAGGCCCAATTCCTCTGGCCGCTCATGCCGCTGGACTTAGAATCACTCCCATAATGCCTCCCTTCGCCTCAGTGTAAACAGCCGGCTGTACGCTTCACTTAAGCTAGCGGTGAGCTCCCTCACCAACCCCTTGGGGCGGCACTGATCCCAGCCCCTCCGCATATTCCCCAGGGTGGTCCTGAGGCTCAGAGGGCTTCCTAACGGACAGCCTTCATTAAACTGTGAAACTCCACAAATCTGCTTCACCCCAGGAAAGCAGGGGCTGACACCTTGGCCATCCCATAGACACTGCAAAGCAGAGTATGCGGGCCCCGTGGGGAGTATCAGATCTTCTGGAAGCCTTGCTGCTGTGTTTTCTTTCACTTAGTATTTATTAACATAAAACGTGACCATAGTAAAAATACAGTACAAAAGGGCTTATTCTGAAAGGAGCTGTGTCCATCTGTGGGTGTTTCTTCATTCATTGTCTTTGCTGTATTCGTGGTTAATCCTGCTCAGCCTGAGGTCATAGTGTTTCTTCAGTTATGAGAAGTTTTCTTCTAAGATACCTTTGGTAATTTGACCTTTTTATTTTACCTGCCTTTTTTTTTTTTCTGGCAGTCCTGTTGGTTGGATACAGGATTTCCCGCATTGATTCCTTTTCTCCTTCCTTACAATTTATTTGTTGAAAAAATTATGCTGTTTGTCTTGTAAAATTTCTCATATTCTGGATTTTTCTGGTTGCATTCCCATGATGTCATTAATACGTTTTTCTGTCCCCTGCATTCCCTGTAAGTTGGTAGTTATGTATAGGCTTGATTAGATTCAGGTATGATATTTTATTTTTTCAATACTCTATAGGTGATGTATAGTTGAGTCAGGAAGCGCATAGTGTCTGGTCGGGTCTCTTTTTGCTATATGGTAGCAGCTGTTGGTGTCTATGGCTTACATCCATTATCTCATTTGGGCTTGTAAAGTGGTGACATTCTGATAATTTTCTTTCTTTTATCATCTTTCTTCTGGTGTATGAGACAAGTAGCTGGACAAATTATATCATGGAAAACTTCCCCATGTTAATTACTTACTTTCCAAAATAATTGAGTGACTGAGAGGCAGGATAAATGTTTGATTCTTTCCATGTTTATCAGTCTTCATGATAATGAGTTGATGCACTAGAAGACTAGTGAACTTAAAAACAGTCTTTATAAAGTCATGGGTTTAAACATATTTGATAAATTTCAGTCCATTGCTGTTATTATTCTTATTGATTGCTCAAATTATCCCATCTTTGGCAAGTAGAAACCCTTTCAAACTGGCTCCTCAGTACTTTTGATGTAACCCAATGATTTTTGATAGTTTCCTTATTCCTCATAGGATAAGGAAACTATCAAATGTGCAAGGTTTATCATACATGTGTTTTGCCTCACGTCACAATCAGCCATTTCTCCAAGAGCCTGATTTTTTTTTTTTAAGTGGCAAATAGCATTTGGAGGCCTCAATCATTTTTTTAAAAAATAAATTATTTATTTTTATTTTTGGCTGTGTTGGGTCTTCGTTGCTGCGTGTGGGCTTTCTCTAGTTGCGGCGAGTGGGGGCTACTCTTCCTTGTGGTGCGCGGGCTTCTCATCGCAGTGGCTTCTCTTGTTGCAGAGCATGGGCTCTAGGCACATGGGCTGCAGTAGTTATGGCACATGGGCTCAGTAGTTGTGGCTTGTAGGCTCTAGGGTGCAGGCTCAGTAGTTATGGGGCACAGGCTTAGTTGCTCCGTGGCATGTGGGGTCTTCCCGGACCAGGGCTCAAACCCATGTCCCTGCATTGGCAGGTAGATTCTTAACCACTGCGCCACCAGGGAAGCCCTGGAGGCCTCAATCTGAGCTCTAAGGGTGCTTATTGCTACTGGGTTGGTCATTGTTTCTAGGCCTTTTTTAGTGGGCAGAACTATATTTGTAGGATTAATTCCTAGAAGTAGAATAGATTTAAGGAGGCTATGTGTACTCACTATAAAATGTTTCAAACGTACAGAAAAGTAAACAGACTAGTGTAGGAAGCACCTGTGTATGCTTGTTATGTCAGTTTAACAGTTGTTAACATTTTGCCATATTTGCTACATTTCTTTTATTTTTTGCTTAAGCATTTTAAATTAAGTGATGTACATAGTGGCATTTCATCCCTAAATACTTCACTGTGCTTCTCTAAAAAATAAACACATAGGGCTTCCCTGGTGGCGCAGTGGTTGAGAGTCTGCCTGCCGATACAGGGAACACGGGTTCGTGCCCTGGTCCGGGAAGATCCCACATGCCGCGGAGCGGCTAGACCTGTGAGCCATGGCCACTGAGCCTGCACGTCTGGAGCCTGTGCTCCACAACGGGAGAGGCCACGGCAGTGAGAGGCCCGTGTACCACAAAAAAATAAATAAAAAATAATAAAAATTTAAAAAAAATATACAAAATATTATGTATATTTTACACTTAAATTTTGGTTCATGTTGTCATATTGGTGAATACAGTTCTTTTAAACCAATAAATAAACCAGGTTATTGAAAAACTGTGTCCTTATTAACCTCTTGGTTTACAGTCCTTGAAAATTAGTCACAAGGTAGAGTAGGCACATTCTTTAACTTGGGTCATCATATGGCCCTTCAAAGTTACAGGTCTTTTTTTTTTTTTTTCCAGGATGCAGGCACCCTGACCCTCAAAAATGTAGGTTTTTTAATCTGCTGTTTATGCCATCAGAATTCCATGCTAGATTTTTTCCTTTTTAAAAATTTTTTATCGTATATTGGAGTATAGTTGACATCAAAGTGATTCAGTTATACATATACATGTATCTGTTCTTTTTCAGATTCTTTTCCCATATAGGTTTTTACAGAATATTAAGTAGAATTCCCTGTGCTATACAGTAAGTCCTTGTTAGTTACCTATTTTATATGTAGTGGTGTGTATATGTTAATCACAACCCCCTAATTTATCCCCCCCCACCTTTCCCCTTTGGTAACCATGTTTGTTTTGTTTTAAAATATTTATTTATTTATTTGGCTGCGTGGGGTCTTAGTTGCAGCAGGCAGGCTCCTTAGTTGCAGCACATGGGCTCCTTAGTTGTGGCATGTGGGCTACTTAGTTGTGGCTCATGGGCTCCTTAGTTGCAACATGCAGGCTCCTTAGTTGTGGCATGCATGTGGGATCTAGTCCCCTGACCAGGGATCGAACCTGGGCCCCCTGCATTGGGAATGTGGAGTCCTGTCCACTGCACCACCAGGAAAGTCCCCACTTTGGTAACCAGTTTTGTTTTTGGAGTCTGTGAGTCTGTTTCTTTTTTTTCTTTTTAAACATCTTTATTGCAGTATAATTGCTTTACAGTGTTGTGTTAGTTTCTGCTGTATAACAAAGTGAATCAGCTATGTGTGTATATATATCCCCATATACCCTCCCTCTTGCATCTCCTTCCCACCCTCCCTATCCCACCCCTCTAAGTGGTCAGAAAGCACTGAGCTGATCTCCCTGTGCTATGCGGCTGCTTCCCACTAGCTATCTTATCTATTTTACCTTTGGTAGTGTATATATGTCAGTGCTACTCTCTTACTTTGTCCCAGCTTACCCTTCCCACTCCCTGTGTCCTCAGGTCCATTCTGTACGTTTGCATCTTTATTCCTGTCCTGTCCTTAGGTTCGTAAGAACCTCTTTTTTTAGATTCCATATATATGTGTTAGCATACGGTATTTGTTTTTCTCTTTCTGACTTACTTCACTGTGAGTCTGTTTCTGTTTTGTAAGTAAGTTCATTTGTATCATTTTTTAGATTCCACATATAAGTGGTATCATATGGTATTTGTCTTTCTCTGTCTGACTTCACTTCATGTGATAATCTCTAGGTCCATCCATGTTGCTCCAAATTGCATTATTTCATTCTCTTTTATGGATGAGTAATATTCCTTTGTATATATGTACCACACCTGCTTTATCCATTCCTCTGTCAGTGGACATTTAAGCTGTTTCCATGTCTTAGCTATTGTAAATAGTGCTGCAGTGAACATTGCGGTACATGTATCTTTTTGAATTATGGTTTGCTCTGTGTATGTGCCCAGGAGTGGGATTGCTGGATCACATAGTAGCTCTATTTTCACTTTAGTGTTTTTTTTTTTTTGGCTGCGCCATGCAGCTTGCAGGATCTTAGTTCCCTGACCAGGGATCGAACCTGGGCCCCAGCAGTGAAAGCGCCAAGGCCTAGCCACTGGACTGCCCAGAGACTTCCCTATTTTTAGTTTTTTAAGGAACCTTTATACTGTTCTCCATAGTGGCTGTACCAATTTACATTCCCACTGACAGTGTAGGAGGGTTCCCTTTTCTCCACACCCTCTCCAGCATTTATTATTTGTAGACTTTTTGATGGTGGCCATTCTGAACACCATGAGGTGATACCTCATTGTAGTTTCGAACCTCATTGTAGTTTCGATTTGCACTTCTCCAAGAATCAGCGATGTTACACATCTTTTCATGTGCTTTTTGGCCTTCTGTATGTCTTCTTTGGAGAAATGTCTAATTTAGATCTTCTGCCCACTTTTTGATTGGGTTAATTTTTTTTTTTATTGAGCTGCATGAGCTGTTTATATATTTTGGAGATTAATCCCTTGTCAGTCACTTCATTTGCATATATTTTCTCCCATTCTGTAGGTTGCCTTTTCATTTTGTTTATGGTTTCCTTTGCTGTGCAAAAGCTTTTAAGTTTAATTAGATCCTGTTTATTTTTGTTTTTATTTTCATTACTCTAGGATGTGGATCCAAAAACATATTGCTGCAATTTATGTCAAAGAGTGTTCAGCCTATGTTTTCCTCTAAGAGTTTTATAGTATCCCGTCTTACATTTAGGTCTTTAATCCATTTTGAGTAATTTTTGTGTATGGTGTTAGAGAATGTTCTAATTTCATTCTTTTACATGTGGCTGTTAAAGTTTCCCAGCACTGCTTATTGAAGAGACTGTCTTTTCTCCATTGTATATTCTTGTCTCCTTTGTCGTAGATTAGTTGACCACAGGTGCATGGGTTTATTTCTGGGATTTCATACCTGTTCCATTGATCTGTGAGTCCGTCTTTGTGCCAGTACCGTACTCTTTTGATTCCTATGGCTTTATAGTATAGTCTGAAGTCAGGAAGTCTGATTCTTCCAGCTCCGTTTTTCTTTTTCAAGATTGGCTTTGCTATTTGGGGTCTTTTTTGTTTCCATACAAATTAAAAAATTGTTCTAGGCCTGCAAAAGATGTCATTGGTAATTTGATAGGGATTGCATTGAATCTGTAGATTACTTTGGGTAATATAGTCATTTTGAAAATATTGATTCTTCCAATCCAAGAACATGGCATATCTCTCCATTTGTTTGTGTCATCTTAGATTTCTTTCATCAGCATTTTAAAGTTTTTGGAGTACAGGTCTTTTGCCTCCTTAGGTAGGTTTATTCCTAGGTATTTTATTCTTTTTGATGCGATGATAAATGGGATTGTCTTTTGAATTTCTCTTTGTGATCTTTTGTTGTTAGTGTATAGAACTTCAGCAAATTTCTGTGTATTAGTTTTATATCCTTCAACTTTACCAAATTCGTTGATGAGCTCTAGTAGTTTTCTGGTGGCATCTTTAGGATTTTCTATGTATAGTATCATATCATCTGCAAACAATGACAGTTTTACTTCTTCTTTTCCAATTTGGATTCCTTTTATTTTTATTCTCTCATTGCCGTGGCTAGGACTTCCAAAACTACATTGAATAAAAGTGGGGAGAATGGAAATTGTTGTCTTGTTCCTGATGTTAGAGGAAATGCTTTCAGCTTTTCACCATTGAGTATGTTGTTACCTATGGGTTTGTCATACATGGCCTTTATTATGTTAAGGTAGGTTCCCTGTGTGGCCACTTTCTGGAGAGTTTTTATTATAAATCTGTGTTGAATTTTGTGAAAACCTTTTTCTGCATCTATTGAGATGATCATATGGTTTTTATTCTTCAGTTTGTTGATGTGGTGTATCACACTGATTGACTTGCAGATATTGAAAGATCCTTGCATCCCTGGGATAAATCCCACTTGATCATGGTGTGTGTTCCTTTCAATGTATTGTGCTAGTATTTTGTTGAGGAGTTTTGTGTTTGTGTTCATCAGTGATATTGGTGTGTAATTTTCTTTTTTTGTGGTATCTTTGGTTTTTGTAGCAGGATGATGGTGGCCTCATAGGATGAGTTTGGGAGTGTTCCTTCCTCTACAGGCTTTTGAAATAGTTTCAGAAGCATAGGTGTTAATTCTTCTCTAAATTTTTGATAAATTTCCCGCATGAAGCCATCTGGTCCTGGGCTTTTGTTTGTTGGGAGTATTTTTGTTTGGGTTTTTTTTTTGGTTTTCTTTGCCACACTGCAAAGCAGAAGGGATCTTAGTTCTCCAACCAGGGATTGAACCCATGCTCCCTGTAGTGGAAGCATGGAGTCTTAACCGCTGGACTGCCAGGGAAGTCTGTTGGGAGTTTTTTAAATCACAGTTTCAATTTCAGTACTTGTGGTAGGTCTGTTCATATTTTCTGTTTCTTCCTGGTTCAGTCTTGGGAGATTGTACTGTTGTAAGAATTTGTCCATTTCTTCTAGGTTTTCCATTTTATTGGTGTATAGTTGCTTGTAGTAGTCTCTATCCTTTGTATTTCTGTGGTGTCCATTGTAACTTCTCCTTTTTCGTTTATAATTTTATTGATTTGAGCCCTCTCCCTTATTTTCTTGATGAGTCTCACTAAAGATTTATCAATTTTGTTTATCTTTTTCAAAGAACCACCTTTTAGGTTTTTTTTTTCAGCCTTTAGTTTTATTGATCTTTTTTCTGTTTTCTTCATCTCTATTTCATTTATTTCTGCTCTGATCTTTTTCTTTTTCCCCGCTGCGTTGGGTCATCGTTGCTGTGCACAGGCTTTCTGTCGTTGCGGTGAGTGGGGGGCCACTCCTCGTTGTGGTGCACGGGCCTCTCATTGCGGTGGCTTCTCTTGTTGCAGAGCATGGGCTCTAGGTCGTGTGGGCTCAGTAGTTGTGGCTCGCGGGCTCTAGAGCGCAGGCTCAGTAGTTGTGCACAGGCTTAATTGCTCCGCGGCACGTGGGATCTTCCCAGACCAGGGATCGAACCCGTGTCCCCTGCGCTGGCAGGTGGATTCTGAAGCAGTGCACCACCAGGGAAGTCCCTCTGCTCTGATCTTTATGATTTCTTTACTTCTACTAACTTGAGGCTTTGTTTCTTCTTTCTCTAGTTGCTTTAGGTGTAAGGTTAGGTTGTTTATTTGGGATATTTCTTGTTTTCTGAAGTAAGATTGTATTGCTACAAACTTCCCTCTTAGAACTGGGTTTTCTGCATCCCATAGGTTTTGGATTGTTGCGTTTTTGTTTTCATTTGTCTCTAGGTATTTTCTGATTTCCCCTTTGATTTCTTCAGTGATCCATTGGTTGGTTAGTAGCATATTGTTTAGCCTCCATGTGTTTTTGTTTTTTACAATTTTTTTCTTGTAGTTGAATTCTAATCTCCTACTGTTGTGGTTGGAAAAGATGCTTGAAATGATTTCAGTTTTCTTAAATATACCGAGGCTCGCTTTGTGGCCCAGCATGTGATCTGTCCTGGAGAATATTCCATGTGCACTTGAAAAGAATGTGTATTCTGCTGCTGTCTGATGAAATGCTCTGTAAACATCAAAAAAATCCATGTGGTCTGATGTGTCATTTAAGGCCTGTGTTTTCTTACTGATTAGCTGTCTGGATGATCTGTCCATTGATGAAAGTGGGGTGTTAAATTCCACCACTATTATCATGTTACTGTCGATTTCTCCTTTTATGGCTGGTGGCACTTGCCTTATATATTGAGGTGCTCCTATGTTTGGTGCGTACATATTTACAGTTGTTATATCTTCTTCTTGGATTGATCCCTTGATCGTTATGTAGTATCCTCCTTTGTCTCTTGTAACAGTCTTTATTTTAAAGTTTATTTTGTCTGATACAAGTATTGCTACTCTCCAGCTTTCTTTTGATTTCCATTTGCATGGAATAACCTTTTCCATCCCCTCACTTTCAGTCTGTATGTGTCCCTAGATCTGAAGTGGGCCTCTTGTAGACAGCATATATATGGGTCTTGTTTTTATATCCCTTCAGCCAGTCTGTGTCTTTTGGTTGGAGCATTTAATCCATTTACATTTAAGGTAATTACCCATATGTATGTTCTTATTGCCAGCTTGTTAATTGTTTTGGATTTGTTTTTGTAGGTCTTTTTTCTTTCCTTTCTCTTTTTTTCTCTTTTGATTTGATGACTGTCTTTAGTGTTGTGTTTGGATTGCTTTTTCTGTGTGTGTGTGTGTGTGTGTGTGTGTGTGTGTGTGTGTGTAGTAGTAGTAGTAGTAGTAGATTTTTGGTTTGCAATTACCGTGAGGTTTTGATACAGCAGTTATAGGTCTTTTAATCTTCTGTTTATGCCACAAAAATTCTGCACTGGCTTTTTTCTTGATTAACATTAGATATGGGTTTCTTGGTATCCCATGTAAAGAAAATTTATATCTAATCTTTACTATTGTTACACTTCTTTTCTCCCCAAAGAGGAAAGTAGTTTATTTAACATTTTATGACTTTTGTAACATTTTGACAGTATTGTATGTAGGCTTTTGACATTATTTATGAGCTAGGTTATATGGCCCAAGGTATTTTTAAAAATAACATTTGACAGTTGTACTTCATCAGTGTTGTTTTGTTGCTGTTGTTATTCCAAAGTTTTTAACGTTCTTTTTTTTCATAGACTTTATTGAAATAATACCATTGAGAATCAGAGTTTACATGATTTATTTGATACATGAAATATGTATAAAGTGCTCTTTTTGGAGCATTTTGGTACAGCTTTTGGATGAATCATGCTTTTATCTTCCTACCAGAGGAAATAGAAAGATGAATATGTGTTTAAATGTGATGACATGATATGTTTTCATGTTCTGGGAGTGGATGGAAGAAACAGCTAAACCTATTGACTAACTGCAGTCTAGAAGAACATTTAAACATTATGTCAAAAGCAAAGTCATTGTCTTTGACAGACACATAATAGTATTCAAATAAAAAAACTGTAACTAGTGTAACTAATTAGGTAATGCACTTGTTATTTCAAGATGTATTTTATAACTTATTACTGGGATATAGCCCTTCTTAAAATTTGTAGCAGATTTTATTAAAGGAGAAATAGGTGTTTGGTAGTTTCTAAGTTAAAGTATTTTAGGCTCCAGGTCACCTCTTCCATACCTTATAGATGCAGAAAATTTGGTACTCAAGTGTGTACTGGTTTGAGGCTTTGAACAGATGTGAGGTTGCTTCCTCAGAGAGAATTCTTGCTCCTGTAAGTTAGTGGTATTTGTGTAGCCCACAAGCTTGCAAAGTGTTCCACCTCAAAGGATTGTTAGGAGGATTCAGTGAATTAATACATATAAAGCACTAAGAACTGTGCCTGACAGGAAGTAAGAACCTTTTAAGTTAGAGATTACTGTTTTTGCTATTGTTGTTATTACTGTGAATTAGAAAAAAATAATCCTTTCTTAGAATACTTAATTCCCGTCTATAGGAAAATCATCATAATATATTGTTTTTTGTTAGAGCATGATAATTTATAGTCATAACTATAGTAAATATAAATATCTATAATTCCTGGCCCTCAAGGCCAGAAAATGTGGTCTTTAATTATCAGACTAAACCATAACCCTTATCAACCATGTGTTGTAGAACTAGGGATAGCCAAATAGAATACCTGTTGTTTAGTTTATTATAAGTGACTTCAGTTTGGAATTACTGTCATTTAAAGGTAGAAAGCCCAGCTGAGGTAACATGTCTAGGAAGGGGAGTCTGATGAAGTGTGCCTGGGGTGCTTGTTAGAAATATGAATTCTCAGGTTGGACATGCAGAGATTCTAATTCAGTAGGTTGGAGTTATGGTCCAGGACTCATCATTTTAAATGTGCTCCCTAGATGATTCTGATGTCACATTTTGAGAAAGGCTAAGTTTTTATTACTTAGGTTGCAGCAGGAAGTCACCAGGAAGCAAAATAAAACCATCTGAGCCCTCAGTATAACTGCCTTTACAAAACTAAGCTTTTTGTCCTGGGCTTCAGCTGAGGCTTGAATTAAGAAATAGGCACTTCTGAAATACCAGTGAATGTGTTATAAAGATGCTATCAAGTGTGATATGTTCTTCATTATCTTACTTGATGCCCCTTATATATTCTTTTGACAAATTACTGTTAGCTCAGGGAAAGAGAAAAAACTGAGGTGGTTTTACTATTGAAAAAAGAGAATTGCATCTTTTTCTTCTTGCTGCAAGGATGCTCAAAGCTATGTTTTATACTTCACTGCTACTTTTTCAATTATTCTCTTCTGTTCTCTTTTAATGCTTCTTATATTCCACCCCCCACTTTTTTTGTTGTTGTTAGTGGCTTGTGATCTTTCAGTACCCAGTTATCTTTCCCCTGAACTAAAAAAAATTTTTTATTGAAGTATAGTTGATTTACAATGTTAATTTCTGCTTTATAGCAAAGTGACTCAGTTATACATATGTATATATATATTCTTTTCCATTATGGTTTATAATAGGATATTGAACATAATTCCTTGTGCTGTACAGTAGGACCTTGTTGTTTATCCATCCTATATACAACAGTTTGCAACTGCTAATCCCTAACTCCCAGTCCTTCCCTTCCCCAGCCCCCTCCCCCTTGGCAACCACAAGTCTGTTCTCTACATCTGTGAATCTGTTTTTGTTTTGTAGATATGTTCATTTGTATCATATTGTAGCTTCCACATATAAATGATATATAGTATTTTTCTTTTTTTGACTTACTTCACTTAGTATGATAATCTCTAGGTTCATCCATGTTGCTGCAGATATCATTATTTTATTCTTTTTAATGGCTGAGTAATATTCCTATATATATATATATATACACACACTACATCTTCTTTATCCATTCATCTGTCGATGGACATTTAGGTTGTTTTCATGTCTTGGAATAGTGCTGCTATGAACCTAGGGGGTGCATGTATCTTTTTGAATTATAATTTTGTCTGGGTATATGCCCAGGAGCGGGATTGCTGGGTCATATGGTAACTCTATGTTTAGTTTTTTGAGGAACCTCCATACTGTTATCCATAGTGGCTGTACCAGTTTACGTTCCCACCAACACTGTAAGAGGTTTCCCTTTTCTCCACAGCTTCTCCAGCATTTATTATTTGTAGACTTTTAAATTATGGCCATTTTGACTGGTGTGAGGTAGTACCTCATTGCTGTTTTGATTTGAATTTCTCTAATAAGTAGCGATGATGAGCATCCTTTCATGTGCCTATAGGCCATCTATATGTCTTCTTTGGATAAATGTCTGTTTAGGTTTTCTGTACATTTTTCTATTGGGTTGTTTGTTTTTTTGTTATTGAATTGTAGGAGCTGTTTGTATATTTTGGAAATTAAGCCCTTGTTAGTTGCATCATTTGCAATATTTTCTCCCATTCTGTGGGTTGTTTTTTCATTTTGTTTATGGTTTCCTTTGCTGTGCAAAAGCTTGTACGTTTGATTAGGTCCCATTTTTTAATTTTTACTTTTATTTCTATCACTTTGGGAGACTGACCTAAGAAAACATTGGTATGATTTATGTCAGAGAACGTTTGCCTGTGTTTTCTTCTAGGAGTTTTATGGTGTCTTGTCTTATATTTAAGACTTTAAGCCATTTTGTGTTTACTTTTGTGTTTGGTAGTAGGAATGTTTTCTAGCCGCACTGATTTACATGTGGCTGTCCAACTTTTCCAGCACCATTTGATGGGAAAGGCTGTCTTTTCCCCACTGTATATTCTTGCCTCCTTTTCGAAGATTAATCATCCATAGGTGTGTTGGTTTATTTCTGGACTCTCTATTCTGTTCCATTGATCTGTATGTCTGTTTCTGTACAAGTACCATGCCGTTTGGATTACTGTAGCTTTGTAGTATTGTCTGAAGTCTGGGAGGGTTATGCCGCCTGCTTTGTTCCTTCTCCCTCAGGATTACTTTGGTAATTCTGGGGTCTTTTATGGTTCCATATAAATTTAAGGATTATTTGTTTTAGTTCTGTGAAAAATGTTATGGGTATTTTGATAGGTATTGCATTAAATCTGTGGGTTGCTTTGGGTAGTATGGCCATTTTAACAGTATTTATTTTTCCAATACAAGAGCATGGGATATCTTTCCATTTCTTTGAGTCATCTTTAGCTTCCTTTATTAATGTTTTGTATTGATAGTTCTCAGCATGTAAGTCTTTCACCTCCTTGGTGAGGTTTATTCCTAAGGTTTTTGTTTTTTTTTTTTTGATGCCATTTTAAAAGGGATTTCTTGTTTACATTCCCTTTCTGATATTTCGTTGTTAGTGTTAAGAAATGCAACTGATTTCTGTATGTTAATCTTGTATCCTGCTGCTTTGCTGAATTCACTTATTAGATCTAGTATTTTTTTTGTAGAGTCCTTAGGATTTTTATATATAATATGTCGTTTTTCCATATAGTGACAATTTTACCTCTTCACTTCCAATTTGGATACCTTTTATTTCTTTTTTTTGTCTGATTGCTGTGGCTAGGACTTCCAATACCATGTTGAATAGAAGTGGTGAGAGTGGGCATCCTTGTCTTGTTCCAGATTTTAGCAGGAAGGCTTTCAGCTTTTCACCATTGAGTATTATAATGGCTGTGGTGGGTTTTCATAAATGGCTTTTATTATGTAGAGATATGTCCCCCTGTATCCACTTTGGTAAGAGTTTTGATCATAAATCGATGTTGAATATTGTCAAATGCTTTTTCTGCACCTATTGAGGTGATCATGTGGTTTTTGACTTTTGTTAATGTGGTGTATTACATTGATTTGTGTATGTTGAACCATCCTTGTGAACTTGGGATGAATCCCACTTGGTCATGGTGTATGATCTTTTTTATGTGTTGTTGGATTCAGTTTTCTAATATTTTGTTGAGAATTTTTGCATCTATGTTCATCAAAGATATTGACCTGTAATTTTCTTTTGTGGTGGTATCTTTGTCTGATTTTGGTATCAGGGTGATGGTGGCTTCATAGAACGTCTTCGGGAGTGTTCCCTCCTCTTCAGTCTTTTGGAAGAGTTTGAGAAGGATCAGTATAAATTTTTCTTTGTATGTTTGGTAGAATTCTCCTTTGAAGCCATCTGGTCCTGGACTTTTGATTGTTGGGAGTTATTTTTTGTTTGATTTTTTGTTTGTTTTTTTTTGTGGTATGCGGGCCTCTCACCGCTGTGGCCTCTCCCGCCACGGAGCACAGGCTCCGGACACGCAGGCCCATCAGCCATGGCCCACGGGTGCAACCACTCCACAGCATGTGGGACCCTCCCGGATCGGGGCATGAACCTGTGTTCCCCGCATCGGCAGGCGGACTCTCAACCACTGCACCACCAGGGAAGCCCGGGAGTTGTTTTTAAACTACAGATTATATTTCACTTCTAGTGATAGATCTGTTCAAATTATCTATTTTTTTCTTGATTCGGTTTTGGTGGGCTGTATGTTTCTAGAAAGTTGTCCATTTCTTACACGTTGTTAAATTTGTTGGTATATAATTGTTCATAGTATTCCTTATGTTTTTTTTGTATTTCTGTGGTATTGGTTGAGATTTCTCCTTTTTTATTTCTTTATTTGTTTCATTTGGGTTCTTTCTTTTCTTTTTGGTGAGCCTAGCCAGAGGCTTATCAATTTTGTTTACCTTTTCAAAGAAAAAGCTCTTGGTTTTATTGACTTTTTTCTATTGCTTTTTAATCTCTATTTTATTTATTTCCTCCCTTTATTATTTCCTTCCTTCTCCTGACTTTAGGTTTTGTTTATTTTTCTTTTTCTAATTGTTTTTGGGTGGTATTTTAGGTTGTTTATTTTAGATTTTTCTTGTTTTTTCAGGAAGGCCTCTATTGCTATGAACTTCCCTCTAAGAACTGCTTTGGCTACATCCCATAGATTTTTATATGATTTTGTTTTCATTGTCATTTGTCTCAAGGTATTTAAAATTTTTTTAGTATGTTTTTAAAAATATACATTTATTTATTTGGCTGTGCTGGGTCTTAGTTGCAGCACATGGGGTCTTTGTTGCTGCGTGCGGGATCTTCAGTTCCGGCATGCGAACTCTTTAGTTGTGGCATAAGAGCTGTAGTTCCCCAACCAGGGGTTGAACCCAGGCCCCCTGCATTGGGAACATGGAGCCTTAGCCACTGGACCACCAGGGAAGTCCAAATTTTTAAAATTTCCTCGTTGACACATTGGTTTTTTAGTAGCATGTTGTTTAGTTTCCACGTAATCATTTTTTTTTTTCATTTCTTTCCCTGTGGTTGATTTCTAGTTTCATGCCATTGTGGTCAGAGAAGAGGCTTGAGATAATTTCTGTACTCTTGTATTTGTTGAGGCTTGTTTTGTGCCCTATTATGTGGTCAATTCTAGAGAATGTTCCGTGCTTGAAAAGAATGTGTATTCTGTTTTTTTCGTTTTGTTTTTGGATGTAATGCCCTCAAAATATCAATTGAGTCTAACTATTTCATTGTATCATTTAGAATTTCTGTTGCCTTGTTGATTTTTTTATCTAGAGGATCTGTCCGTTGATGCGAGCGGATAATAAAAATAGGAGACTGTTAGAGGAGACTGTTAGTCATGGAGGCTATTTTTGTGTGAGAGCATCCCTGTGTAGCCTGCATGGGCTTGATATTTATGGTGTGAGGGTTGTTTTTAGTATGGGTGTCTGTCACCTCTTTCCTCAGTGTATGTTGGCATTATCCCATTGATAGGTAGTATGACTGGTGTTGTGGTGATCAGAACCTGCCCTGGATATTAAGTGGGGCCTTCTCTTTCCTCTGTGGCTGTCACTGCCCTTTCAGGGGCAGGGTCTACTCCCTAGTTTTTGGAGTAGAAGCCCTCAGATCCGTTTCTGAGCTGTGTTTCTGAGCTACAGTGCAAGGTAGGTGGGATTGGAGTGCTCCCACTGGGAGAGGAGCCACTGAGTGTTCCTCTGCTGGAGGTTTTCTTTTCTTTTTTAAAAAAATTAATTATTTAATTTTATTTATTTATTTTTGGCTGCGCTGGGTCTTCATTGCTGCGTGCGAGCTTTCTCTAGTTGTGGCGAGTGGGGGCTACTTTTCGTTACCGTGTGCGGGCTTCTCACTGCAGTGGCTTCTGTTGTTGTGGAGCATGGGCTCTAGAGTGCAAGCTCAGTAGTTGTGGCACACAGGCCTAGTTGCTCCACAGCATGTGGGATCTTCCCGGACCAGGGCTCAAACCCGTGTCCCCTGCATTTGCAGGCAGATCCTTAAACAGTGTGCCACCAGGGAAGCCCCTGGCAGGTGGACACTTAACCACTGCACCACCAGGGAATTCCCCAGAGCTTTTCACTGGTGAGTTTTCTCTGTCATGTCACCTTTCACCTGTTGTGCAGGCTCACAAAGTACACCTTTGTTGCCATTGCCCTTGGCCCTGCCTCAGCCTTGCGTATGCTGGCATTTGGCCCTAGTGCCTCTCAGGCATTGTTTTCACAAAGCCACCAGCGCAGACCCACTGAAATCAGGTCCCAGGACTGCAGCAGTTGTGCACCTGGACCTGCAGTGGGAGCTATAGAGGCAGCTCAGACCCTGTCCTGGCCCAGTCCCCTTTTTCATGCGCCCACAAAGCCCACAGCTGCTAAGGCCATACCCATCCCAGCTGTGGGAGCACCCATTGTCTGTTCAGATGTCTCAAAGGCGCTGAATTTACAAAGACAGAGGCGTAAACCCGCAGCTCATGCAGCTGCAGGGAGAGATTTCAGCTCTGCTTCCTGAGTCATGCAACCCCTGGTGCTCCGCTGTCGTTCAGGTCCACCTCTGTGCATGGGCAACCTGCGGGCATCTGCTCCTGGAGCCTGCCAAGGTGGTGGTTGGCATGGGAGCCCGCCTGGGTGGCCACTGGGACCAGTGAGCTTGCCCAGGCAGGAGCCGGCCAAGGCAGTGGATGGCGTGTACTCTCCCGAAGCCCGCAGGGGGCCTGTGCATGGAGCCAGAGGCTGTCCCTTCATGCGACACTGAACAGTGGTGCTGTGCTTCTATGGCGGGCCCAGGCTTCTTCCGCAACCACCCCCGTTTGCGGCTGTGCCACACTCCAGCCCCTCAGGCTCTCTCCAAGCACCAGTCCTCTCCCCGGGTTTGTCCTCTACACCCCGAGTTTCAGCACCCAGCCACCACCGGTACCAACGGATGTGCGTCTCAGACTGGGGGACGTAGGGTTGTGGCATAGACGATCTGTGTAGGTCTCTCTGTTGTCTGCCTGCCGCAAACTGGTTGTTGCACTCTCCTCTGAGCCTCTGAAGCTCCTTTTCTGTCCCGGCTGATCTCCCCTCCAGTGATGGGGCTTCCTAGGGTGTGGGAACCTTTCCTTTTTTTCAGCTCCCTCCTAGAGGTGCACGTCCCATCCCACTTCCTCTTTTTTAATTTTTTCCTATCATCTTATCTGGTTACATGGAGATCTTTCTTGTCCTTTCAGGTGTTTGAGGTCTTCTACTTGTTCTGTGAAAACTGTTTTGTGAGAATTGTAGGTGTTTTGTGAGAATTGTTTTGTGAGAATAGGTGTTTTGTGAGAATTGTTCTGTTTGTAGTTGTTTGTTTTTTTTTTTTTAATTTTTATTTTTGTGGTACGCAGTCCTTTCACTGTTGTGGCCTCTCCCATTGCGGAGCACAGGCTCCGGACGTGCAGGCTTAGCGGCCATGGTTCACGGGCCCAGCCGCTCCGTGGCACGTGGGATCCTCCCGGACCTGGGCATGAACCCGCGTCCCCTGCATCAGCAGGCGGACTCTCAACCACTGCGCCACCAGGGAAGCCCTGTAGTTGTATTTTTGATGTATTTGTGGGAGGAGGTGAGTTCCACATCCTGCTACTCCACCATCTTGATTGGAGCCCTCTCCCCTTAAGTTTTTTTAAATTGTATGTTATCGTAAATCTTTTAAGGACATTCTCAAGCTACAGATTAACAGCAAGAGCACCTCCAGGAAGCACTGCAGTATTCCTAAGACTGCCTAGGGTTGTGTTAAAAATAACCTACTTCATAATTTCAAAGACCCCAAGGTTTTTTAGACTAACCGTGTAGTAAAGTGATTCGAGCTGTTGGAGGATTGAAACTTTGACTTTGTTTCAGCTGTGAGCTGTGGACAGTATTTGGAGGCACTAAGCTGGTACTCTCCCTGAGAGTAATTTTGTGAAGATCAACAGTGAATCAGATTAGCAGCATCACTCAATGGAGATGGAAGGTTCTCTGAATTTCTCACTTGGATGACTTGAGTGTAGTCATACATCTTTAAAGCAAAAAAGCAAGTGTCAGTTATCTCAGGAGGAAGTCAGGACAAAAGAATCGCCAAGGCAGATGTTGGCAGTACCCATCTTAGACTTTGAAGAGGGAAGGCAAAGGGACCGTATCCCTGGCACAGCCCTAGAGTGGAGGTGGATCCAGGAGTTATAGCCACTGGACTTGAGATGATTCGTATCTCACTGTTAAGGTTACTGACCTTATGAGATAGACAGGTCTAGATACTTTTACCAAACACCATTAAATATTCCATTTATCGAATTTGTCTAGTTTGTATTTCATGCTCACCAAGCAATCTCCTGAGTTATGGTGTGGCTTCTCGTGCTAGTATGTTTACAGGAGTAGAATATATTGGTCATATATATGGAGTTATTATTTTTTTTAAATAGTCCACTTTTTAGAGCAATTTAGGCTCACAGAAAAAGGGAGCAGAAAGTACAGAGAGTGCCCACAACAGCACAGCCTCCCCGCTATCAACACCCAGCTCCAGAGCAGTACATCTGTTATAGTGGATGAGTCTAAACTGACACATCTCCATCACCCAGAGTCCCTCACTTATATTAGAGTTCACTCTGCTGTTGTACATTCTTTGGGTTTTGACAAGTGTTCAGTGACATTTGTCCACTATTATAATATCACATGGAATAGTTCACTGGCTTAGAAATCTCCTGTGCTCTGCTTATTCATTCCTCTCTCCACCCCTAAGCTGTGGTAATCATCAATCTTTTTACTGTCTCCATAGTTTTGCCTTTTCCAGAAATTCATATAGTTGGAATCCTACTATATGTAGCCTTTTCACATTGCCTTTTTTCACTTAGTAATCTGCATTGAATTTTCCTCCATGTCTTTTCATGTCTTGAGAGCTCATTTCTTTTTAGCAGTAAATAATATTCCATTGTCTAGATGGAATATTTGTCCATGTGTCCAAGTTTTGGCCATTATGAATAAAGCTTCTGTAAACATCTGTGTGCAGGCTTTTGTGTAGACATAAGTTTCAACCCATTTAGGTAAATACCAAGGAGTGTGACTGCTGGGCTGTTGGAGTCATTATTTTTAAATCTTGTGATTTCAGTGAGGTTGGGTCTGATTACAACTGGTTTTTCATGTGTCTTGATGTCCTGGAAGAGAATGGAGTCCTTATGTTAGTCAAGAGATTTAGGCTTGTGTGTGACAGTTTCATTTATCATTGTAAACTAATAAGCTTATATTCTCGTGTCTGCTTCAATCTTTTCTGCATTTGAATTTGCTAGACTGTGGCTAATCAAGGTCTCATCACCCCTGGCATGTAGAAGGCAGAGCCGGATCTTACACTCTTGGGAGCTAACTGATGAGGAAGTCCTGCCCAGCTACCACTCCTCTCTGCTCTCTCAAATGTACTACACTGATTTCTCTGCTTGCTACTCCGTCTTTAATGCACTGGCTCCTGGGTAATACCTTGCAAACAATAGTTATTCTTCCTCAGAGTTAAAGCTCATCACAACTGAATGCTGGCCTTGCTTTTTCCACCTGTGTTAGCTTGAGTTGTGACTTGTTCTTTTTATTGTGGAAGAATGGCCTTGTGTTGTGCATTCTTCTTGGTGATATCCATCAACTTAACTCATTCTGATGGCTTTTATGATGAATAACATTACTGTATTTACTTCTTATCTAAAGACATTTGTTTGATAAAAAGTGGATTAGGGCTTCCCTGGTGGCGCAGTGGTTAAGAATCCGCCTGCCAATGCGGGGGACTCGGGTTCGAGCCCTGGTCTGGGAAGATCCCACATGCCGCGGAGCAACTAAGCCCTTGTGCCACAACTACTGAGCCTGCGCTCTAGAGCCCGTGAGCTACAACTACTGAGCCTGTGCACCCAGAGCCTGGGCTCTGCAACAAGAGAAGCCACCACAATGAGAAGCCTGTGCACCGCAACAAAGATAAGCCCCTGCTCACCGCAACTAGAGAAAGCCTGTGCACAGCAACGAAGACCCAACGCAGCCAAAAATAAATAAATTTAAAAAAGAAAAAGTGGATTAGGACACAAAAGAATTGTGTGTGTGCTAGTACAGGATCTGGTTCTTTTTGGCTATGTTATTTTGGCAGTTGTGACAATAAGAAATAGATATTGGTCTCTGCATCAGGTTCTTGACACAGAGCTCCTAAAACCCATGTAATTTCCTGAGTGTGGGGATGCCAGGAGCCTCTTTCGTTCTCATATTTGGTCTTTGACCTTAGTTCCTGACACAAGAGCATCTAAGGCCCTTGGAATCTCCAGACTGATGAAATCCCCTAGATAGCATCAGACTGGGGACTAGTCACCAGAAAGACCACAGCATGATTAGGAGGCTGCAACTTTCAGTCCATTCCTATCTTCTGGGGAGGGAAGAGGATTGGAGATAGAGTTAGTAATCAATCATGCCTACATGATGAAGTCTCCATGAAAATCCCTAAACGATGTATTTGGAGAGCTTCCAGGTTGGTGAGCCCATCTGCATGCTGAGAGGGTGGTGCCCCAAACTCCCCAGGGAGAGACTCCTGCGCGCAGGACTGTTCCAGACCTTGCCCTATGTACCTCTTCATCTGCCTCCTTTATTATATCCGTTATAATAAACTGGTAAGCGTAAGTGTTTCCCTGAGTTCTCTGAGCCGTTCTAGCAAATTAGGAATTTTTAGGAAGGAATGTGGAGACCCCTGATTTATAGGCTGTTGGTGAGAAGTACAAGTGACAACCTGGGACTTGAGACTGGCGTCTCAAGCGGGGGCAGTCTTGTGGGACTGAGCCCTTAACCTAGGGGTCTGCACTAACTCCAGGCAGTCCGTGTCAGAACTGAGTTGAATTGCAGCACCCCCCGTCCTGTCCGCCAATAACTGGAGACTCTCTTGGTGTGGAAAAACGCACACATCTGGTGTCAGAAGTGTTGTGAGATGAGTGGAAGAAACAGAGTTTTCCTTTTAACAAGTCACATATTTTCCCCAAGCTTCAGTTTTTACCTTTAAAATTGAGGTCATGTTTCTCCATGCTTTTTAAAAAAAATTTTATTGAAGTATAGTTGATTTACAATGTTGTGTTAATTTCTGCTATACAGTAAAGTGATTCAGTTATACATATATATACTTTTTCATATTCTTTTCCATTATGGTTTATCACAGGATATTGAATATAGTTCCCCGTATTATATAGTAGGACTTTGTTGTTTATCCATTCTGTATATAATAGTTTGCATCTGCTAATCCCAAACTCCCAGTCTTTCCCTACCCCCATTCTTCTTTTTCCATTCATCTGTTGATGGACATCTAGGTTGCTTCCATGTCTTAGCTCTTGTAAATAGTGCTGCTGTGAACATTGGGGTGCATGTATCTTTTGGAATTATAGTTTTATATAGGTATATGCCCAGGAGTGGAATTGCTGGGTCATAAGGTAACTCTATTTTTAGTTTTTTGAGGAACCTCCATACTGTTCTCCATAGTGGCTGAACCAATTTACATTCCCACCAACAGTGTAAGAGGATTCCCTTTTCTCCACACCCTTTCCAGCATTTATTATTTGTAGACTTTTTAATGGTGTCCATTGTGACTGGTGTGAGGTGGTACCTCATTGTAGTTTTGATTTGCATTTCTCTAATAATTAGATGATGAGCATCTTTTTATGTGCCTATTGGCCATCTGTATGTCTTCTTTTCTCCATGCTTATTACATAGGGTTCTCTGGAGAAGCAGGATAAAGTTAAAGCTTTTACCACGTTGCAACCTCTTTGACACAGTTGGGCGCAATCTCTTTTAACACCTTTAGTCTTTTTCTCCTGAACTACTTGCTCCTGTGCAACCTCTGGGCAACACTTTTAGCTCTAGCTACTCAGGATTTTTTGAGGTCCTCTAAACATTATGAACTCTCACACTATGCCTTCACCTGGCATATTTTCTCTTCAAGGCTGACCTCAAGTGTTACTACCTCTGTATGTCTTTCCCGTAACTACTCCCAGCAATATTAACTTGTCTTCTTATCTGTGCTCCCATAACACCTGAATTTACTTTTACTCCAAGACTGATTCTTTATATAATGACTGTTAGTTTACACATCTGTCCCTATTAGAAAACTTTAAGATGTTTTGGGGCAGAGAACTGTCTTACTTATTTTCCTGTCCTATTAATTTTCGCTCCTTATTATTTACTTCCTTTTATTTTCTGTAGGTTTAATTAACTTGTTTTTCTCCCCTTAACATTTTGAGACAGATGATTGTTTTCCGTCTTGAACCTAACGTATACATTTAAGTCTGTAAGTTTCTCTCAAAATGCAACTTTAGCTGCATTCCCCACATTTTGACATGTAGTGTTTTCATTATAATTTGGTTCAAAGTATTTTCTAATTGACACTGTGCTTTCTTTTTTGATGCAAGGTAATTTGGAATGATATTCCTTAATTTCTAAATATATGAGGCTTTTCTAATGAATTCTGTGTTATTGACTTCCAGCTGAATTCCACTGTGTTGAGAGAACCTACTCTGATTTCAGTTTTTAAATTTTTATTTATTTTTTGTTGTGGTAAAATACACATAACATAAAAGTTACATTTTTCACATTTTTTAAGTGTACTGTTCAGTGGCATTCAGTACATTCATATTGTGCAACCACCATCGTCATCCATCTCCAAAACCTTTTTTATCTTCTCGAACTGAACCTTCATACTCATTAAACGTTAGTTTCCCATTCTCCCCTCCCCCAGTCCCTGGCAACTACATTCTACTTTCTGTCTCCATGAATTTGACTACTCTAAGTACCTCATATAGGTAGAATCATACAGCATTTGTCCTTTTGTGACTGGATGACTTCACTTAGTATAATGTCCTCAGGGTTCATCCATGCTGTAGGATGTGTTAAAATTTCCTTCCTTTTTAAGGCTGAATAATACTGCATTGTATGTTTATACCACATCAAAAATAATGATATACTTAAGAATTAACCAAGGAGGTAAAAGATTTGTACAATGAAAACTATAATGCACTGTTGAAAGAAATTAAAGAAGACATAAATAAACAGAAAGACATCCCATGTTCATGGATTTGAAGAGTTAATATTATTAAAATGTCAATACTACCCATAGCAATCTACAGATTCAGTGGCTATCCCTATCAAAATCCCAAGGACAGTTTTTGCAAGCTCGCTTTTAACTAGAATATTTAGTCCATTATGGTTTTATTTAATTGTTGGTAATTTGGTTTTATGTCTACCATCTGATTATTTACTTTTTAATTTGTCTTGCCTATGCTCTTTATTGCTTTTTTTTTCTTTCACTGGATTGATTAGTTTAAAATTTCCCTCTATTAATTTGGTATTTATACATTCTTATTATTTAGTGGTTACCCTAGAGATTAAAATAAAACATACATCTTTGAATTATAAAAGCTTAATAAAAATTAGTAATTTTACCTCTTCCTGGACTCATGCAAAGACGTTAGAACTCTTGAACATTAATTCCACCTACCTTCTTCCTTATCCACACGTTGGATATTTTAATCTGTGTATTTTATTTTACTAAAAAAATTTTTTTAATTTATTTTATTTTTGGCTGTGTTGGGTCTTTGTTACTGTGCATGGGCTTTCTCTAGTTGCGGCAAGCAGGGGCTACTCTTCGTTGCGGTGCGTGGGCTTCTTATTGCAGTGGCTTCTCTTGTTGTGGAACACGGGCTGTAGGCGCACGGGCTTCAGTAGTTCTGATACACGGGCTCAGTAGTTGTGGCTCTCAGTCTCTAGAGCACAGGCTCAGTAGTTGTGGCACATGGGCGTAGTTGCTCTGCGACATGTGGGATCTTCCCAGACCAGGGCTCGAACCTGTGTCCCCTGCATTGGCAGGCAGATTCTTAACCACTGAGCCACCAGGGAAGCCCAATCTATGTGTATTTTAAACCCAAAGAGATAATATTACTGTTATTTAGTATTTCAGTATTAATTTAGACTTACCATATATTTACCATTTTGTTGCCCTTCATTCCCCTCTGTATCCTCAGGCTTCCTTCTGGGATAATTTTCTTTTTCCTTGAAGATCACCCTTGTCGATATTTCTTTGTTGAAGTTGCCATTATGTTGCCTTAAAAAAAATTTTTTTTTAAGTTGTGGTTACATATATATAAAACAAAATTTGCCATTTTACCCATTGTTTCCATTAAAATTGTAAAATTGTTATAAAATATATGTAACATAAAATTTACCGTTTTAATCTTTATTGAAGTATAGTTGACTTAAAACATTATATTAGTTTCAGGTGTGCAACAGTGATTTGATATTTTTATCAATTACACACCATTTTAACCTTTTAAAAGTAGACTTTGTTTTTTAGAATAGCTTTAGGTTCACAAGGAAGTTGAGTGGAAGGTACAGAGATTTCCCATATACCTCCTGCCCCCACACATGCATAACCTCTCCCATTATCAACATCTCCCACCAGAGTTGTACATTTTTCACCCATTTCTGTTAATGGCCTTTGATGTACAAAAGTGTTTAAATTTTGGGCTTCCCTGGTGGCACAGTGGTTGAGAGTCTGCCTGTCAATGCAGGGGACATGGGTTCGTGCCCCGGTCCGGGAGGATCCCACATGCCACAGAGCGGCTGGGCCCCTGAGCCATGGCCGCTGAGCCTGCACGTCCGGAGCCTGTGCTCCGTAACGGAAGAGGCCACTGTTGTGAGAGGCCCACGTACCGCAAAAAAAGTGTTTAAATTTTATGAAGTCCAGTTTATGTTTTTTTCTTTTGTTGCTTGATCTTTTGGTGCCATATCTAAGAATCCAGTGCCAAATCCATGGTTTTATAGATTTATCCTTAAGTTTTAGGATTAGAAATAAATCCTTAGAAATAAAGTTTTCTTCTAAGAGTTTTTTTTAATCTATTTTGAGAGTTTGGTGTCCAGATTCATTCTTTTGCATGTGGGTATCTAGTTGTCTCAGCACCATTTGTTGAAAAGACTGTCCTTTCCTGTTGAGTTGACTTGACACTTCTGTCAAAAACCAGTTGACCATGTATGGGTTTATTTCTGGATTCTCAACTCTACTCCTTTGATCTGAGCCTTATGACAGTACCACACTTTTTTGATTACAGTAGCTTTGTAGCAAGTTTTGAAATTGGAAAGTATAAGCCCTCTGACTTTGTTACTGTTTTTCAAGATTGTTTTGGGTATTCAGGGCCCCTTGCTTACTTTTTTGAAGGATATTTTCACCAATTACAGTGTTCCAGATTACCAGGGTTTTTTTGTTTGTTTTTAACTTTTTTTTTTCCCCAGTATTTTGAAGATATTATTCATTTATCGTTCTGGCTTTTACTGTTTCTATGGAGAAGTCAGTCAACTATTTCTGGTTGTTTTCCTTTGGAGATAATCTGTTTCCTCTCCTTCACCCCGAGCTGTTTTAAGATTTTTCTCTTTGTCTTTGTTATATGGCAACTGGTGGAGTTTGGTTTTGCTTTGTTTTGTTTTCTCTTTTTTTTGTGGTTTTTTGTTTGTCTTGCATTTGTACTGTTTATTTTTCTTAGACCTTCTTAAATGTGTGGCTTGATGGCTTTCTTTAGTTTTGTAATAGTCTCAGTCATTATTTCTTCAGAGATTGCTCTTTCCACAATCTCCCCCTACTCTCTTTTTGGGGGCTCCAGTTCTATATACATGGTAGACCTTTTTGTTGTATTCTCTACGTCTCTTACATGCTAGTCTGTTTTTCATCACTTATTACTGTGCTATGTTCTGTATATATTTTTTTCTGACCTGTTTTTTAAAAAAATTATAATCTATTGTAAAAACACTATCCATTGAATTATAATTTGAATTATTGAATTTTTCAGTTCCAGAATTTCCATTTACAGTTTGAAAAAAGTTTAAAAATATTTCTGCTGAAGTTCTCAATTTTATCTTTTGTTTTCCTGAAAATATTAAACATACGTAAAACTCTATTATGCAGATGCCCAGTGGATCTACTGCTGTTGGCTGTTGTTTTTCTTGGTTTTCAGTCATAGATGCTTATCTTTTTCTATGCTTGGTTGTTTCTGTTTGAGTGCCAGGTATTGATTATGAAGAGTTATAATTTGAGCTTTGCAATGGTGTTAGCTTCCTCCAGATAGGACTGAAATTAACTCTGGCAGATGGCGAGGGTCCCTGGCAATCCCAGATCACTTAAACAAATCTGGGAATGAGATTATTTGAAGTTGACCTTCAGTCCCTTCAAGGGCTCGTCTGTTTAGAGTTGGTTCCTTCCTAACTCTTAGAATCAAGGCATTTCAAGCTCCAGTACGAAACCTAGAGAGTTTCTTGCAACCCCCATCTTCCTTGGGAGGCTGTAATTTTCATTATTGACCTCTTAGTCCCTCAAAAGCTCTGGCCAAAGCTCTGTTCAGCTTTTTAGCTTTTCAGCCTTTTCTACCAGAATCAGCAGATGCCTTGAGGGGAAAAATTTGCTTTAAGACTTCGTTTAACTCTGGGTTTCCCTTTTCTCTCAGATTTTGTAATTTTGTAATTACAATTTTGTAGTTGAATTTTGTAATTCAATTACAAATTCAATTATAAAAAAGAATTTTGTAATTCTTCAGTGCCTTGTTAGCTCTCTGGTGCTTTGAAAGAGATATCTTATATATGTGTGTGTGCATATATATATATTTTTTTTTAATTGTGGTAAGTTATACATAACTAAACTTACCATTTTACCACTTTTAAGTGTATAGTTCAGTGATATTAAGTACAGTAACATTGTCATAGTTATTATCACCACCATCCATCTCCAGGACTCTTCATTTTGCAAAACTGAAACACTGTACCCATTAAACAAGAACTCCCCATTCTCCCCTCCCCTTAGCTCCTGGCAACCACCATTCTACTTTCTGTCCGTAAATTTTAGCTACTGTTGTTTTCTGCAGTTGTGTTTTTTGTTGGCTTTTTGAACCAAACTTGCTATTGCATTTGCTGATTAAGTTCTGAGTCTGAGGTTGACTTGTCTTTTCCTAAAGACATTTCTTTCTCCCCCAGTGGTGTCTGTGTGCTGTGGTTTCCATTGCAAACTGTATTTCCTTGCAGAAAAATGGAGCATCACCTGTGTCCTAATTTAATGCTCATTTTGTTTTTCTTGTTCTGCCAGGACTCTGGTTAGGAGTAGAATGGGACAATCCTGAGAGGGGAAAGCATGATGGAAGCCACGAAAGGACTGTGTATTTTAAATGCAGGTAATTTTCCATTGCGAATTGTCATGGTTATCTAGGAGAATGTTAAATAGCTGAATAAGGGGGGATGGAGAAGAAGACATGTTTGACTGTTAGGGTAGTTATAATGTAGAATTTGCTGTATTCTAAAAAGACAATTCTATTTGTAGAGTTTTTTTCCTTGTTTTTAAAATTCTCAGTCTTAACCTTGCAAGTGGGGTTGCTTTCTTTGTCCTTTTTTGTGTTTTTGTTTTGTGTTTTTGTTTTGTCACAGTTTTTTTTTTAATTGTATGGATCCAAACATTTCTCATTGATTCATTAACTATTTACTACCCACTGAGTGAATACTAGAAGAGGAATAGCCTAGATATCCAATGAAAGCCGTTGATTAAGCAAAATACAGAACATCCAAACAGTGGCATGCTAGGCCACTATTTTAAAAAAAGCTCTTGGGCTTCCCTGGTGGTGCAGTGGTTAGGAATCTGCCTGCTAATGCAGGGAACACGGGTTCAAGCCCTGGTCTGGGAAGAGCCCACATGCTGTAGAGCAACTAAGCCTGTGTGCCACAACTACTGAGCTTGCATGCCACAACTACTGAAGCCCACGCTCCTAGAGCCCGTGCTCCACAACAAGAGAAGCCACCGCAATGAGGAGCCCACACACCACAACAAAGAGTAGCCCCCGCTTGCCACAACTAGAGAAAGCCCGCACACAGCAACGAAGACCTAACGCAGCCAAAAATAAATAAATAAAATAAATAAATTTATTTTAAAAATAAAATAAAATAAAGCTCTTATCATGAAAAGAATTACACATTATAGTGCATATCTACTAATATTTTTACCTGCTTGATTTCAGAGAAACTATGTGAAGCTCTGAAAAGGATGGAGGGGAATTTCAGGCAGTCTATCTTTTAAATTTTTGTTGTTGTTTGTTTTCCCTAAGTTTCAGTTTCTCGGAAGAATCTGTTATTATTAAGCTTATCATTCTTTAAATGTGGTACAGTGAACACACTCCTGGCCTGGTAATCGAGGCCTCTAGCTTTGCTTTTCACAATCTTTATGACCTTAAATCAGACTAAATTTACTAACCTCTAAAATGAAGGTCAAAATCAGATAATAGCAAAATAAGTTTCCTAGTCGAGCATTCTGTAGTTTTGGGAAGTCAGGATAGAAGAAGAATTGGCATGTTCCTAGAGGCCAGCGGTGGTGACAGACATGGCATGAGGCCAGCTCAGAATCTGTCAAGAGGTCATAGAGGATGAAGGGAGCAATTTATGTGTTTAGAGAGGTGTGGAAATAGAAATCTCTTAGCTTGGCCTGTTGATCCCTTACCTGCCTGGACCATGACCTCACAAAACTTCCAGTGAGGGAACGTTCCCTGTGGAGCCTGCCCCAGCACCTCCCAAATCGTCCATGGTTACGTGTCCTTCATGGTCTCTGCATATGGTGATATTTTCAGTCTTGGTTACTCTGAGTAGGAAAATGAAGACTTGTGTCAGTCCTGGCAGAGCTGGGATTTGCCCTGAAGTGCTGATGGGCACAGACTTAGTGTTCAGGTTCTTACCCTTGGAATAAGCATTTCCTTGCTTTGTTGTGTTTCCTGGTACAGTCATGCCTGAGCATTTACATGTTGAAATACATATTATGTTATTATAAGTCACTTTTCTTTTGTTTCAATGAAATGACATTTTGTTGACTTTGAATCCTGTATGGGTCAGTAATTCCATTTCGCGTTGTTTTGGGGGCAATATACAAGGGAGCATTGGCTCTGTTGTGGTGGAGAACCACTAGTCTAGACTAAAGGAATTACCTTATCCTTTATAGTTGTTAATGCTTATATTGGTATTAGTTCGGACTTGGCTTCAACTAGTAAAGATTATACCAATATCTTAGAATCTCTAAATCAGACAAAACAGAATATACCACACGTACTTGTTATTAAGCCAATTCAGATCTCTTAGTAATTTCATTGGAGTCTTCTTTTACATTTCAAATTTTACTTGGAAAGTCATAATAGCGATACGTATTTTACCACAGTACACATTTTTTTTAATGCTTAGATGCTGTTTTCATGAAGCCAAAGCAATTTAAAGTTGTCAGATCATAAGTGTTCCCATCTTATACTTGTGAAATAGGTAAATGGCAAAAAGGTGGAATACCCATTTTAAAGGAGGAAAATGCGTCAGAAGTTGTGGTATTGATAGCAAAATTCAGATCCCACCTCTTCAGAAGCACATGTTAACTGTCAAGTGGCTGAGCCTGTTAGACACAGTCTAACAGGGTAGTTACGCGCTCTGGCGCACATGTCTTATGAAGGCTAGTCTGCTGGCCTCTGCTGTGGAAGCAGGATATTAGGGTGTGTTGAGTGAGGTGTTTGGTGAGCTGCTTTCTTGAGTCTCCCCAGCGTCCCAGGTTGCTGGGGTGACACCCTGCCGGTCAGGGTTAGGTCCTACCGCTTGAGGTCAGAACCTGGGGACAGACAGGGTGGTTTTCAAGGCCCGGCTCAGGGCATACATTCTTCCCTGTGTATTTTCCCCCAACCAGCTCAGCTCACGTTGATCTCATGAGACTTCTCAGTTTAGAATAGAATAACATTTGCAAAGGTCTAACCTCTGTTTTAACAACGACCTTCATGAAGAATATAAGATGGGCTTTAACCCAGAGAAGAACTGTCTTCACAGTTAGCTTTCAGTGTTTCCGTGTTATCACATTTGTTCGTTACTCTGACTCTTTGAGATGGCTATGACAGGTATTGGTGACCAAGTGGGTTATGAGTAGAGCACGAAACACTGGAGTCAAGCTCAAATCCTGGCTATGAATGAACTCCTCTTTAGTGTAGGTCTCTAAAAATGAGGTAAAATTTTTTCTTGAATAGTTGGTGTGACACCGACAGAAGAAGTTCAGGGAGTGGACCAGATTACCTTGGAAGGCCCCCATGTTCAGAGGACTTCATGTCACTCTTTAGTTTCAATCTGATCTCTTAAATAACCTAAGGTAAATATGGCAGTCTCCTGGTTATATATTAATTACCTGTAATTAATATTTGTGACACTGTCAATTTACAGTAATAGTGTACAGGTTTATCCCAAATTTATGCCTGTGAACCAGTTATGTGTCTCTCCCAGGCGCTTCTGTTCTCCATCTCTTGTCTTTTGGGGAGTTGAGAGGTTCAGTTAAGGTGATGAACTTTGAATTTCTCCCTGCCTTATCCCTAGATTTCCAGCGCTTTTCTTTCAACCTAAACTAAAGGGTATACCGTAAACTCTTTGAACTGTGCGGGTCAGTATTTTACCCTCAGCTTTTATTGAAAATATTCCCTTTCTAAGTAATTGCATGATTTCTCCTTTCTTTTGAGCAAGAAATCTTAAAATCTTACTTTTTCTTCAGCACCATGAATGGAGTTTAATACTTGGCGTCAGAGGGGACATGGTGTCCAGACCATGTCCACAACACTGGCTAACTTAACAAATGGAAGCTCCTCGATTTACTTATCCTGTGCGCATCATAAGATTGTCGGAAAGTGTTCTGAGGTCCTTTTTTTTTTACAGATCCAAAATACACTTTATTTTTCATTTTATTTTATTATTTAACATCTTTATTGGGGTATAATTACTTTACAATGGTGTGTTAGTTTCTGCTTTACAACAAAGTGAATCAGCCATACATATACACGTGTTTCCATATCTCCTCCCTCTTGCATCTCCCTCCCTCCCACCCTCCCCATCCCACCCCTGCAGGTGGTCACAAAGCACCAAGCTGATCTCCCTGTGCTACGCGGCTGCTTCCCACTAGCTATCTACCTTACGTTTGGTAGTGTATATATGTCCATGCCTCTCTCTCGCTCTGTCACAGCTCACCCTTTCTGAGGTTCTTAAATGAGTATTAATGCATCAGTATAAAATATTCTCCTGGGGGGTGGAATGGATTGGGAGATTGGGATTGACATATATACACTACTATGTATAAAAGAGATAACTAATGAGAACCTACTGTATAGCACAGGGAACTCTACTCTGGTATGGTATAAAGTGATAGGATAATTTTTTAAGAAATCACTAAATGTGCTGATAGGATACAGGCAGGGTGGATCTCTGTAAGAGGTGAAGAGAGATATTTCATTTTGGGAAGCTTCCCATGAATCGGCGAAATAGAAATTGTGACATTCAGAAGCAGTGTGCAAGAAGATGCTTATCAACTGAGCTTTTTTCTTTTTTTTTTCTGTTGGGAAAATGAGTTCACCAGGTCAATTCTTTAGATATTACAGCAATATACATTAAATTAGAGTGAATATGTCTCCTCTCATGGTGAATGGTTAGTTATGCAATGTTGCTGAAAAGGCTCTATGCATGCCTGTAACAAACAAGATATCAGGGTCAATGACATTTATTAGAAACTCCCCAGAGACCCAGTCTTTCCCAGCATCTAAACAAGCCCCAATAAGAAAGATACTTACTGTAGGAGTTTTGGAATCTGTTGGGGACCCTTTTACCTTTGAGTAGTATTGCCAGATTCAGCAAATAAAAATACAAAATGCATGGTGAAATTTGGATTTCAGATAAGCAGTAAATCATTTATTGGTATAAGTATGGGACATGCATCATACATATACTTATAATGAAAAATCTTAAGTATATAACAAATTTCAGATTGTTTATCTGAAATCCAGATTTAACTGGGCACCTGAATTTTATCTTACAACTCTGTTGGGCAGACTGAACCTTGATTATAGTGCTTCGTGAGAGTCTTTCATTTCTGCAAGAGCCGTGGTTGGGATGTGTGGACTTTCCTAGCTGCATATGTAATTGGTGGGCCGAAGGAGGCAGGAACTTGAACAAGCCGAATGCTTACAAGAGAAAACATTTTGGACTCTCCCCCTTCACTCCCTCCCCTCCCCCAGTTTTTTCTCTTTTAGGCAGGGTTCAGAATTTCAGTGTTCAGATGCAACATCTTGATAATAATCTAAGATCTCAGTGGAATCTTTGAATTATTAGTTTGTCTTTGAAGATTTACTGTTATTGATGGGCACTCCTTCAGCTAGCAGTTTTTATTTGCTGGGCTGTTTGTTTTTCCGAGAAACCTGCCAGGAATGTTGCAGAGGAGACTGATGTTTGATGTTTTCCTTTGATCTGCAAAGGGCACAGCATCTCCTTTGCACCCACCTAACACCATTTCTGACTTCTTTCTTCTGCCTGCAGCGAAACTAAACAGTAATAAAGGTCTCTTCTTGAATTGTTCATTACCACTGTTATAAATTTAGGACAGAAATGAAAACCATGGTATTTGTTTTACATTGTTGTTTTTTCATTTATTATAAATGTGCTGGTTTTAAAAGTTGTGCTCTCATACTTATTTTTACATTTCAGTCACATAATATTTGAACAATACATTTTCCTATTTCCACCCCCCAGTGTTACTCCTTTAAGGAAAACTAATACTATTTCATAAATTTTATAATTTCATTTCACTAAAATTTCAAATTTCACTGTTTTGTAAGCCAAAGCCTGTTTCATAAACGTGAGACTCTAGGAACAGTCTCTTAGATGCAAAACTCACTTGTTTGTATACATTTAGATAGATTGAGGTACATAAACGAGTGTTCTAAATTGTCTGGAATTATTTTTCCGACACCTAACAACATACCTTGGAATTTAGTTCAGCCTTGTACATGTAAAGTGTTTAACATTCATAACGTTTAGTTGTCAGTAAACACAAGATTGGACTGTATGCTGTCAAAATGGAAAATTAAACGAGACAGCCTACAAGTCATCTTTGTGATTTACTTTGTAAGAAACACATTTGTTTATTTTTATTTTTTTTAAAGTATAGTTGATTTACAATATCGTGTTAGTTTCAGGTGTACAGAAAGCGATTCAGTTTATATATATATATATATAAAATCTTTTTGAGATTCTTTTCCCTTATAGGTTATTTCAAAATATTGGGTATAGTTCCCTGTGCCATATACAGCAGGACCTTGTTGTTTATCTATTTATATATAATAGTGTGTATATGTTAATTCCACACTCCTAATTTATCCCCCCCCCGCTTTTCTCTTTGGTAACCAGCCATAAGTTTGTTTTCTATGTCTGTGGGTCTATTTCTGTTTTGTAAATAAGTTCATTGTATCATTTTTTTTAGATTCTATGTGTAAGTGATATCATATGATATTTGTCTCTGTCTGGCTTACTTCACTTAGTGTGATAATCTCTAAGTCCATCCATGTTGCTGCAAATGGCATTATTTTCATTCTTTTTTACGGCTGAGTAATATTTCAGTCTGTGTGTGTGTGTGTGTGTACACACACACACACACACACATACACACCACATCTTCTTTATCCATTCATCTGTTGATGGACATTTAGGTTGATTCCATGTCTTAGCTAATACACTAATGTAGTGCTGCGGCGAACATTGTGGGTGAAGCACCTTTGTTTAAAACATATTTTAGTTAAAATGTTATGGTTCTAGAAATGCCTTATTTTCAGTAGTATTGCTTTTGCTGTGCTTTCTCTATTCTCAGAGGGATTTTCATGTAGGATCCTGTTTGATGCTTATTGTAGGACAAGTACCACCACTTTTTCATCAAGCTCCTACTCAGGTTTCAAGGTCCAACTCAGATTCTACTTCTTCTGTGGAATACACACTAGACCAGGACTTTTTTTATGTTGTGTGTCCTTCTTGGAGGCATAACATAATCTTTTCAAAAGCAGGGGAAAAAAATACATTGCATTACAGAGGAAATTTAGTCACATTGAAGTAATCAAAAATATTTTAAAATTATGATCTAGTTAGATATATATTTCTCTTTTAGATCTATATTTCTTTACTAAATAACATTAAATAATAATATCTACTGATGGATCTAATAACTACTAAAATTTGTGGTAGTGAGGAGAATAAAGACAGACATGCAGGAAAGGACAGTGCACTGGTAGTCAGGAATCCAAGTCTTGGCTGTGCTACCTCTGTGACTGTGACCCCAATATCCCCAAGTGAAATGGGATTGGATTAGATCAGAGTTTCTTAAAGTGGGACATGAGGCCCCCCTGCATCAGAATCCCCTGGCACATTGTTTTTTTGTTGTTTTTTTTGTTTTTTTGGGGCACATTGTTTTAAACAGCAGAACCTGGGCCCCAGCCCAGTCCCACTGCGTGCACAACCTGGGGTGGGTTCCAGTAAGCTTTCCAGGTGACTGACTGCTTTTCAGGTTGAGTTTGAGAAGTCCTAGACTAGGTAATCTCTTAGGTAGATCCGTTTGAACTCTTAAAAAGAAAAAAAAAAAAAGAGGCTAGGGAATTCCTTGGTGGCACAGTGGTTAAGAATCCTCCTGCCAGTGCAGGGGACTTGGGTTCGAGCCCTGGTCGGGGAAGATCCCACATGCCACGGAGCAACTAAGCCCACACACGGCAACTACTGAGCCCGTGTGCCACAACTACTGAAGCCCATGTGCCTAGAGCCCGTGCTCCGCAACAAGAGAAGCCACAGCAATGAGAAGCCCGTGCACCGCAATGAAGAGTAGCCCCCGCTCGCCACAACTAGAGAAAGCCCGTGTGCAACAACAAAGACCCAATGCAGCGAAAATTAAAAATTAAAAAAAAAAAAAAATATATATATATATATATAAACGAGGCTAGCTACATTTAATCTCTTTAGCTGAGTGATAGAAATGTGTTTGTTAAAAGAGAACTGTGTTCTTCACACTAGGAGCCTTTTCTGTGTGAAAAGAAAACGAAATATTTTCTAGGCAGCTTCTGGTAGTCAGTGATCCTCTGATATCACAGCAGGCAGACTCAGGACCTGATTGTGCTGCAACAGAGAATTTAATTTCCTGCATCGACAATTTCCCCCTCTCCCTTAGGTTATTTTTGTCTCATGTAAGTTTGGTACTTTCTCCCATCTTAAAACATCTGCCCTTTCCATCCCTCCTCTCCCCTTTCCATTGGATCTCCTGTGGACGAGAGGAGTCTGAGCCCACTCTCCTCTCACTCTCTGGAGCTTGTCCCACGGCCCCGCCCCAGCTGCTTCTAGCAGGGTCACTTTCCGGTTGCTAGATTCACTGGCCAAACTCAGCTGTCGCCTTCCGGGCATTCACAGCCCTGGACACGGTTGTCCACTGTCTCCACTGCTTTCCAGGACACCACCCTCTCGGGGGGTTCTCACGACCTCCGGGCCCCTTCTTTTTGCCCTGACATCACTTCTGACTTTGCGAGATTCCAAGTTCCTTTTACAATCTGGTAATTTCTGTAGACCCACCTCCCAGAAGAAAATGTATATATGTTTATATTGACAAAATTTATCATCAGTATTATTTTCATTCTCTTTAATTATGGTGACTTTTCCAAAAGTTTCATTTGTTTAAAAGAGTTAAAGGGCGTAAGCCAAAATAGTGTTTATCATACATTTTTGGCAATTCATGTATTTCATCATTTATTCTCTGACATGATCAAATGATATTAACATTTACAGCTTTTTTTTTTTTTTGGTTTTTTTTTGGTTTTTTTTGTGGGTTTTTTGAATTGTATTTATTTTTTTATACAGCAGGTTCTTATTAGTCATCTATTTTATACACATCATGTATACATGTCAATCCCAATCGCCCAATTCAGCGCACCACCATCCCCAGCCCCACACGACTTTCCCCCCTTGGTGTCCATACATTTGTCCTCTATATCTCTGTCTCAACTTCTGCCCTGCAAACTGGTTCATCTGTACCATTTTTCTAGGTTCCACATACATGTGTTAATATACGATATTTGTTCTTCTATTTCTGACTTCACTCTGTATGACAGTCTCTAGATCCACCCACGTCTCAACAAATGACTCAATTTCGTTCTTTTTTATGGCTGAGTAATATTCCATTGTATATATGTACCACAACTTCTTTATCCATTCGTCTGTCGTTGGGCATTTAGGTCACTTCCCTTTCAGCATTTGTTGTAGAGCTGGTTTGGTGATGCTGAATTCTCTTAGCTTTTGCTTTTCTATAAAGCTTTTGATTTCTCCATCAACTCTGAACGAACGAGATCCTTGCCGGCTAGAGTAATCTTGATTGTAGGTTCTTCCCTTTCATCACTTTAAGTATATCATGCCACTCCCTTTTGGCTTGTAGAGTTTCTGCTGAGAAATCTGCTGTTAACCTTATGGGAGTTCCCTTGTATGTTGTTTGTCGTTTTTCCCTTGCTGCTTTCAGTAATTTTTCTTTGTCTTTAATTTTTGCCAATTTGATTACTGTGTGTCTCGGCATGTTTCTCCTTGGGTTTTTCCTGTGTGGGACTCACTGCGCCTCCTGGACTTAGGTGGCTATTTCCTTTCCCATGTTAGGAAGTTTTCGACTATAATCTCTTCAAATATTTTCTCAGTCCTTTCTCTCTCTATTCTCCTTCTGGGACCCCTATAATGTGAATGTTGTTGCATTTAATGTTGTCCCAGAAGTCTCTTAGGCTGTCTTCATTTCTTTTCATTCTTTTTTCTTCATTCTGTTCAGCCGCAGTGAATTCCACCATTCTGTCTTCCAGGTCACTTATCCGTTCTTCTGCCTCAGTTTTTCTGCCATTGATTCCTTCTAGTGTTAGTCTTCATTTCAGTTACTGTATTGTTCATCTCTGTTTGTTTGTTTTTAATTCTTCTAGGTCTTTGTTAAACATTTCTTGCATCTTCTCGATCTTTGCCTCCCTTCTGTTTCTGAGGTCCTGGATCATCTTCACTATCATTTTTCTGAATTCTTTTTCTGGAAGGTTGTCTATCTCCACTTCATTTCGTTGTTGTTCTGGGGTTTTATTGTTCCTTCATCTGGTACATAGCCCTCTGCCTTTTCATCTTGTCTGTCTTTCTGTGAATCCGGTTTTTGTTCCACAGGCTGCAGGACTGTAGTTCTTCTTGCTTCTGCTCTACAGCTGTTTTATAGGCATACTTAGATTTCCCTGAAAGTAAGGTATCATTGCCA